>NW_020538040.1:167802146-167871057 GCF_003426905.1 Ctenocephalides felis
TACACTGAACTTTTTTTTTGAATAACTTTGGAAACACTGCTCTATACTGCTTCTAGGCTTTACAATTACCATTATTGAAACATTCGAATGGCAACAAATATGTCATTAATTATGGAAATTAGAATGCTCAAATGTATGTTGTCATATTACGGGTAATACAATAATTAATAACACCTACAATTGAATAGAAGGTTTTCAATGCATGTGTACTTTTTATAAACCAGTTTGCTGTGATCTTTAATACCAAATGAGATAACGCATTTCTCTAGTGATCTAATATTAGATATAGTAATATAAATAGAGAAGTATGAATAAAATAAATAGGTAAGGAAAAATGTCACGTACACCTAGTTTAAAAATGTTTCACGTGTCTTAGCTAGGGTCTGAGTTTATTAGTTTTTCTCTACTATTTGGCTTTACTATAATAAGGCTTTTCATGTATTTTATAATCTTTTGCCTATTACAATGAAAATTTTCATAATTTTCCAACTGTTCAGAAGGAATTATTTACGGTGAAATCCAGTTCATTTGTAGGAGTAGTACAAATTTCGGCGGAATAAATTTCAGTTTCTTTTCAACATGAAACATTACATGAAACATGAAACAAACAGTCTTTACTAGTTTACATCCAAAAAAAATTAAACCTTATCGATTTATTCAAAGTGAAAGCTCTCAGACGTTTCTAGCGTTGTAGGTAATTAAATTAATAAACGTAATGAATGATAAAGAACTAATAAATAGATTTCGTAAGAGTAGAAGGTTGTCCTTGTTTTTTAGGCCTGATTTGCATGACACAGCTGTTTCGACGCAGTTCGTTCTACCACGAAAAACTTCCACGAAAAAAATTATTAATTAGTGGGGCATTGCCTTAAGGCGAATTGCTGGAAGCTTAAAAGTTTTAAAAAATGTGGTTTTTCGAATCTAAAGTTTTTGATAAAAAAAATTCAAAAAATCGACTCATCTGAAAAATGAGATTTGTTGAAAATTTTGAAACCTATTGAAGTCTGTTGATCCATAAACTCCTGTCGCGCTCTCGAAATTGTGTATTAGCACATACATACACACAGACATGCAACCATTTTTCTCTAAGAATTATTAAGGGAAATTATTAATTAACTATTGGGGCATATGGCATCGTGCCTTAAAGCAAATTGTTTAGAAAAGTTTAGAAATTTGTTTGTACATGTTCTTTGGTGAATTTTAAAACTTTAGAAAAAAAAAAAGACTTTTGAATTTTGAATTTTGAATTTTGATTTTTTTTGGAATTCTTAAAACCCATTTAAGTCAGTTGATGCATAAAATTCTGCCGTGCTCTCAAAATTGTCGACAAAAATTTGTATCCGGACATACATACACACACACACATGCAACCATTTTTTTTTAACAATAAGAATTTTAGGAGAATTTATTAATTAACCAGTGGAGCATGGCATTGCGCCTTAAGGCGAGTTGGTAAAACTACCTGCACCGTAATTTAAAATTTTTGAAAGCTTAAAAATGTTGAAAAATATGGTCTCTGGAGTATTGTAATTTTTTTGGAACAAAACGACTTTTTCAAAAAAAATTGAAATTTTTTGAAATTTTTTGAAATTTTTGAAACCTATTTCAGTCAGTTGATCTAGAAATAGTTTGTATTCGCACATACAGGCAGACATATACATGCATCCTTTTTTCTAATGTATGCCAAAAAACTTTTGAAACGTAAAGATATGCATTTAAGATTAAATATTTCAAAACTGAAAAATAATGTTTGGACATAAATCAGTTATCGATATAATAACATATGTTTTTTCATTTCTCAAGATTCAATTACTGTCTTTAAAATACAAAAAAAAATTTGTAATTATGAACGACAATATGTAATGTAATGACATATGATGAATGAAAATAGAATATACCTATTGTTATAATAACATATATGTAGTCGTATAATTATTTACTTTTTTTAAAAAAATGTTAATAATTTAATCTAGATTGCGTCCACCAAATCAGAAGAATATATTTAAAACAAATATTCTAGTACCATTTATTCCTTGTATGTAAGATATAACCATATAATAAAGTGTTTTTACATCTTTGTTCCTTTTGAACAATGCTTAGAAGATTTCACTTCAATTTCATAATAAAGAAAATTTGACTACGTACACTAAATATGTGTAATTATAATAATTATTTAAATTGTAAACTAGAAGCTCTACAAACCAGTAGCTCTTGTCAATTTTTAAATTTTCCGGTAATTGGATCGCCTATTGCATATAATTTTATTTGGTATTTATATTACGAATGATTTATTTTTTGAAACTAATATACTAAGCAAATAGTTTAAAATCAATTTTAAAACATTTTCTAATACCTTTCTAGAGTACTCTATAATAAATTCATTTCCCTCATGACTTGTAGATTTATCACAAATGCTTATATAAGATTCTCATTTCTATTAATTGCGTCTATTGCATTTGCAGTACTAATATTTCTTCAATCGTATTTCAATTACAATTGCATTAATCCAATAAAAACAAATTCAAATTAAAATAATGATAATCATGGATTTCTTGCACTTTCTAATAATGGAATATAATAAATATACGAGGTTCAGATTGATGCATATAGAAATGAAATTAAACTAATTTAACTAAATGAAATTAATATACATAATATTAAAAACCTCAGTAAATAATAATAATAGTGTGGATAATTTTGTACTGAAAATATTTAAATCTTCACAAGAGTACAACAATATAAGCTCAATAACGAGAATGTCTGTACTAATTTTGTAGTTCCGAGATTTTTTTTTAATACAAATGGCTTTTAGAGAGTTTTTAACATAATCAGTTGTGCTATTCACTCATCAGTTTACTATATCTAATTTTAATTGTGGAATGACCTAAAATTATTTATAAAATAAAATTAATTTCTTTTATATTCAAATCGAACACACACATATGCCTCACAATGTTGAGTGAAAATTACATTTCTAGAACTAATACCGTTAATCTCCAAATATATCTGAAACGATTTGACTTGAAAGCCTCTAGTAGACACAAAAATGTATATCCACTGTAAGGAAACTTTTGTGGCTCATTTATCATGATTTGAATTTAAAAAATTTTACTTATGTGAGACTTATGAACCTAAACTTTATAATAGAATTAAATTCTAAAATGTTTCAATAATTCCAACTAATTTTTAATTGTAAAAGTTCAAAATCTTGTGCCTGATATCTGAAAAACTACCAAGAATCACTAACAAGAATAACATAATTATTCTATAATACAACTGGTCAAAACTGCATTCAATAGGATACTTTAGAATTCAATGACCATGATCTCAATCTGATAGAGATAATTACTTAGAGGAGTACTTGGTTTTATCAATCGATTATAAATACCCATAGGATTTTTAGTATTTGGTTATTACCAATATTTCTGCAAACTGTTATAACGCTTTATATTAAATTTCGTACAATTATTATAAACTTAAGAGGCAAAAATAAGATTTAATATTGCAAACATCTCATAATGACTTATTTCATACTGCAATATCAAGTAAGTTTCAATATCGTCACGGCTTTGATTTATAGCTCATAAAATAAATCTACTAAACTGTCAAGTTTCAATTTATTATATCAAACTAATAAACGCAAGACTTTATTACAAAACAAAGCAACATAATCAAGATTAGCAAACTGTAAAGTAGGATTCAAAATAACTAATGATATTTAGTAATAAAAACACTTTTATATGAATTTATTTTATTGTTGATCAGAATAGCGGAGTACTTAAATATTGGATTATATTTAACACTTTTTTATCTATTATATCTTATATAATTCGATCTATGTTTTTTTTCGATATTGAGCTTTGTTGAAAATTCTATTCAATTTTCTTCATAATTAATTTGAAAAAATAGCACTAGTTCGTTTGTTTTCATAATTAACATTCCGTAACGTAAGTTATAGTAATCGCAATAAAATCAAAAAATTTTATACGTCTTTACGTTTCAAAGGTTTTTGAGCATTTTGGGATGCCCTAGAAGAAATTGATGTGTGTATGTATTCGGACACAAATTTTTGTCGACGATTTCCGATTTAAATAATTCAATAAACATTCGTTTCGTATCGACAAGGAGACGTGCTAAATAGTTTTTGGCAAAAGCAGGTCCAGCCGTTTCGAAGATACGGGGCAAAAAAGGTCGAAGTTATTTTCAGATAAGGGATTCAAAAAACATTTTATTTGTATTGACGAAATGTAGAATTGATTAAATTTTCTGGAAGGCAGGTCTAGCGGTTTGGCAGATCCGATAAAAAAAGTAACAAAAAAAACCGTTTAGCGTTCAAAAATGATTGTTAGACATATGCACTTCATACTATCAAATATTTAATAGAGATTTGAATAATAAGAATAAATGTTGTTTATATTTCTATGTTCATTCGTTATACTGCGACGCAGCGCTTACGCGCTTCGATGTTTTGCTTCTACGCATCTAACGCAGTGCGATTGCCAAAAATATTTTAAAATATAAAATAATTGATTTTTCAAAAAAAATATTTTCTTTCAAAATTTTCAAAGAACTAGCTTCCCATAAGGTAAGTATTAGTAATCGCAAAAAATCGAAAATTAAAATTTTTATATATTTTTACGTTTCAGAGGTTTTTAAAAATTTTGGCATACCTTAGAAAAAATGAATGTATGTGTGTGTGTGCGGATACAAATTTTTGTGAACGCTTTGATTTGATTTAATTTGAATAATTCAAAAAATATTCCTTTTGATAAAGAGACGTGCTGACTAGTTTTTAGCAAAGGCAGGTCTAGCCTTCGGAGTTTAGTTTCGGAGATACGGGGCAAAAAGTGCCAAAAATGGTATTGCAGTTTTTGAGATAAGGGAGCGTACAATTTAAATAACTCAAAAACCATTTTACTTGTATTAGCAAAATGAACAACTGGTAAAATTTTTGTTAAGGCAGGTCTAGCGTCTTCGGAGATCCAATAAAAAAAGTAAAAAATAATGCCAATTAGTAGTCAAAAATGAACATTAGACATATGTACATCGTATTATCAGATATTTTATAAAGATTATAATAATAAGTACAAATATGTACATTTATATGGGTTCCGTACCAATGTTTATCCGTTAGACATCTACGAGGCACTTACGCGCTTTGATATTTCGACTCCGAATCAGCTATGCAGTGCGATTGATTCAAAAAATGTTCAAAATTTTCAAAATAAAATAAATAAATAATTCACAAAAAAAATCATAATTTAAAAAAAAAACAAATTTTTCAAAAAAGTCAATTTTATTTGAAAATTTCAAAATTTCTCAAAAATCTAACTTTTGCAAAGTTTTTTTTAATAATTTAGTTTTCGGTAAGGGACGTTTCATCAATTTACCCCTTAAGGCAGAATGTCATGCACCACTAGTTTTTCAAAGTTTTAAAACAAATTTTTGATCTGTTTTAAAAAAATTTATTTTTCGGTACGGGAAGTTGCACCATTTTCATTACCGTTGCAAATTCAGAGTCCTTTCTGATACTAGAACCAAGTCAATTCGAATTGATATCCAAATTGATTAATGAGTAGTGCTGCCCTAGGGCAGGTCCGTGAGCTGAGTTAAACTCCAACTCGCTTCAGGGAAGAATAGTGTGAGAGGTTTCCCATTGCCATTTCACACCGCAGTGCCCGAGATGGGCATATTTTCAGTTGGAAACATATTTTTATCTATATTTTCAATTGAAAATGGCCATCGCGCTGTTTCAAATTGATATTCTCGAATTTTCAAAAAAAATCCAAATACAACAAAAAAACAAATTTTTCAAAAAAATCTTTTTTTCCAAAAATTTCATAATCTTATTTTTTCAAAATTTTGCTTTATTAAAAAATTTAATTTTTGGTACGAAAAGTTCCAGCAATTTGCCTTAAGGCACGATGCCATGCAGCGCGTGTTTTAGATAAGATCAAAAAATTTAGAGTCCTTTCTGATACCAGAACCAAGTCAACTTGAATTGATATCCAAATTGATATTCTCGAATTTTCAAAAAAATCCAAATACAACAAAAAAAAACAATATAAAAAAATCAAATTTTTCAAAAAAAAATTTTTTTTCCAAAAATTTCATAATCTTATTTTTTCAAAACTTTGCTTTATTAAAAAATTTAATTTTTGGTACGAAAAGTTCCAGCAATTTGCCTTAAGGCACGATGCCATGCAGCGCGTGTTTTAGATAAGATCAAAAAATTTAGAGTCCTTTCTGATACCAGAACCAAGTCAACTCGAATTGATATCCTAATTGATATCTTCGAATTTCAAAAAAAAAATCCAAATACAACAAAAAAAAAAAACAATATAAAAAAATCAATTTTTTCAAAAAACAATTTTTTTTTCAAAAATTTCATTACCCTATTTTTTCAAAATTTTGCTTTATTGAAAAATTTAATTTTTGGTACGAAAAGTTCCAGCAATTTGCCTTAAGGCACAATGCCATGCACCACGAGTGTTAGATAAGATCGAAAAATTCAGAGTCCTTTCTGATACCAGAACCAAGTCAACTCGAATTGATATCCTAATTGATATCCTCGAATTTTCAAAAAAATTCCAAATACAATAAAAAAACTATATAAAAGAATCAAATTTTTCAAAAAAATCTTTTTTTTCAAAAATTTCATAATCTTATTTGTTCAAAATTTTGCTTTATTAAAAGATTTAATTTTTGGTACAAAAAGTTCCAGCAATTTGCCTTAAGGCACGATGCCATGCACCACGAGTTTTAGATAAAATCGAAAAATTCAGAGTCCTTTCTGATACCAGAACCAAGTCAACTTGAATTGATATCCAAATCAATATTCTCGAATTTTCAAAAAAGATCCAAATACAACAAAAAAAAACAATATAAAAAAATCAGATTTTTAAAAAAAATCTTTTTCAAAAATTTCATAATCTTATTTTTTCAAAATTTTGCTTTATTAAAAGATTTAATTTTTGGTACGAAAAGTTCCAGCAATTTGCCTTAAGGCACGATACCATGCACATGGCCGGATTTAGAAATTTGGCGCCCCGGGGCACTGACGAAAATGCCGCCCCATCCCTGAAATTTTACGAACTTTTGAACTTTTTTTTAAAGCAATCGCGCTGCTTCAGCTGCCAGGTACAAAATATAGAAGCGCGTAAGCGCCGCGTCGCAGTCTAACTGATAAACAATGTTACAGAACTTATATAAATGTAAACAAAATTTATATTTGTTATTATATCTTTAAAATATTTTAATTATTTAATATGTTAAAATAATTTAATGTGCCTATGTCTTATGATCACTTTTGTCCGCCAAATGTTTCTTTTTCATTGGATCATCGAAACCGCTAATCCTGCCCCCCACAAATTCAAGCAGGTATTCATTCTGTAATTTTTTTTGAATGTTATTGGACGCTTTTTTCTCAAAAACTGAATTATCATCTTTGGCATTTTGGCCCGTATCTTCAAAACAGGACCTGCCTTGACCAATAACTAATCAGCACGTCTCCTTATCAATAGGAATTGAATCATAAATCGGTTGATCCGTGTTCTCGAAATCGACTTGAATAATTAAAAAATATTAGATTTGAATTGATGGGGAGACGTGCTGATTAGCTTTTGGTATCGATATTTCTTATCTGAAACAACTGCGCAGCGCGATTGCTTTGCAAAAAGTTCATAGTTTTAAAATTTCAAAATACAAGGATGTGTTTTAGAAGTCTTTTTTTTTTCATTTTTCAATGAAATTTAAAGCTCTTTATAAAATGTAATTTTCAGTACGGGAAGTTTCAGTAATTTGTCTTAAGGCACAGTGCCATAAGTCACTAGTTTAAATTTTTTTTTCGACGCTATAAGCTTGGTAGTGCACAAATACGTATATTTTAAGAGAGCTCGAGAACTGAAGAACATATTTTTCTTAAACTTTCAGCTTGTTTACGGATCTTTATATTAGCCAAATTGCCAAATTTGATAACTTATTAACCAATTTGATAATTTACGTTCGGAGAGGGAGGCAAGGCAAAATAATGAGTTTTAGTTAACGTTTATTTCAACCCAAATTTTGAATTGCAATCGTATTATGTTTTGTTAATTAGATTTCTTGAAATAAAAAATGTTGTTAAAAAAAGTTGATTATATTGTATAGAATTTTTTCTCACTATCCAAATTTTGCCGCCCCTCAAAATTTGCCGCCCTGGGCAGTAGCCCCGATTGCCCCTACTGTAAATCCAGCACTGACCATGCACCACGAGTGTTAGATCAGATCGAAAAATTGAGAGTCCTTTCTGATACCAGAACCAAGTCAACTCGAATTGATATCCTAATTGATATCCTAAAATTTCAAAAAAAAAATCCAAATACAACAAAAAAAAAACAATATAAAAAAATCAAATTTTTCAAAAAAAAAATTTTTTTTCAAAAATTTCATAATCTTATTTTTTCAAAATTTTGCTTTATTAAAAGATTTAATTTTTGGTACGAAAAGTTTCAGCAATTTGCCTCAAGGTTTGCACCACGAGTTTTAGATCAGATCAAAAAATTTAGAGTCCTTTCTGATACCAGAACCAAGTGAACTCGAATTGATATCGGTGGGCAGTATCAGTATCAGTATCGTATTGTTTGGGGGAACCGGCGTATCGGCCGGTGCCTGACGCCTTTCACGAGTTACGTCTTCGTCTTCGTGCGCATTCGGTTCCAAGTTTTGAAGTCCGTTAGCCGGACGGACAGTTCGTTACAAAAACGAGATTGTTATTATTTAAAAAGTACGGGAAGCCACGTCGACCAGGCCAGTCTTCCGAATTTATCTGACGACCTATGGTCAACCCAGGACGATCATCATCATCATCAGGGGGGTTATACTGATGTCCGTCCCATTCTAAGAAATAGTTCAACCATCGCATCCGAAGTAGAAAGTTCGCCTCTTTTGAGCACATTAGTTTGACATTTTCAAGCTTGCTGAAGAGAAGTGTGTCTTGTTCCGATCTAGTACTTTGATTGTGAATTGTAACGCCGCAATAAGAAGGGCTTTGGCTTATGAACAGTTCAGTGCATGTGAAATAAAATTGTTTTTTTTTTTAATTTATTTATTACATAGTGGTGGTATTTTTAAGTGCTTTTTATAGTGATCATGTTTTGACTTTTGCAAGTTCATCAGAGTGTACGTCTTCTTCAAGGTAAATTGATAAAAAAAACTTATTTAAAAAAATTTATATACCTACTGTCTTTATTAATTTTGAATTGTAAAACTTTTGGTCAATACATCTTCAACACATTTAAACTTCTTTAACGCAACAAATAATTCTAATAAAATCGACTTATAAATGATCTCCACCCAGAGTCATTTGACTCCGATTGTTATAATTATATGGAATAAAAAAAAGAAAAAAATGTTTTTCAAAATTTTTTTTACAAATAAAAACATAAAAGGTAACTTACTTTTCTAAACTTCTTCACCACAACATTATTTTGAATAAAATTAATTTATAAATTATCTTCACTTATAGAGTCATTTGACTCCGATTGTTATAATTATACGGAATAATAAAAAAGAAAAAAAAATCTTCACAAAATTGTTTACAAATAAAAAAAAATAAAATAAAGTGTAATTTGTTACTTTACATCACATTTAAACTTCTTCAACACAACAAATAATTACAACAACGATTTATAAATTATCTTCACTCATAGTCATTTGACTCTATTATATGGAATAAAAAGAAGAAAAATTAAAGATTTTCAAAAACTTTTTTACAAATAATAAAAAAAATTGAATGTAAATTGCTACTTTTCACCACATTTAAACTTCTTCAACACAACAAATAATTATAACAACAATTTATAAATTATCTTTACTCATAGTCATTTGACTCCATTATTTCAAAAATTTTTTTTACAAATAAAAAAATAAAATAGAACAAATAATTTCAGTAAATTCGACTTATAGATGATCAAGATTTTTTATTTAAAACCGAAGGAACTAACAAAAATGATTCATTACTAATAATACAGATTTTATTCAAACAAAATAAAGATAAATAATACGCGCAAAAACAAAATAAAGATGAATAATATAAACGAGATAAATAATATGCGCGTTTTTTATACTTTTTAAAATCTCTTTGCATATTGATTATAAAATAGCATGATGATTAAATATTGGAAAACAAATTCTGGCATGAGCATCTATTTACAAACAAAATTGGCATTATGTATAAAATATATCAAGCCACTTACAAGTTTTGAAAATATTATAATGATTGTATCAAAGTGAAGCCTCTCTGGTAAAGATGTTAAAAAAAATTTATTCAAAACAAACAATCTAAGAGAAATAATTATAATAATACAGATGATTTGTATAGATTTGATGTAAATAAAATTCAGATTATATGTAGAGACATCGCTCTACATGCAAATCGCAAATGTTGAAAAAATCAATCCATAAAAAAATCTAATAAATACAAAATTCAAATTTAAAAAACAAATACCTTATCTTTAAAAAACTACTTTAAAACAAAAGATCTAACAGAATTAATTCATTAAAAATAATGACAGATTATTTGTAAAGATTTTATTTGAATTTGAGATACATATGTAGAAACATCACACTCTACTGTAAAGGTGAATGTTGGAAGAATTAATCCATAAAAAGACTTTTGTTTTGATAAAAACAAAATACCAATTCAAAAGTGAATATATTGCTACCTTTTAACAGCTTACAACTTCAAATTAAATGATTTATATTGACGTGAATGATTTATATTAACGTAGCAATTCATATATTAACAAAAAAATCTATATTTTTGGCATTATGAGTATATATAAAATATATAAGCTGTTTACAAATAAAATTTTTATATAAATAGCATCAAAGTAAAACTTTTAGTTTTGATTTTTTTTATTTGAAAATATTTGAACATGTTTGCAAACTTAAATAAACATAAGAAATCACTAAAAAAATATCAACTCACCACTTTGATCATTTGGTATAAGTGCAGAAAAATATATGATAAAATAACAATTAGATATGCAATTTAAAATAATATTTATATATTATTAATAGAAATAAAATATTAGAAAATTTAAAAAATATTTATATTTTAAATAAAATAAGTTTATTGCTTTAATCAATGCTACGTTTCAAAATATACCTATATGAATACTAAAAACAAAATGATACAAAAAAAATTAAAAAAATCAATTACAAATACATAGTGAAAATGTTTTGCTCAAGTTATTTCATACTAATAATAATCTCATTACAAAGAGAATGGACAACCACTGGGTTGCTTATAATGCAAGGAATTTTATTACAATAGCCAATAGACACTAATTACGCTAATAGCTAATGGTTCTAATTGATGTTAAAAAAATGGTTTAGTTCGTTCATCACAGTTTCAACTTGCATATTCTATGAGTTTTAAATATATAAACAAACGACAGTCATGTTGTTATTATAAATTCTCTAATAATATATACAAATATATAAATTTATAAAAATATATTTCTATGTTTTTAAAAATATATAAAAATGTATGATTATCAAAACTATACAAAATGTCATGAACCTTTGTTCCTTCCATGGTCTACTTGATTTCCACAAATATTTCGTCTCTATTATATTTGATCTATTATATTATAAATCTGGTCTATTATATTATAAATCTTATAGTTTCTTACAACATCGATTAAACAATAAAGTATATGTACAGAAATTATTTTCACTGTAAACTGATTGTTAGTTGTCACTTTCTGATACCAAAAAACTTGTTCACGCTCCATGAATCGGAGCGAAAAAAGTAGTTCAAACACTTGCTGTGGTTGTTGATAATTTCCTGTTTTAAAAAATGAACATCATACGTCAGAGAAGAGACAAAACCGAAGAAATAAAAACTTGTAGAAATCATATGAAATATTACCCTCTATTTATTATTTGATTATGCCCGTAATTTAATTGATAACAATTAATAAAGGTAGCTAGTGGTGCAAAGCATCACGCCTTAAGGCAAATTTCCTGAACTTCTCGTACCAAAAATTTCAAAGAACTTTAAATTTTTGTTGAAAAAACTTTAGATTTTTGAGAAGTTTAAAATATAATTAAATTTTGCAATTATTTGAAAATTTTGAATTTTTTTTCAAAGCAATCGCTCTGCGTAACACTGTTTTAGAGACAAATATCGAAGCGCATAAGCGCCGCGTCACAGTCTTATGAATTAACATTGATAGGCAACTCATAGAAATGTAAACAAAATTTGTACTTATTATTAAAATTTATATAAAATACCTGATAATTTAATGTGCGTATGTCTAATAATCATTTTTGGACGTCAAATGACTTTTTTTTTTTTTATTAGGTCTCCGAAACCGCTAAACCTGCCATTCACAAAAATTTAATCAGCTCTTCATTTTGTCAATACAAGTAAAATGTTTTTTGAATCAATCAAATCTGACGCTCCGTTATATCAAAAACTGAATTACCATTTTTGGCACATTTTACCCTGTAACTTCAGAATGGCTGAAACTGCCTTTGCTAAAATTAATTAGCACGTCTCTCCAGCAGTACAAATCGAATTTTTCGTAATTATTCACTTCGGTCGAACCGTGTTCCCGAAATCGTCGACAAAAATTTGTATCTCCTCACACATACATCAATTTTTTCTAAGATATGCAAAAATGATCAAAATTGTAAGAGGATCAAAAGTTTGCTAAATCTTAATTCTTATTGATTAAAATGATTAATTCACACATTTATGCAAATGATATAACAATTTTGAAAATTGATCTTAAACGATTAGGTATGAATTGAAACGTCGAGAAAACAAAATTATCAAATCGGATTTTCTGGCAAAAACATGAACTTTTTTTGTGCAATTAAGAATACTTATTACTTCTGAACAGAATAATAAAAAAAAAAAAAATAAAACATTTAGTAATTGAGGTTTTAGTAAGAATTTATTATAAATTTCAATTTTTGAAAAAAAAAATAAGATTGTACATAAAAATTTAAACTAAAAATTAAAAAGATGTATCATACTCATGAGCATGAGCAACTGTTTTCAATCTATTTTTAAACATTTTTTTCAAGTTATTTTTTAAAAGTAATAGGAAATGGTTTAAAAAAAAGTTCAGAAAAGCATGATCCAGCAAGAAAAGTTTTTTTTTAATTAAAATACTTTTTTGACAAAATTTATAAAAACAATATCATAGAAGTTATGCTTAATATAAATATAAAAACAATATCATAAAAGTTATGCGTCTGACTGAAATTGACCTGAAAGTATCTTGGCTTTTTGAGCCAAAAGTTTCAATATAGGGTCATGTCAGTCATAGTTTTATGTGTGACATAAAAAATAATGTTTTTCTAGAAATTTTGACAAAAAAAAATTACTTTAATACATTTTTAACTAAATTATCTAATAAAGTTAGCATGACTCATGTGAAGATTTTTCTGGTACCAAGGCAATTAACGTGTTGTGTACAATAGTTACAATAAATAAATTCCAATATAAACTTTCCCAAATGTAATATACGAAAAACATTGAGACAGTAAAAACTTGAACAAATTAAATACTAAAATCCAATCTCCTCGATTCGTGATTTTACACATGGATAAACGCCGAGTACAATGTACTGCGTGCTGGGAATGCGTGGAACGATTCGAAAAAAATCACTCAGTTAATAAGAAGTCCGACTTTAATTATATTTCCCGAGTAAGAAAGTGAAATGGTCTTAGGTAAGAACGTTTTCGCTATCACCATTTCCTATATGGGAATGCACTACATCATCGTCACGAAAGAATACAACCAAGTAGTTATCACCGATTGCAATATGTGAAAATCATCGAATAAAACTGATCTCTTATATAAATAATCTATAAAAGATATATATATATATATATATATATATTTAAATATAGGGAAGCTAAAGGCTTATTGTAACTTACTTCTTAATTTGGTATAAAGATGTATCTTGAGATCCACTGATCATATTACTAAGAATTAAAGATGGATAGATGCTGTAACAATTCCTCTAACGATCCAAATAGAAATAATAATTATTATTCAAATCAGTTAATCCGTTTTTCCGAAATCGTCGCTAAAAATTTGTATCCGCACATACACATACATCCATTTTTCAAAAGTATGCCAAAATGTTCAGAAACCTTTGAAACGTAAAGATACATGAACAAATTCAATTCACATTTTTTGCGATTACTATAACGGGAAGTTAAAAATTAGATGATAATAATAACGCTAACCAAAATTTTAAGATAGTTAAATTTTATATTGCCTGTCAAAAATGATGCACTTGCACAATTCTGTTTACTCCGTTGTCATGCGGAATATAGAAACAATCGAAAGTACTTAATAACATTCAAAATTTTGTATTAATATTCATTCTTGAAAACATTTTATTATCTTTTAAGAAATATCAATCAATTCGTTTCATTGTCATTAACTGTTTATAAACTTGTTTCAACTATTGTGTAAAAATTCATTCTCGTTGACAAGTTTCGGGAGCTTTGCGCAAAAGCATCATATAAACATGTCAAACATCTTAATTGCAACAGTTTTGATTTTAAATTACTGTTTTAGTACGTATCAGAATTTTGTCAGTTATAGTAAGAATTGAAATTCGACAACTTTTCAAATTGTCACCATTGAATTTTGAAATTTTAACGCATCCCATTAGGGTAGGGGAAAGACTAATGTCCAATTTGACTTTGAGCATTTATAATGTGGAAATAAAATCAATTGTATCACAACAAATAATACATATCGAACAACTATCTGACTATGTTTAGTACAACTCTCAGCTAATTCATCATTGTAAAAATGTGTTTTATTTGCTGTTTTTCAAAAATTTGTCACCTGATCCTTTTTACCTCATAGGCAGGGGGGGGGGAATAGATTTAATGTCGTATTCTTAATATAAAAGAATTTTAAGAAATAATAGCTAAATTTTTTAACCAATGCAAAATAATAATTTCAAAATTATATTTTATACAGAGATAACACTGTATATAACCTTGATCTAGTATTTCGTTAGAAATAATTAGAATAGCTGAGATAACTATAAATTTAATTTATCTCTTGTAAAATTGTTTTTTTAAACTTAGTTGACTTTTATATTTACTATTTCTGATTGTTTACACCTTTGCCAGGTTTAGTTGGATCTTTTTACCTTACCCACGTATAAGCTTCTTTAGGGGTTATATAAAAAGAATGTCGAATCTAACTTAAAATTAACAATACATCGTATGAAATAATTAAATAACATATATTTGAAAATTATATTAAGGTCTCGTAAACTAAAGAACAGTGCTCACGACTAAAAAATAACAAGGAAAAAAAATACTTTTGTTATGGATTTTCAAACATTGTCGTTATTCTCGCAATAGCAACGTCGTAAGAATCAAGGTGATTATATATCTTTTTCATTCTACTTTCAAATATTGTTGTTAAAAAATTCTTAATTATACTTGTTTTGGAGATATATGTGGTGGTCCTTTTCACCCGCGGACCTTCAAGCGCTAACCTACTTCAAATTTTAATTAATTTTTGTAATTAAACAACTTGTCATAATATTTTAGGATGTTTGTCAAATAAAACCATGAACTATATCATAAAGTTTCATCAGACTATCAAAAAAAATTTAAACAATTAATTACAAAGGTCGCTTTTCGCGAAAAAAAATTGCGACTCTTTAGAGTAAAGGAAAAATATTTAGTATCATCCATCAAACAGCCTTTACATTTTGGAAATCAGTTGAACCGTTTTTTGAGAAAACAAAACATCGAATTTGAGCTCGAATACTCACGATAGACATTGAAAATTTTAACGCTACCCATTATTAAAAATTTTAATGAGTTTTTGTAATTAGACCACTTAGACCACGCAAGCCCATAATATTTTAATATTATGGTCTATCATTATAATTTTATAATTATTATTTTATAATTATCATCAGATTCATTTTTATTTTATTCAATATTTGCCTCAAGCGATCCACAATGACTTGAAACGTCAAGAAAACAAAATTAGCAAGTTGGATTTTCTGGCGTAAACAATCTTCTTCGTTGTAAAGTTCATATATTTTGTTCGAAAAGTTTTTTTCAAAAAAAACAGCTGGATTATTTTCTTATTTAGACAACATGTACATTTTTTGCGAATAGAAAAAATTAAGTGCAATTGTATATATTACAAAAGAATTGAAAGACATCGCACCCAAGCCCAATACTGGTATAAAATTTCTAAAAAAAGTGAAATCATTTTTAAGTAAAATTGAAAGAGAACCCGTACGTCCGCAATTGCGCGCTATGCGTACTAATAGCGTATGATAATTAAGGCAGCGGCGTTTCGCCTCTCGGCTCGCACATGAAATTAAACTAAACACCTTACAAAAACATAATAGAAAGAAAAAACCAAAATTTATCGTAGTTTCTTTCTATGTAACTACATCAATTTAAAAAAAAGAAACAATAGCAAACTATGTCATATACCTTGGTATAGAACAAGAAGTATCTGGAGAGTTTTGAAATGTGGTCCTGGAGCGAATGGAGAAGATAAACTGGATTGACAAGATAATGAATGAAAAAGTCCTAAGAAGAATGGGCAAAGAAAGGATTCTACTGAGCATGATCTTGAAAAGAAAAGGACACTGAATTGGACTCATTCTGCAGAAAGAGTGCCTCCTGCACGACGTCGTCGAAGGCAAAATAGAAGGACTGAAGGGATTGAAAAGAAGAAGAGTGCAGATGGTTGTTGTCTGCGGGTAAAAAGGTACCCTACCAATATCTCAAAAATAAGTGAAGTCAGAAAGTTTTTAACAATATTATTTGAAAGCAGAAGGATTTTTAAGTTAGATTTAACTTTTTTTTCTATAATCTCCTACATGAGAGTGGAGTAAAAAGAGCCAACTAAACCTTCATACTGGTCGAGGTGTAAACTATAAAAAAAATAGTTAATGAAAAATTAAATGAAGTTAAATAAAAGCAATTTTAATCTAAATTAATAGTTATACCAACTCTGCTGACGAATATTTCTGACAAAATACCACATCAAAATTATAGCTGGTGTTTTATTTATAAAAAACATGCCAATGAAATTTTTATTTTTCATTGGTTATATAATTGAGCTATTATTTCGTAAAATTCCTATAAAATTAAAAATAAGACATTACATCTGTTTGCCCGATGGCCGTCGATTTCTTTTAACTCAGGTAAAGAAGGATAATGACATATTTTAGAAAAATAAGTTGGAAAACATTTTTATAATTAGAAAAAGAGTTAAATTTAACTGAAAAAAACCCTCTACTTTTAAATAATGTAGTTAAAAAATTCCTAATTGCACTTGTTTTTGAGATATTGATAGTGGACCTTTTCAACCGCAAACTTTTGAGCCCCGCTCTCTCCTAATACGTTTTTTTGACTATATTCATTTTTCGCCAGAAAGAAAGTTATAAAATATTTTTCAACTAAAAAAAAACAATAAGATGAGCGATTCGAAAATGACAAATGAGTACAAGTCTTTGAGGTCCCCGGCGTGGAAAAGGCGACTTGCGTTCGAAAATCTTACGATGTAAAAGAGTCTCCAACAAATTGTAAAAAGAATTTTGTGGCAAAAAAATAAAGAAAATATATGTTTTTTCTTCAATCGATTCAAGTTGGGGGAAGGGTAGGTAAAACCTTAGTAAACATTTAGGGGTTGTTATTGCTAAAAAAATTGCAAAAACATAATTGTTCTAAATTATTATAAAGTTGACTTCAATATGAGTAAAATAAAATTGCAATAATACTGATCTGATCGTCACAACTGGAGATATTTAATTTGGGTGGGTTTTCAATCTCACCGATATAACGTAATAAACAATTCAAGCAATCGGTTTTGATAGGCGTCATTTAATTAAATACAATATGTAATTTTCTTAGATTGAGCGTCGGAGGTTAGAGTTGTGAAATAAATTATCTATTTTGTATTTGCAGATCGAAAACCGTAAAATAAATTATTTTGCAATAACATTATTAAACTTAGATTGAGCAAGAATTAAATGATTTTGTATAAATAATTTCATCTATAGAAACACAAGACTATAGTGGATTTTACTAGCTTTAATACATGTCTAATATTTAATCAGTTTTGAATCATCTGCATTCTTTTTTCATTCTCTATTATTGTTCCTCTATAACATTTTAGTACCACTTACTTTCGGTTTCATTTATATAAATGAAATAGAATTGTGAAATAAATATTTAAATATAATAAGTAGCATGTCATGCTACGCGTTCACGCACTTACATACTTAGAAAATTAGTCATTTCATAGTAAAATACCGTGTAGTAAATATGGAATGAAAAATATTAATGTTAAGATTATAAAAGTTCTATTTCAAACTCTATCAAAATAAAGTGGTTGGATAATTACATTTTTATTTTATGATGGAAAATCGATTTAGTGCTCTTTCTCAAAAATTTTCTCAAAAATTTCAAAAATCAATGTTTACCGAAGTTTTCAAACAATTTTAAAGTTTTTGTAAAATATGAGAAAATACAAACACATTCATACATTTACAAAAGCCGCCTCGAAGATCACACTTCCCAACACATGTCAAATTTTCTCAAAAATTTCAAAAATCAATTGTTTCCAAAGCTTCCAAAAAATCTATAAAGTTTTTGTAAAATTTAAATTTTTGGTACGGGAAGTTTCTTGAGACACAATGCCATGCACCACTAGTTATTCCTCGAATAATTAATTACGGTACTAAAAGTTTCAGCAAATTTCCTTAGTCTTACTTTCCTTATTTTAAGGTACATGATCTGATCTATAGATAATCTGATTATTCAATGTGCATATGTCTAATAATCATATTTTCGCGCAGTACGGGAAGTTCCAGCAAATTTCCTTAGTGCAATGCCATGTACTAAGAAAACACTACTTGATTCTGCCTATACCAAATTGATGTTTGTGTTTAACCAGTTCTATATTTTGGAACTATGTATTATTATTAATCCATGCACTGGCTTCTAAGCAGCCGTTCGAAGCTATCGACATACAACAAAATTCTACTGTACAAAGTTATCCTAAAACCAGTGTGGATGTACGGTCTTCAAATATGGGGTTCAGCAAAGAATAGCAACATACAAATAATCCAACGCTTCCAAAACAAAGTATTACGCCAAGTCATTTGTGCCTCAAGATATGTGCCCACCTGGCTAATGCACCAAGACACACGTACTCCAACAGTAAAAGAAGAAATCAAAAAGATTGCCCAAAAATAAGCTATGAAAATAAAATCGATGGACACCCCCAATGAGCTCAGAGCAAGTCTATACTAGCTGTAAGTGGAATTCTGTCTTAAGGCAATTAAGGCATCGTGCCTTAAGGCAAATTGCTGGAACTTCCCGTACCAAAATTTTTTTTTTAAAAACGATTAAGATTTTTGAAAAAAATTTACTTTGAAAAAATAAGATTTTTGAGAAACTATATATTGGACAAAAAATTACTTTTTTTTGAAAAAAAAAAATTTTTTTTATTTTTTTTTTTAAAAAAAAATGTTTTATTTTATTTTGACATATTTTGGAAGATCTAAACTTTTTTTCAGAGCAATCGTACTGCTTTAACTGCATAAAGACGAAATATCAAAGCCCGTAAGCGCCGCGTCGCCGTCTAACGCGTAAACATTGGTACGGAACCCATAGAAATGTAAAAAAAAATTATACTTATTGTTAAAATCTCTATAAAATATTTGATAATTTGATGTGCATATGTCTAATGATCATTTTTGACCGCCAAATGGCATTTTTTTTTACTTTTTTCATCAGATCTCCGAAACCGTTAGACCTGCCTTCATGAAAATTTGATCAATTCTTTATCTTGTCAATACAAGTAAAATGTTTTTTAAAATATTCAAATCGGACGCTCCGTTCTCTTAAAAACTGAGTTACCGTTTTCGGCACTTTTTGCCCCGTATCTTTGGAACGGCTAGACCTGCTTTCGCCAAAAACTAATCAGCACGTCTCCTTATTAATACGAATCGAATGTTTTTTGAATTATTCAAATCGGTTGATCCGTGTTCCCGAAATCGTCGACGAAAATTTGTATCCGCACATACATACACACACGCACATACATACATACATACATACATACATACATACATACATACATACATACACACACACACACACACACACACACACATACATCCATTTTTTCTAAGGTATGCCAAAATGTTCAGAAACCTCTGAAACGTAAAGATATATAAACATTTTCATTTTCGATTTTTTTGCGATTACTATAACTTGCCCTACGGGAAGTTAATAATGTCACGCATCAAAAAAGGAGGACGGAGTTATCAGAATTGACACATTGATTGCATATCTTCATTGTTCTACATTACATTCCTTTATTATTTTTTATTAGACTAAGATAGTTATAGATTTGAGTTTATATAGCATTAGTTATTTAAGTACTTATATAGTAATCAGCAAATAGTTACAGCATATATCCACACTTGACAGAATTACCATAGGGTAATCTTTCTAAATAAACCATATATTATGACATACCAATTACTAAATGTTTTCACTAAGACAGATTGTAATTTGAATCGTAAATAAAAAAATGTATTATTATTGTCGCGTTCTACTTTTACTAAACTCGTTACGATGGCCAGCTCTCCGCCTACGATGTTTACGCGATTAGAATGCTTCCCGGGGATAATGAACTACAAGCAATGAACATGTACGGAAAATACGAGTACGGATCGTCTCATCCAAGTTCTATACCATATGATAATAAACGGCACAGATTGTAGGAAAACTCACTCTTTCCATCTATCCATCTATCAAGCGCGCCCATATTTCGCAACCGGTGATTAAGCTGCCAAGTCTCTAAAGACCTGAATTCTTCAAACATTTTATACATAAATATGCAAATAAACTGATATGCAACCGTGGATTTGGCGTAAAACAGATTGTAGATAAAATTATTAAAAATTATGTTTAAGAACCTTCAAATCATTAGGTAATTGAGGGTAACGATTTGTAGAATGTTATACCACTTACATGCTAGATCAGGTGATTCACCGTATTGCGCAGGACCTCATTAAAACTGGTCTATGAACATTTCATATCCTCATACATATATACGTTTCACGAAAATACAAATCTATTAACAAATTATATTTTAACTTCATGAAGGAAAAGTTGGGTTCGCTCGTGGTTAAGCAGCTTTTTGTCATGAAGTAGTGACGACAATTTTCACTTGAAAATGAAGATAGAAAGATGTTTCCATGTGAAAATAGACCTGATACGTTATTGCTGCACCAATAAAAAGCCATCACTATTACAGTAATTGTTATAATATAAAATCATCACAAAGTGATGGGACAGCTTCTAAGATTGCCATCTAAAAACAAACGTAGTTTGTAAGAAATTCATCACAACAGCTCATAGGACCCTTAAGTACTGATCGCTTTTCAAATAAGAATAAGAAAAGGATGAAGTTCATGTTTTGACCAGAAAATCCGATTTGTTAATTTAATGTTTTTTGCGTTGTAAGTCATTCTGAAACCGAAACTGAAAAGTTTGATCCATGTTGAAAAGTCAAAATTCTATTGCCAAAATTTGCTAAATCTTAATTCTCATTGATTAGGTCGATTATTTACTAATATCTACTGACATTATTCTGATTGTTACATATACATTTTTTTAAAAAATACTAATATTAGGAAGCTTCTGCAATCACCCTTGAGATAAAATGCCAAGTAAACTGTTAGTGATTATTTGTTATTATTGTTTTTTCATGACAATGAATATGTTATCTGTTGATTACATAAAAAATTAAATGGTATAAATAAAAAATGAAAAGTAAAAAAAAATACGTCCACACTAATTTTGTGTTAAAAATTAAATGAATATTGTTATTGCTATAGAAGTTATAAAAACGTGGTCATATTTTGCAAACTTTATTGCCATTTTATCACATTTTATCTAATTACAAATACGCCAATTTGAGGAGTTTCAAAATCAGTTTTCTCATAACTAACAACTTATTGTTAGATTTACGACATATTGAAGTACCACCAGACATGGCAATCTTCATTGTTGTTGATCGCAAATACTCTTTCGAATATTTCAACTATAATGCAAACATAACAATAAATTTCAGTTTCAGACATTTACAGCTGTTGAATTAATCAAGCTTAACATTTAAATCTTTCAATTTCAATTAAATCTATCGACTATAAAAACGTTCATTTTTTATAGAATGTCTTGGACTCGTAAGTGCAACACCAACTATTGAATATTTAATAAAACAAATAGTACTTTTTCATGCTTTGCAAGAATACGCAAATTCTAAAATGTTACCGTAGAGGGCATAATTTACATCGCATTTAAATGAAAGCGTTTTCTTGGTCGTTCTCTACTCAAGTATGATGGTGCCATCGTGTCAAGAAAATTACCATTTTACTTTAAAAAATGCACAATTCTTGATTTCAAACAGAAAGTAAATTTAATATTTATGTAAATGTATAATATATATATATATATATATATATATATATATATATATATCCTAAATACAAAACTTGTTTCTAAAATTATAGTTATATTCAGTGAACATCAGAATGCATTAGCGATAAATAGATAACAATCTTGGTCCGCCAATCAGGTTTACAAAGTCGATTATTGATAATTGAGTTATTATGTTTTGTAAGCACCAAAATAAAATTGGACAATCTTTTCAATTGGCAATTCGCAAATTTGTTTAATTCAATAATCTTTTACTACATCATATTAAGAAATGCTCAATTTCACCCTAAATATTAGCAAAGAGTAGAGGTTGACGAGAGCAAAAATTTAAGATTGTAAAAATTATTAAGATATACTTAAACACTACATTAGACAACACGAAAATTTTTACATGGAACATAATAGAGAAAAGAAAATGAATGGAAATGTCATATGGAACGCAAGTAAAATATTTAATGAACTTCGAATTGATATCAAGATGACCAGTGATGGCAATAACTTCAAAAGAAAAATAAAGAAATACATTAAAGAAATTGAAGAGATATATAAAGATATTTAAATATAAGGCTTATGAATGTTGTGCAATGAAATAGATATAAATAATATGTATATATAAAAATTGTTTCATAATCTCATATACCAGGCACCCGAGATATGGAAATAATGTCGATAAAGGGAAAAAAAAAACTTTTGTTGCAAAATTGACAACGTGGTCGTTTGTCTCGAGATAGTCGAAGGCAAAATGGCCCGATTTAAGGCGATAGCTGGTTACATATCTTTTGCCCTCTACTTTCAAATATTGTTAAAAATTTCTAGCTTTACCTATCTGTGTTTGAGATATTGGTGGTGGACCTTTAAGCCTCACTCTACCTTGTACAACAAATACAAATAGCATCTACTCATCTGCTGCATACACAATCAATTCAAGACATTGATCTTTCGGTAAATATTTTAATCCAAATATTTATTATGTCAATAACCCGTGATCGTCAAAATTACTAATGTACAGTTTCAAAGTACATAATTTCGCCACATGATCATTCTTCGAGATCTATATCAATTTTATTTGTGGAATTTACGCTACTCGTGAACTACTATAGCGCAACGCTAGGAAGTTCATTACATTCGCGGTAGTGACCGTCGATCGCGCCTACAATTAGCCTATAACAAACTGGTTTGTTTGCTTGCAACACGAAATGTTTCGTAATTAAACCTGCTGCACGATCACGATTTCAAAATCGATACTCAATTTCAGAATTTATCACTATTATGAATCGACTACGCCTTATGGTGTTCTTCTAAACATTTATAAAATTAATTAAATTGAAGAATTTTCTCAAAAGTATTTTGCAAGATGTAGGTACATACATTCTCATATTAATTAGATACACTCATAGATACATCCCTTTCAACTCGGATGCCGCCGCCGTTTCGGCATATAACATATAACATATAAATTACAAAATTCGCGAGTGGAAAGGGTTAATCGGAACACATACTATAGTTTAAAATTTTATATAGCACGTGAAACTTCGAATATTCTATTATAATTTAAAGTAGATAATATCTGTTTTTTTTTTAAATAAAATATCTTGAAATCTACGAAATAAAGGCGGATAGGTGCTGTAACTATTTTTCTACCAAATCAAGTAAAATAATTCCTTAACTCCATAACTATTGTTCACTATTCCACAATTAATCATTTTCTAAAAAAAGTACGAGGTTGCAACTTACCCCGTGTTTGAGGCTAATTGTAACATTTTCCGGAGCAAATAATATTAATAATTTTATAAACATTAACATCTATGAAGTGTAAATGTAGCACATTTTTCATGTGGCGTAAAGATATGTCTACATCTTACAAATGATACTCGAATCTGCGTTATTTGTATGATAGCGTCGCCACCAACCAGACAATACCACTCTTCTGATTCAGATTTTGAAACAAAGCATAAAATCTAGTTTTAGTTCTGTTCATCCCAGTCTTATTTTTGTTGATTTTTCTTTGGCTTTCCTCTTTGCCTTTTATTTAATTTTACCTTTAATTTTCTCATTTTTTCTGTTTTTTTTCATTCATTTCTCCTATTGTATTTGAAAGATTTCTTTTTTAGAATTACCCATGAATATGGCAAATTGTCTTTTGCATCTGCTGTTTATATTAGTTATTCGATGTACAATAAAATTTTATTGTACAAAGTTATTCTCAAACCAGTTTGGATGTATGGCATCCATCTATGGGGTGCTGCTAAAGTCAGTAACTTACAAATAATGCAACGATTTCAAAATAAAATACTCAGACAAGCAATATCCGCGCCAAGGTATGTACCGACATGGCTAATTCACCAAGACACCGATACACTCACAATCAGTGAAGAAATTAAAAAGAGTGCCCATAATTTCAAGACTAAAATTGACCACCATCCAAACGAACTGATTGCAAGTCTTTACAACACCACACATAATATAAGATTAAAAAGAATACAATTAATAGATTTAACACATTAATCAATAATAACTTGTTCTACCATATTATTTGAAATAGATGTGCGTATGTATGTGTATATGTAGTCTGTGTAATGTACTTTGTTTTTAATTGTATGTATATTTGAGTTTCTTTTTTTTTCTTTATTATACCAAAATTAAAATATAATTTAGCACACTAATAAAAGGTGAACCACTGGGTTTTCCTTTTAAAATTTAATATGTTATTTGTGAAACTAATTACTCAATGTCTTTTTATTTAGACAGATTGTAATTTATAAGAAAAAAAAATTAGTTATTCTTGGCACCACCTTTGCCCCACCAAGATAAAATGGTCTAATCTTTAAAGGCAAAAACGTTTTTTGTGGATAGGAGCAACTAGGAGGTGGTTCGTTTACAATTTCAGTTTGATTCATAATTTTTAAAGAGCAAGAAACAAAAGTAATTATCTAGACCATAACTGGGGTCATATTGTTACAACTAAGTTACCACTCAAGGTTTTGTTTCAATTAACGCCAGGTGTAATTTTTATCACATATATCAAGACAACTATGAACAATTAAGCAATTACAAAAACTGTTCACTTTGTCAAACATTGATTTAAAACGAATTAAGATTCAAAATTAGTCGAATATAATATAATATAATATTGCAGCGGTTTGCGGACAGTAGCTACGATATGAAGGTTTACATGTCTAATCAGAACAAAAAAAAATATTTTAATCCTTTTTACTCGGATGCCGCCACTTGTTACAATAAGCCCCTAGCTCCCCTATAAAATGTTTGAGATTTTTAAGAAAATGAAAAGCAAATACAATGATCATGGTATATGATTATAAGATGAAGAAAAAAATTGTCTGCTGTTGAAAATGAATAAAAATTTGCACAATACGCGTGATTGGTTTGATGGTTTCCAATTGAAATGTTAGAAACTTATTTTTTTTTACATTTTTTGCACAATTTCACAGTGAACACAATGCCGGTTTGTCACATGAAATTACCTGAGCAGAGAACAATGAATAGCAGTCAAACAAATGAGTAGCAGTCAAACAAAAAATATTAGTTTGTAGTACATGCTAGTGTATCAGAGATGACGCTGTATGTGAAAAAAGAAAAAGTGTTTTCCGCTTTTCTGTTGAAATCTTTCTTCAATTTTCTTTGCTATAAACCTTGCGGAGCCCGAGACTTTTCCAAAGAATGCAAAATCGTCGAAATCGGTTCGTGCGTTCTGGAGTTAAATCGTCAGGAAGGAAAACCCGTCTTATTTATATATATGTAGATAATCATAAAACTAATATGAAGATTTGATAAATTAGATATTGATTTTATTTCAAATAAAATAATAAATTTTTTCATATGTTATACGAAATTTGTTTTTAAATACGATGCCTAATGTACTACGAAATTTTTATACGATATCTAAACATCATATTTACAAACATCTGTTGATGGAAATGTAGATGAAAAAATAGAATTGTTATGGTAATGCTATATTATGGGTGTATAATTATCCCGAGCTGCGCAATCAAGCGTTTTACATATAAAACCTAACTTCACGTATGTGTTATCAAAGAGACATCAAAAAGTTGCGCTTATGATAAAATTGGTATTTGACATTTGTGCATTTTTGAGGTTAGGTTTTATGTGCAAAATACATGATCATACAGCAAATACATAGCTTTTGGCAGGTCGTGCCAAATGCAATTATAAAGCCGTACCATAACATTTTTGTTTTATACGACAGTTGCCCCTTTAATTTACGTATTTGTTAATCATATAACCTGTGTATTTACAATGTTTCTCCACTTTCAGGTCATTTTAATCGCACAATTAAACGATCATGAGCGCACCCAGTATGCAGTGCGCGAGGTACTTGCACACGGCCGGACGTCGCGGGGCGCACGTGGCCAGCATAGCGGCGCCCAGCGCGGAACAAACTTTCGCTCACGCTCTACCCTACAGCCGCGTACCAGGCCCGAGACCTCTTCCCTTGTTGGGGAACACTTGGAGGTAAATTGTGTGAAGTAAATAGAACTAGTGAAGTATGGCATCGTGTTTTAAGGCAAATTGCTGGAACTTCCCGTACCAAAAATGTTTTTTTTTTTTAAAAAGATTAACATTTTTGAAAGATTAATTAGATTATTGAGAAACTAGGAATTTGACAAAAAATTACTTTTGAAAAAAAAATTTTTTTAGAAAAAAAAATGTTTTCTTTATTTTGATATATTTTGGAAATTCTGAACTTTTTTTCAAAGCGTCGCCGTCTAACGGATAAACATTGGTACGAAACCCATATGAATGTAAACAAAATTTATACTTATTGTTAAAATTTCTATAAAATATCTGATAATTTGATGTGCATATGTCTAATGATCATATTTGACCGACAAAGGCCATTTTTTTTTACTTTTTTTACAAGATTTCCGAAACCGCTAAACCTGCCTTCATGAAAATTTGATCAGTTTTTCATCTTGTTAATACAAGTAAAATGTTTTTTGAATTATTCTAATCGGATGCTCCGTTCTCTTAAAAACTGGGTTACCGTTTTTGGCATTTTTTGCCCCATATATTCGGAACGACTTAACCTGCATTTGCCAAAACTAATCAGCACGTCTCCTTATCAATACAAATCGAATGTTTTTTGAATTATTCAAATCGCTTCATCCGTGTTCCCGCAGTAGTCGACGAAAATTTGTATCCGCACACATACATACACGCACATACACACACACATACATCCATTTTTCCGAAGGTATGCCAAAATGTTCATTAGGTTTTGAAACGTAAAGATATATAAGAATTTGCATTTTCGATTTTTTTGCTATTACTATAACTTGCCCTTGTTAAAAATAAAAAAATAAATTTGAAAAAACGGATCAATACTATCGAAAATGTCAAGGATATTTGTTTATAAATGAACTTTAAATATTATAAATTTTGGTACGGAACCCATAGAAATGGAAATAAAATTTGTTCTCATTATTTAAATTTTTATAAAATATCTGATAATTTTATGTCCATATGTCCAATGATCATTTTTAACCACTAAATGGCATTTTTAAGGATATTGGATCTCCGAAACCGCTAGATCTGACTTCCCAAATATCAAATCAATTTTTCATTTTGTCAGTACAAGTGAAATATTTTTTGAATCATTCAAATCGTGCGCTCCGTTCTGTCAAAATAAATTGCTCTTTTTTGCTAAAAACTAATTAGCACGTCTTTCCATCAACAACAATCGAATGGTTTTTGAATTATTCAAATCCGTGTTCTCGAAATCGTCGACAAAATATTTTACGCATACACATACGCATCCATTTTTTCTAATGCATGCCAAAATGTTCAGAAGGTTTTGAAACAAAGATATATAAACAAAATTTACTTCGTTTTTTTTGTGATTGCTATAACTTACCCCACGGGAAGTTAAATATTCTGATTTTTCTGAAAACCAAAGTTTTCAAAAAAAATCAAAATTTCAAATTAGGGCATAGAAATTTTCAACAATTTGCCTTGAAGCACAATGCCATGCGCCACTAGTTTGCTTATTTATTTCATTTTTTATTTTTCGTGGTATGCAATACATTTATATTATTAAAAAATAGCTTTTATTTTATTTAATTTATATTATATTTACTTAAAAAGAAGTATTATGGAATGACTTTCTAATTTATTCGGATAGATAGATAGATGAAAGATTATTATTTATAAGGATAAAAGATTAGATTCGCTACAGTAAAGAATTAGTTAACAATTCCCCAAAAACTTAATATAAAATTTAAACGACATTAAGCTTAGTAATAAAATTATATTGGACAAATGGTAATATTTGGAAAAAAAATTGTAATATTGTATATATGGCAGACCATTCAAATTACGTTAAATTAGTAAAATTATAAAAGAATTTAAATTTAATATTTGAACTATTTAATAATATTTTTACTATTTTTTGATGTTACAAATAATAATTAAAGACTTTCTTAAAATTCAGTTTTTGAAATATTGCAAGATATTAATTTGTAGTAGAGATATTATGGAGCTACATAATTATCTAAAATATTATGTTATACTTAAATATTAAAAGCATTCAAAACTACTTGATAACAATAATAGTCTCATAATCTCGTCATTCAAGTATATAAACATTCCGGAGCATTGTAATGTTCTTCTAAACGTGATCGGATATCTCTCTAAATAATTACCGATGAAAAAACTTGTAGATCCGTTTTTTTGTCTAAGAAACGGCAGCATGCATTCATTGCCAACATAATTCATTTTGAACTTGACCAACTTTGAAGAGTGTAAATATCACGAATAGATATTTAACTACGGAAAATTATTTATATGCGTCGAATGTTTATTGTCATGGTCAGTACCAATTCAAAGACGTGATTATTAATAATTGTCATATAAAAAATAAAATATTGTTTTCGAACTAAAATTAATAAATGTTGTAAGGGAACTTGAAACTTAATCGGTCAAACGTGATAAATATATCAATATTTTGGGCTTTTCCGTGACCTAGTGGTCAAAGTTATGGTCTTCGAACCAGATGTTTCCGTCTCAGACAGCTTGATGTCATGCAATAGTGACATTGGTTTCTACTTGGAAATATAATAGCAGTATATTTTCATTTCGACATATTTTTTTAATTAATTTTCCAAATAGCAATCAACACAATTAACTATTCTATAATCTATTCAGATGTGCGTATCTCAAATCCTCAAATATTTCAGTTTGGCAAAAGAAAAAAGAAAAAATACTTTCATGTAGAGTACTCTCCAGTGAGAGCATCCAATACGATAAATCAAATTAAATCAAATGGCTATTTCTTCTTAAGTTCTAGGACCTGCATTGACGAGCAGTGGCGATAATGTGATGTTCATCACTTGCAATCTCTCCAAGTAAAAATAGCCCTTACCCAAAAACGTGTATCAATATTACAGAAAATGTAATAATAAATTTATCAAATAGTGATAAGGCAACCGCAGAGTTGCCTCATGAAAAGCGAGAGAGTTCAGTCAATATCTTACTGAGGTATAGATAACATAAAAGTAAGGATATTGAAAGAATTTGTTAGGAAAAGCAATTGTTCTACTGACAAAATTATAACGCATTTTTTAGATTTGGATACTGGCCTGAATGTTTTCAAATATTAGAAGTTATGATTTTAAAACCAAGAAAACGGCTTCAATGTTACATCATACTAGACCAATTAGTTTACTGCCAATTATCTCCAAATTAGTGAAAGAACTATTATTAGCTAGCATAGAGAGGAGTATGATCTTCTCATCTTCTGGTCATCAATTTGGATTTAGAACCCAGCACTCAACAATACAACAATGTCATAGGTCCAAAAGACACTAAAATCAAATAGTATCCAAAAGATACTAGAAATAAAGGTATATTGTTCAGCAATATTGATCGACATTAAAGAGGCATTTGATAAAGTATGGCACGAAAGCCTATTCTTCAAAATAAAAAATTCTTTGCCGCACAAGATATTTTCACTATTTTACTATTTACAAGGAAGTTTTACTAATGTTACAACAAACGGAGTATTCGGAGCTAGAGTCCTTGCATCACCTTACAGGAACCTTAATATCTGATAGCTGTTCAAATAAAACCTACAAAACAGTGATGAATGCTTTCGAAACTCCCGAGTTCGATCCCTGCTCCAGCCTGATCTCAAGCAGTAGTGGCATCGGTATTCACTTGGAAATTTAGAAAGCAATTACTCCAAGTGAAAATAGCCCATAGAGCGCTAGAGTGATAGGATCTGAATCAGAAATAAGGAGTTCGATCCCTGCTTCAAACAGCCTGATATCAAGCAGTAGTGACATCGGTTTTTACTTGAAATTATAGGTAGCAATATGTGTCCAAGTGAAAATTGACCACAAGTAGCATGAGCGACATAATCTGAATCAGAGGTCCTGGGTTGATCACCGCTTCAAACAGCCTGATATCAAGTAGTAGTGGCATCAGTTTTTACTTGGAAATATAGATAGCAATATGTTTCCAAGTAAAAATAGCCCATTAGTGGCTTGAGCGACATGATCTGAATCAGAAGTCCTGAGTTGATCCGCGCTTCGAACAGCATGATATTAAGCAGTAGTGACATCGGTTTTCACTTGAAAATGTAGAAAGCAATATGACTCCAAGTGAAAATAGCCCATTAGTGGCTAGAGCGACAGGGTCTGAATCAGAAGTCCTGAGTTGATCCGCGCTTCGAACAGCATGATATTAAGCAGTAGTGACATCGGTTTTCACTTGAAAATGTAGAAAGCAATATGACTCCAGAAAAATAGTCTTTGTCCAGCATTAATAACTTATACCATTAATAAAAAAGCAAAGCTGCATCACTTTTACAATAAATGTAATAATAAAAATCATCACATAGATATGAGAAAACTGTTTGGGTTGCTATCTATAAAAAACAGACATTGTTTTTAAGGAATTCATTACAACAACTTAGGCCCCTTGAGTTCTGATAGTTGTTATAAATAATCAAAAATTATAAACCCAATTAAATGCAATGTAGCAATGTCTGCGTTTACGTTATTGAATAAATAAATATCAAATCATTGCACGAGATCTCTTTGCACGCATTTTAAAATATATATATATATATATATATATATATATATATATATATATATATATATATATACAATATAATCTGGAATAAAAATATACAGTTACTATCGGTTCAAATAGTTCAAACAGTTACCATGAAGAACTCGTTTTCATCTTATGTCCGATGCATTTAGTCATGCATTAATTAAGCATCAAAGTCAAAAATTCATTGTCAATCAAAAAATTAATTATAAAATAATAAATTAAGCAAAAAATCATTAGGTCATTGCTATGTATATTAAAATTAAAATACCAATCTGCACGGCGATTAAGGCATGGCCATCAAATGTTTATATTCGATAACATTACAAGGACTTATGTTTGATAAATTTGATAAATAAAATTTCCACAAAAAATTAATGAAGTGCGACGAATACTCGTTTGGTGAAAATTTTGTTTATCTACAAATAACTTCATATAATAAAAAATATATATAGTTCTATAATTTAACATGTTTGGTTACAACTTTATTTAGGTGAGCATTGATTATGAAAAATTGATTACTAAACCAGAAAATGGAATTGAACTTACAACATATTTAGTCACAATTAACAATCAGCAGTTGTATCATTAACAAATCGCATCACAAAAGTGAAAATTTGCAGTGCGCAGTACACATTTTAAAAAAGGAGAAGGAAGAATTATTGAATCATATATTGTGCAACGTTTAGTTTATTTTATATTCCACTTGCGTATTTTAAAAAAAAGTCATCGAAGAAAGCCAAGCTAATCATTTGGAAAGTACTGGTCGCATATGAACTGATACGGGCAAAATTATTATATAGATACGATCGCGAAATAAGTTACTACTGCCAGCATTCGCGGAAGAAAGGCACCTATGTAACAATTGAAAAGGTCTATAAATTATATAAATAGGGGAGCTGGGGGCTTAAAATAACAAAAGTACGCAGCAATAGACGTTTTATAATATATATATATATATATATATATATATATATATATACAATATAATCTGGAATAAAAATATACAGTTACTATCAGTTCAAATAGTTCAAACAGTTACCATCAAGAACTCGTTTTCATTTGATGTTCGATGCATTTAGTCATGCATTAATTAGACATCAAAGTCAAAAATTCATTGTCAATCAAAAAATTAATTATAAAATAATTAAATCTTGAACGATATCAATGTTTTTTTTTATCTTCGACATAAGCCATTCTGCATAATAATGCCATAGCTACTGTCTCGCAGGCCGACCCAATATACTGAACTGTGCAGGTCCGTCATTTTTGGCACGTAATATAAAATTGTACTATTAAAAAATTTCGGTTTGCGTTATTGTAACGACTAATTCCACCAAGTCAATTTATATAATTTTTTTTTTAATTTAGGGGAGAATGCAACTATGCACTTTTTCAAGCCTTCAATAATTTATTTTCGGACAGCTTATTTTTTCTATTATTACTCATAAAATTTACTTATGGACAGGTGTAAATTATATCCACAAAAAAACGACTAATTTTAAATTTTATATATATCTTATTGACTTCCCGTGGGGTAAGTTAAAGTAATCGCAAAAAAATCTAAAATAAATTTATATATATTTACTTTTCAAAGGTTTCTGAACATTAGAAGAAATGGATGGATGGATGTGTGTGTGAGTGTGTGCCTGTGCGTGTGCGGATACAAACTTATGTCCACGATTTCAGGAACACGGTTCAACCGATTTAAATGATTCAAAAAAACATTCAATTCCTATTGATAAGGAGACGTTCTGATTAGTTTAACAAAGGCAGGTCCAGACTTTTCGAAGATACGAGACAGAAAGTGCCAAAAATTGTAATTAAATTTTTGAGAGAACGGAGCGTCCAATTTAAATGATTCAAAAAACATTTTATTTATATTGACGAAATGAAGAACTGAATTTTTGATAAGGCAGGTCTAGCGGTTTCGGAGATCCAATAAAAAAAAATGAAAATAAATGTCGTTTGGCGGTCAAAAATGATCATTAGACATAATATGCATATTATGCACATCAAATTATCTAATCAAAGTATCATATTTTATAGAGATTTTAATAGCAAGTATAAATTTTGTTTATATTTCTATTGGTTCCGTAATAATGCTCGTCTGTTAGGTTGCAATGCGGCGCTTACGCGCTTTGATATTTTATCTCTAAAACAGTTAAGGAATGCAATTGCTTTGCAAAAAAGTTAAAAAAATTCGGAATATAAAAAAAATCAAGATATTTCAAGTCATTTTTTTTTCAAATATTTCATTTTTTTTCATTCTCTATTTTATTCACAACTGTCCAGTTAAGGACTTTTAGTAAATTTGGGAAATTTACAATTGTCAGCTGTAAAGGGGCATTGTATACTAACTCAATAGTTGTTTTTCCATTCCTTATAATATTGACACTATATTCTTGATAATGATATAATCTTAACTATTTACTTATAAATCATTTTCAACGTTTTCAAAGAATTTAAAGCTTTTTTAAAAAATGCGATTTTTGGTACTGGAAGTTCCAGCAATTTGCCTTAAGGCACGGTGCCATGCACCAGTAGTATATTTATATTTATATTTATCTATATTTGTATTTATAGTTTGCCTTTATGCATGTACTTAAAACCATTCAATTTTTTGTTTATATGAGTAAAGAAAAAAATTTCAGTTAATTACATATTTATGCCGTTACTACTTGCTCTGGCAGATGTTACAGTTAGCCCCAAACACGGGGTAAGTTGTAACACCGCAGTTTTTCTGAAAAATGATTAATTGTGTAATAATGAAGAATAGTTATGAAATTATTGTTACTTGAATCGGTAGGAGAATAGTTACAGCATCTCATTTTTATTTTGTAGAAATATATATATATATATATATATATATATATATATATATATATCAGGGTTTGTTGTAAGAAACATATTAAAGTGAAATTATTCCAATTACGATTGCGGTATGTAAATTATCCTATGCACATTTCAGACGCCAATTTCTGCTTTCTTCATAATTTCTTTCTTTGTTGCAGCATGACTGGTTCCTAAATTTAAAAACCTGTTTGCTTTTCACCTTGAACCAAATTTGGAATTCTTGGCGTCTCATGGCCGCGGTCATGGAACACTTTCTCTCAGAACATTAAATCAATCAACTTACGCGTCATAATGCGCTATTAGATATCAAATTTTTGTTGATAATCGAGGAGCTGATGTAAAAAAAAATCATGTTTGGAAAAAAAAAATATCATAATAATCTACATGCAAGCTAAACCACAAGATACTCGTAAACAAATAGATAAAATATCTTGAAAATATTATCTTGAAAAGTTTTTCTTGGAAAAAATATATAATTTAATTCGATAAGCAAAATAATCATTATAACAAAATAGTTATTTTACCAGCGATCTAAACTACATATTTTATAAGCTGTGTATCGTACATTTTGACCTAGTATTTTTCTCAAGAAGGCAACCCAGCGGTCAACCACTCTGCTTTTTATGTATTGACTATATATATTGGGGTGGTCCTTAATATGGATATTTTCGAATTTCCTTGCTCTCAAGAGCTCAAATGGTTCCAAATTGATAAAAAACAATTCTCTTAAAGTTTTAGCTCTTAATATTAACTTTTAGATAGTGCGCAATTATATATATATATACATATATATATATATATATATATATATATATATATATATATAGATATGTTTATCTAATAGTGTTTGCGTATGTAATGACCAATGACCATAATTATGTTTGATATCTACAACTTCAAGTGAAAATTTTACAACATACTGCTTGATATCGAGCAGGCCGAGATCGGGATCAAACCAGAGACTTATTTGTGCTTTCTTAACTATTACAGCACGTTGGACTCATGTCAAATATTCAAAATATAACATTTTTTTCTTATAAATATTTAGATTTTCACCACACATCGAAAACTTGTATAAAAAATGAAGAAGTTACATATAAAATTACAGATTTAATATATTTACCAGAAAAAAATAATTTCCATTGAACGTGTGAAGTGAAGGAAACTATTAACAATTTCCACGTGATTTTTAATTACTCATATTATTGAAATTATATTTTTGTCACTTCAAACTATTATATAACTACGCAATTAAATGTTGCAAAATCTGATATTTAACACAAGATATTAAAGATTATACACTTGCATTCAAATGTTGTATTACGAGTTGTATATGTTGTTCTCGGAAAAAACAAGAAATATGTAATATTTAAATATGAGTAGGAGTATATTATATACCCAGTAAATTAATACAACAAAGAAAGCATAGTATAAATAAGGTGCCCATACGTCCCGAATTTTTTTAAAAGCACTATTTGTGCCGGATTCAGATTTTTTGTCCTGGATCGTCACAAATTTTTGGAAATGTTCCTATTTTCTAAATTCATTTTACTACGTGGGTAAGAGGCTAAGACTGAATCTGAATTAGAGGTCCCAGGTTTAATCCTGCTTCGAGGAGCCTGATATGTAGTAACATCCCATTTCACTTGGTAATATAGATAGCAATATGTTTCAAAGTGTAAGAAATTTGTATTTTTTTATTACTTGTAATAAATATATATAAAAAAAACAAACAAAAAATTATATATTTTTATTGTCTCCGCATATTAGTAAACACGGATAATTTATTATTCGTTCTGGATTTACCAAGTTCATTGACTATTGGCTGCGATATGAATGCTGTAATATGTTTAGATTAAATATTACTCAATAAGTGATTGGGCGTTCTTACCTTGACATATTACACGAAGATTATGTCAATTTCATTCCAATGATAACTTAAATGAGATAATATTTCAAAAAGTAGCAAAATGTATTAATATTTATATTTTTGTTCTCTATTTGACAACATGTAAGAAACTTCGATAGTCAAAATTTCCTCCTTTAAATTATTAACTTTCCGAAGGAGAAGTTCATGTTTTCATCAAAAAATCCGATTCGCTAATTTTATGTTTTCTCGATGTTTCAAGCCATTCTGAATCGAATGAGACTAAATTTGGAAAAAGTATGTGTGTGTGTATGTAAACAGATTTTTTGACGTAAATCCACGTTTCCTCAAAAACGGCTGGACCGATTTCAAAAATTTAAAAGCCATTCGATGTATCTCGATGAGGACTATCGTTTGTCAGTTCTACGATCGGCCAAGCCGTTTCTTTGTATGTCGCAGAAAAGTGAAAAAAAATTTGCCCATGTTTTAGCCCGCAATTCTTAATCGATTATGAAAATTCAAAAACCGTTCGAAAGGCATTGGTTGGGAATTGTGCTGATTAGTTTATGGTAGAGATCGGCTGGGCCGTTTTCTTGTAATAAAGTGTTAAAAAAAAATTTCGACGATTTTTGTTATTATTTTTTGACGATAGATACCATAGTCTTCTAGATCATACTAAAATATTACGGCCCTACGACAACTCGTTTAACTTTAAAAATTCGTCAAAGTTTGCAAAAATTGGTTTCGTTTCTTTGGTATTTGTCAAAATTAGACCTTTGATTGACGTTTTCTCAAAAACGCCTGAACCGATTTCAAAAATTTAAAAGTCATTTGATGTATCTCAATGAGGACTATCGTTTTGTGAGACGATCTGCCCAGCCGTTTCTTTGTAATTTGAAAAAAAACGTTTAACTTTTCGTCCACATTTAACCTCAAACTACCGAACCGATTTTAAAAAATCGGAAACTGTTCGAAATATATTAGTTGGGAATCATACTGATTAGTTTTAGGTGAAAATCTACCGAGCCGTTTTCTTGTAATTAACTGTTGAAAAGAAATGGAGCCGATTTTTATGGAACTTTTGTTTGCAATATATATCATGGTCTTATAGAACTTACTGAAATATTGCGGCCTTACGACAAGTAATTTAATTTTAAAATTCCATCAAAGTTTGAGAAAATGAGTGGTTTTCTTGACGTTTGTTCAAATTAAAATGAGACTATTTATATGGTATAACGATAGAGTACTTGGTTTTAATACACATACTAAAGCATTAAAGTTCTACGGAAACTGGTTCAATTATAAAAATTGTTGATTTTTGAAAATTTGCTCTTAGAAAATATTCCGAGTTAACGAGTTTGTTCGTTTTCAATTATGTGTTATAATTCCACTCGGAATACTTTTAATCATTCAAATTATTTTTTTACATTGATTAAACCAATTATTTACACATATCGGGAAGTTCATGTAACTTGTCTCAAGGCAAAATACCAATACTAACTAGTTTAATTAAATTTTTCTTTGCTAATGCATGTCATAATGTGTTTATCTGAATTCAATAACATATTAGTTATCTCCATCTAATATATTGTTAAGATTTTTAAAATAGAAAAATTGACAATCCTTAATGGCTGAGAAAGTCTGAAGAGTCTAATAATTCTCCGATATCTTCGTATGAGTTGCTAGTAGCAAATTATAAAAAAGCTATGTATTTGCTGTGTGAGTACCTAGTGTTGAATATTTACATATGAGGTTGATATGCATCTTTACTTAGGTAACAAATAACTAATCATAACCATAATCTGTAATATGTATAACGAGCACACAATCCTGATAATTATTTTGTATTACCTTGACTATCTTTATAAAATTTGCAATTTAAATTAATATATGTCTCTCAAATCTGTGTCGGCAATTATATCAGGCATTCGAGCTATTCGACACACTTCGATCCTTTATCAAGTAATATACCATGATTATCAGCAACCTACGATCACCTGCAAACACCTGTTTACTGGAGACGTCGGTGTTTGCTTAATGGCGATTTAAGTATACTTTAATTGACTACTTTGTAATTAACAATAAATTACCTCAAGTCACGGGAGTCGATACGCCAGATGAATATTAAATATATACATATAGTAGTTTCTTCTTTGTTGGTTTTGTATTGAAGATTTTTGCAAAGTTTATGGATGTGACAAATTACACCAATTACAATAATAGTGGTATTACTATGAGCTAAAGAAATTGAAGATGTAGATAGATAATTTTAACTATCCCCAGTACTCAGCGAGTCCTGAATTGTAACTTCTTAGACAACGTGGCTTTTTATATATAGCAGCCCAAACGATTGTCCTATCTCTATGTGATTAATTTATTATTGAAATTAATGCAGCAATTCGATGTCACTACTGCTTGGTATACGGCTATCTGAGGCGGGTAATAAAACTCAGATTAAAAGCCCACAGCTTAAACCACTTTTTAATGGGAAAGCCGTTTGAACATATAAGAACAACGTAAATTTCAAAATTTATTATAAAAATTGTAACGAACTGTAAAATTAGTATTTATGATTGAGATTTATGATTATGAGTTAAAAAATTGGTCTGTCTCAAGTATATAAGAAAGCTTTAGTATTTTTGAAACTTGAAACTTTGTATATTTTTTAATATTATCCCTTTCCATTCGTAAATTAGAAAATTAATTTGTATTTTGACGCCGGTGCGGCGGCATCCGAGTGGAAAGGGTTATAATCCGAATGATTTTTGATATTTAAAAAAAAATAATAATAGTGATTTTTTTTGAAAAATTTGCAAACGCTGGACCTACCTTCGGCAAAAACTAATCATTCCTTCAAAACGTCAAACATAAGCAAAATGTTTTCTAAATCATTCAAATCGGATGCTCTATTCTCTCAAAACCTGCTATTTTTGCACTTTTTGCTTTATATCTCCGAAACAACTGACCCTGTTTTTTTTAAAAAACTAATCTGCATGTCTCTCCTTTAATACAAATCGAATCGAGAGCTTTAAAAAAAAATTTTTTTTTGTTTCTCAAAATTAATATATAATTATATTGTCAATATGCAATTTATTCATATTTTGTACAAAACAGATTGTAATTGAATTTTAAGAAACAAAAAAAATTTTTTTGAAAGCTCTCGACAGCAATAAAATATTGTCATTCATAATTACTAAATATTTAAGACTAAATTAGAGTTTACCCATTGATATCCCTTTTTTGTGTTGAAACTCTCAAATTCGTGGACAAAAATTGTATCCAAACATACACACACGTACATCTTTTTTCACACACTATTTTTTGTAAGGTAGTTAAGTATTTCTAAGTTGTTTGAACATATCAAATGTTCGAACGTTTGTTGAGAATTATTTATTATTTTCTAGATCAAAGTTTTTATTAAATCTAACAATTATAATTGGTAAAGTTTTGCAAACCTAATAACTCTGGATTTACAGAAAACATCTTGATAAACATGTTTGTTGTAGAATTTGCATCATAGTTTTCAAAAATTGTTAAAAACTATTAAAAAAGCTCAAAGTTCTGATTAAATCTCACAAAATATAATTATCAAGCTTCACAACTCTGAAAAACCGCAGAAAACACTTTGGTACTCATAGTAAATATGTTTGTAGTAAAAGTTGCATCAGAGTTTTTTGAAGCAGTGTAGAATAGAACTATTTTTTAATTTGCAGCTCAAAGTTTTGATTAAACCTCACAATTATATTTAATAAATTTTGCCAAACTTAATGGCTTTTACTCTTACAATTGTTTGGAACTTTAACTAATTTTTATAATTAAACTATTTCTCATAGGCTTGTAATATTTCATGGGGTTCAGTTTGACTATCAAATCATGAATCAATAGACTTAATAAATGAATGAGCAAATGATGCCCATAAAAATTTGTGTAAAGAAGTATCACTAACAATGTATTTTTTTCATATACTATCATTCACAAAAAGCAAGAAAAAATTCTTTCACAAAGGCTTCAGGAAATAATTTACCATATTATTCTCGTACAAAGGTTTTTGATCCGCGGATTAATAATAATGCAAACCGCACTGTCATCTTTAAATCAATTCAAGCGTCTCTAGGTCAAGAACAAAAAAACATTTACTCTCTTGTAATGCGTTCAAATGGAGGTGGAACTCCTTTGTTGAATATCTAATTGAAGAGAAATTTAAAGTACAGAAAAAACTAGGAATTCCATACACGTTTCTGATTGTCACGTCCTATATGATACAAACAACAATAGTCCAATAAAAACGATTAGAAGATATGTGGGTTATTTCAATTTTTGTAACTTCTATTCAAATGGAATATTCAACACATTACCTATGATTTCACGTATCTGAACAAACTGTCGATAGTAATAATTGAATACGAAATATGTATAAATAATAAAATGAAGGCCCTTACTTAATACATTCAAAATTATTAGCATATTTTTCTCCCAGAGAAAAATTTCCCAGAGCGATATATATATATATATAATATATATATATATATATATATATATATATATATATATATAAATAATATATAGATAGTAAGTATATATATAAAATAAGACTCCTTTAAGACGATTTTCCAAATAACTCGACCAAAAAAGCATCTTTTGCAAGAAAGCGTGATAACAAAAGAATTTTTGAAGTGCAGGGATCGCTGTAAATAGGCGTATAATGCGAGAAATTGTATTGGGCGTAATCGACTTAACGCGGTTTTTCTCTATATAATAACAACAAAATGGAATAAAGAGATAATGGAATAAAGAAAAATGGAAATAAAGAAGAAAGGAAATAAAGAGAAAAGGAAATAAAGAGAAAAGGAAATAAAGAGGAAAAGAAATAAAGAGGAAAGAAAATAAAGAGGAAAGGAAATAAAGAGGAAATGGAATAAGGAAAAAATTAAATGAAGAAAAAAATTGAATGAAGAAAAAAATTGAATGAAGAAAAAATGGAATAAAGAAAAAATGGAATAAAGTAAAAATGGAATAAAGAAAAAATGGAATAAAGTAAAAAAATGGAATAAAGTGTATATGTATAACAATGATAAATATCATAAATAGTTTTGAATTATTGTAATTATACGCATCATACTCAGTGCCCTTAAAATCATGATTACATATTTTTTTAAACAAAAATGTCTGCCAAATGAAAATAAATAAAATTGTATAACTCTTAAATACTTAATATTTTAAAAAAGTTTGTATATTTTTTATAAAATATAATGTTCAAAAGAACACCCAAGCCAGCACTACATTATTCAATTTTTACTACTTCAACAAATTTGCAATACATTTGCCATAAGTATCTCTCATCCCACACATTTATAAACCAAATTAAATTAATCAAAATTCTGATTTTATTGCCTAGTTTTAAAATTGATCGAATATAAATATTAACGAATATAATAAATAATTGATATATATCGCTTCTGACGTAAGTGAAATTAGAAAATCTTGTTCCGAAGCCTGAACAAAAAGATGATGAATACTTTTTAGTACTAGATATCTTTTCTAATTTATCTTGTACCGTTGTATGAATAATACTATTATTTATAAATTATATTCAATCATTCATTCATTCATTTCATAAATAATACCTTATAATAGTATTAATAGTAAAGATAACTGTTTTTATTTAGATTCGACCTAAATTATAAACTAATGTAACAAAATGAATTAGATGATGTTTTTTTAAATAAGATGATTTTTTTTCAGGTTACTTCCGATAATAGGCCAATATCAAATATCTGACATAGCACGTGTATCAGAAATATTTTACGAAAAATACGGACGCATTGTTCGGCTTGGAGGACTTTTAGGAAGACCAGATCTTCTCTTCGTCTATGATGCAGATGAAATCGAAAAGGTGTGTAAAAATTTTAATTTTGCAGATTAACATAGCAGATTTTACAATTATATTTAAGAATCTAATTTCGATAAAAATTTCGAGCAAAAAGGTGAAAACTGTCTTTAAACGAGCTTTAAAGGTAAAAACTCATTTCGCTTGCGTGTATAACAAACAGTTAAACTAATTATTTTATTACTCACAATTTTTCGTTTTTTTTAAAGATTTTACCATCTTACAATTTTGCCACATTTTGATGATATTTGCCAACACATTTTAGTAAAAAAAATTTAGAGGAGGGCCGCTCAAAGTCTATTTCAAAAATTTTAAGTATATAGTTCAATAAAAGCCTCAATTGAACACTTGGGAAAATAGAAAAATAGTTGACACACAAATTAGTTTATCAAATATGATAAATATAATTAAGATTAATTAAAAAAAAAACAAATTTAAAATATCAAAAATTTTCTTATTAAAAATCAATCATATAAAATGATATAAAAAAATAACGTTTATAGTCTTTTACATATTGGTTATATAAACTATTTACAAACAATGCATTCGACTGCCAGTTAATAATGTCTTTGAATTTTTTGAAAATTTTTCAAATTTTTGAAATTTTTTCTTGATGAAATCAATTTTCTAAAATCAACTAAACTCGGTGAAATTACGATGCAATAGATCAGCGCACGATCCGACAACGCTTCGTAGCTGTTTCACGTCTATATAAAGTAGGCGCATGTTTTCTATGGCGTAGGCGGAAAATGTTCTTGGTTTACTACTTATTAAAGCGATCTCGCCAAAAAATCCATTGGCTCTTATTCGACCAATTTCCAGCTCCAAACCGTCTAGTGTTCTTTTTGTAAGACCAGCGACACCAAATTCAACGATGTACACACCTGAATAGGAAAGGAGGGAAAAGGAAATTAGGATTCAATATTGAGTCAAAGTTATTTTAAGGAAGGAAAGATTAAAATATTAACCCTTTGCGCTCGGCTGGCCACTTTTGGGCAAGTCTAGAATATCATTTGACTATCTTCTCTGAGGCATTCGACAATTTGTATACACAATGACTCAGTTCGTATTGAAACGTTGATAGAATAGATCAACGATGAACTTGAAACCAGCGGTTCATGCGGCCTTTTAAATATTTTTCTGCAACCCGCCAAGCATTTCTATTGTAGAATTTTATCAAAATTTTAGCAATTTTCATAAAAAAACACATATGTAAAAAACGGTATACATATTACACTTTTCTGTACAATGACAAAAAAAACTGCCCCGAGCTAATTCTTTATAAGGAGACTGGAATCAAGCCACTCACTATGCATTTTAAAAATTGCTTTAAACTTACCACAGAAAATAAATTAAGATATGATTGTATTGTAATTCATATCAAATAATTTTATAACATAAACAATAGTATCATGTTTACAGCAGGTATGTTTTCGTCAGAATGTGGCACCGAGTTGCTGGCAGTTCGTTTTTAAACCGGTGCCGAGCGCAAAGGGTTAATGGTTTTGATATGTATGATGATTCATTCAATGTTGTAAATATGAAATTTACATAAATGCAAATTTGAAAATATAAAAGCTTGAGGTTATTGAAATTTTACTGTGTGATAAGCCACTAAAATATGGCTGGGCCAAGAACTAAAGCACCTATTTTAAAGATGTAGTTTTTTGTGTAATTTGTCCATTTGTACAATTTCAATTCATTTTCAAATTTATATTTACGGTTATGTGTGCTTTAATGTGTTTGTACGTATATCTATTACCCACCAGATGCTTCGTGTCCTTCTCGAAACACACAGCTTCCCCTTTTGAACATAAATGGCTCAACTAAATAACTCAAAGATTTATACTGCTCTTGACGAAGGTTTCGAAATAAAGTAACAGATTTTAAAACTCTTATCGTGTTTGTTTCTTTGGGTTTGCCAGTTTCGAGAACAATTCGTCTATAATCAGCCTGTGTCATTATCCACAGACGACTCTCAATTAAAGCTGTTAACAATTCTTCGCTGGGCTCATCATAGAGTAAAGCTGTCTCTTTAAAAGTGTCAAATTTTTGGTATAAATGGATTTTTTTAGTAACATTGGGTTTGTATCGTATTTCTATCAATCCGTCGACCAAGACATAAAATTTGTCAATGGGCTCGTCGAAATCAATCATAACGTCGCCGGAGTTGATCCGGATTTCTATCATAGCTTCTAATGCTTCATCAAGTTGGACGTCATCTAATACCTGGAAAAAATGCGTTTTTCTCAAGGAATTTCTGACTTCCTCTTTATATTTCAAATTCTTCTTAACAATGAGGTCGTCATAGTTTTTCTTAAGATGAAGAGACATAGGCTTTTCAGGGCCGACTTCTATTATTTCCTTGATCCTCATGCTAGGCCTTGTATCAGCATTCAGCCAGGAGAACAATTCGGAGTATACGTCGATCAAACCAACTTCATGACTTAAATTTCTGTTTTTATAAGAAATCTCATAAAGAGAGCATCTAGGACCAACTTGATCTGCAATGTCGTTCACCGCCTGAATTGCTTCAACTGGTAGATTGTTAACTGAATTAATAACTGAACGAAAATTGGAAAAATTTATAATAGTTTCATTTAAAATTAGTTGTTCCAATAGTTGTTCTCCTTGAGTTTCTTCTGCAAGATTTGCACTAGTGATGGAATTGGAGTGCTCAAAAGCCAATTCCCTTCTTGCCTCAAGTCTGCGCTTTTCGGCAGCATATTCTTTTAAAATATCAGATATAAATCGAGAAGTCAAGAAAGAAACTTGTTCGTAGAACATGGAGTACTAAAATAAAATATACACTTATTTAGTGAAAAAACATTTAAAATTATTATCATATGATAAATTATCATATAAAATATCATGTATTATTCTATTAAAATATATTCTGTGAATATTTTATTTCAGGTTTACAGAAACGAAGGACCTACTCCATTCAGACCATCTATGCCTTGTTTAGTGCATTACAAAGGAGTTGTACGAAAAGATTTCTTTGGAGATTTGCCTGGAGTAGTTGGAGTGTAAGTCTATTCTATGATTTAATTAATTTATAGAATGAAAGCATTTTTTTCAGAAACAGCTTTCGTTGTAATGGTCTGTAATCAACTTTTGTATTTCGGGCATGCAAAATATGAAGGTCATTGTATATAATAAAAGAAAGTGCATACATTACACTCAAAATATTATAATTGATTTGGTTATTTAATTTGACGTTAGAAATGTACTGAAAAAGTATCTCTAATCGCTTTCACTGACTTGCCGAACTATTTTTTTTTTTTTTTTTTTAATTTCTATTTAAAATCTTAGTCAATGCGGGTCAATCTCTCAATTAACTTTTTAATTTTTTTAATTTTTTATTGAATTTTTATTTGATCCCAATAACCTATTAAATTCAAAATTTAATTTTATATTTGGCCGATTTATTAAATGATTTTGATCATAGTTTTATTAATTATCATACGACCAAAACTGGTGATTTTAATACACCTGTATACTGCAAACACTGTAACTTTAAGTATCATAAATATGTAAGTATATCTGAAACAAGAGTCCAATTCAAGATAAAATAGAAATATGGCAACACTATGTCACGGGTCTATCTTCGTATAAATTGGTAGTAACAAACTGTCAAAAAGCTATGTATTTGCTGTGCGATCAGGCGTTTCTCACATAAAATCTTTTGGACAGTATGGAATAACCGATTTGAATAATTTGAAAAACATTCGATTCGTATTGATAATGAAACGTGCTGATTAAATTTGGCGAAGACAGGTCTAGCCGTTCCGAAGATACGAGGCAAAAAGTGCCAAAAATGGTAACTCAGTTTTTAAGAGAACGGAGCGTCCAATTTTAATAATTCAAAAAACATTTTACTTGTATTGGGGAGATGAAGAACTGATTAAATTTTTGGGAAGGCAGGTCCAGCGGTTATCGACTCTCAATAAAAATAAGTTAAAAAAATGTCATTTGGCGGTCAAACATGTTTATTGGACATATGTACATCAAATGATTAGATATTTTATAGAGATTTTAATAATGTGTACGTTAAAAAAATTTTTGGGTTCCGTACCAAGATTTTTAATTACGGCACAGGAAGTTCCAGCAATTTGCCTTAAGAAACGATGCCATGCACCCCACTAGTTTTTTAATATTTATTATTATTTTGCAGTCATGGAGAGCAATGGCGTGAATTTCGTTCGCGCGTCCAACGGCCTGTTCTTCGACCAGCAACCGTCCGAAAGTATGTCGCACCTTTGGAACAAGTGACCGAGGATTTTATAGACAGATGTAACGGTTTATTGGATAACAAGTCAGAATTACCAGATGATTTTGATAATGAAATACATAAATGGTCTCTTGAATGTAAGTAGACACCAAAAGGTAACGATGCTAGCTGCAAAGACTTGTATTTTATTGTATTAGGTTGGAAATTAAGTAAGTGCGGTTTTGCAGCTTAGATGGTTTCAAATGAATTTTTAGATTTTCTGAAGTCATTTTGTTTATGGATGATCTTAGACTGTTTAGATGTCCATCAGTTAATCAATCCATAGCGTAGTTTTCGTTTGGCATTCATTGAAAGATGGAAAATCAAATAGAAAATTAGTTTCATATTTTGCTCCAAAAGTAGCCTTAAAACAAATTGCAGTGTCAAAATGATTGGTGGTGATGGTGATTTTAAACCCAAAGATGAAAACCGATCTGGTCGCCCAGTCAAAGTTGTTTATTTAACATTTTTGTCACACTTAGGACATTCAGTAATTGTTTTGACTTTATTATATGGATTTTTGGATGGATAGCAACCCAGAAGTTGTCCAATCCAATTATTACTAATTAACTATACTCGAAGTATTTGCTGATATTTTTATTGTGTATGTGCAACTATACCTACAAGAAGCGATTTTTTATTTGAAGCTATATTTGAGATCTATAACCTTAAGTGGAAATTTGATAGCAAAGTTGCCTGATGTCGGGCTATGGCGGTAAGTCAAAGTTAAAAACAAATTGTCTATTTTGACTGTTATTACCAAATGATCAATTCTAATGTCTACATTAAACAACTAACAAAATAAACAAAGCAGTTGAAAAATGCGGCCTAAATTGCCAAATCAAAACGGTGATTTATTCCATTATTGACATCACATATCTTTGGCCACTCGGCAAAAATTATTGGAGCTTATTTGGAATATTTTGCCACATCCACTTTAGGATTATTTCTATTTCGATCTTTACAAAACTCCTTGTATGGTAAACAATTCAATGATTTTGATTGTGTCAAATTGTACCTGATTTTTGTCAATAAAAACCAGAAGTTTTATGAACGTGAGATGATGATGCTGCTTGAGCAATGACAAAAAGTCATTGATCAGAATGGACAATCATTATAAAATGAAGTCATTTAGTTGATTTTCTAACAAAAATGCGCAAATACTTAGCTGCCAACCTAATACTATGATGAATTTTATATTTCTTTCTCAACTAATTGTAAGCTTAACATAATGAATGTCATCGTCAGAACAAAGGTCTACTAAAGATGTACTAGCAAAAAAGATACTCTGCATCAATTTACAGGTTTTGAAAAAAAATGCTGCATAAACTATAATCTTCTAATTTTATTGTGGGCATTATCTGCAAAATATAAAGTGATATGAGTAAAATCCCAAATAATTATAACTATTTGGACAACTATCTGCGATAATGCACTCTTGCCTCTATCAAACTCAGAGGAATTTTATATAAAAAAATAATAATTTTAAATATTTAAATAATTTAAAATTTAATCATTTATTAGGCATAGGGCGTGTAGCTCTGGATACACGTCTAGGATGTCTTTCGTCTGATCTTAAAACAAATAGCGAACCACAAAGAATTATTGATGGAGCCAAATACGCTTTACGTAATGTTGCTACTCTAGAATTAAAAGCTCCATTCTGGCGATATATCAGGACACCACTGTGGACCAAATATGTACAAAATATGGACTATTTCGTAGAGTAAGTAAAAAATATGACATTTTAATTTCATGAAATATTCCTAGTAGAGACGCCGTTGGACGTATCTCAATCAATATCCCCATATATCTTGTTGGCAGTTTCTGCTTATTATATTTTTATAGACAGATCGCAGAATAAAGTCAAATAAAAAAAATTCGACGAACTATTGAAAAATAAGCAAATGAATGTTTATGCAATGAGTTGTAATTTGTAGAACTACTTGTACTCTAATTTTACTATTTTATTCCAAGGATATGCATGAAATACATAGAGCGATCAGCAATAACACTCCAAGAAAAAAAGAAAACAAGATGCCCTGCATCTGATGAAGAACCATCATTGTTAGAACGTGTTTTAGAAAATGAATCCGATCCTAAAATCGCCTGTATCATGGCATTGGATCTGATACTTGTAGGAATAGACACGGTTTGTAGAAAGTTTCAATTTGATCCATAATTGTTAGCAGTTATAAAATCTATTACTTCACAATATTTGTTATTATTTTTAATAATCCTTAGATTTCGATGGCCGTATGCTCAATCTTGTACCAACTGTCTACGAGACAAGCAGAGCAGCAAAAATTGCACAAAGAATTGGTAAAAGTACTACCAGACCCAAATACACCCCTGACGCCACAATTATTAGATCAGATGCATTATCTTAAAGCGTTTATAAGAGAAGTATTCAGGTGAATTTTAATTTTATGACTTTTTTTGTATTTACTAAGCCTTAGCACGTGAAGCACAAAAATTTTGTCTTGTACCATATTGCACTTACCTGCCATTTGATTTGCCAATTGTACTTGCCAATTAGAACTCCAAGTTGCATTTGGAGAAAATGCGTCAATACTAAACCAGAATTTTTGTTATATTCATTTTAAACATGTTTTTAGCAATATTGCATGATTTTCATCAGTATACATTACCTTAATTTCGATGGTTGCAAAAATTTGTAGATGGTCTAAAATTATTGTAGAATATGTGATTGATCATGTTTAGGTGATCTGAAAATGTTTTAGGTTGTCCCAAAAAAAAATCGTTCAAAAGTATTATAAATTGTCTGAAAATGTTGGGTGTTGTCGAGCAGTTTTGGAAATTTTTCGAAATTGTTGGAGATTATCTGAAAATGTTGTAAATTTTCTGAAAATCTTGTAGATCGCCTAAAAATGTTGTAGATTTTGTAGGAGGTGCTCTGAAAATGTTGTATATTGTCTAAAAAAATTATAAAATGTTCTAGTAACTGATTTAATTTTTTTTTATTATATTGCAGAGTTTACAGTACTGTTATTGGTAATGGCAGGACCTTACAAAATGATGAAGTAATCTGTGGTTATCATATACCCAAAGGCGTAAGTAATAAGGAAGAAATAAAATTAGAATTTGTTATTAAATTTGGGCATAGACTTTATATTGCATGGACTGCAAGTCGAGCGCGTAATAAGTGCTCAAACATAGAAGGTGCTCACATGTCTGAGCGAACATTGCCGACGACAATTGCGGACCTTCCCGTTTGATTAAATGCTATATCTCTAATTACGTGTTAGCTTAGGGGTTCAGGAATATTTTGGAGAGTTTTAGAAGTTTAAAGATAAATCTTAAAGTGGAAAAAATTTAATTACTCTCAACTAAAGCGACTATTATTATTACAAATTAGGGGTTTATGGCAGGAAGGTGAAAATTTAGGGTTGTACATATTTTTCTTTTCAGGTCCAAGTGGTATTTCCAACAGTGGTGACAGGAAATATGGAAGAATACGTAAAAGATGCATCAGTGTTTAAACCAGAACGATGGATGAAATCACAAGGAAAAAATATTGACTCTGAAATTCATCCGTTTGCATCACTCCCTTACGGTTATGGTGCAAGAATGTGCTTAGGAAGGCGATTTGCTGATCTCGAAATGCAGATATTGCTTGCCAAGGTAAAAAAAATAATTTATTAATTGGCATACATTTTTTATAACTTTTACTGGTTTGTAGCTGATCCGTTCTTATAAACTGGAATACCATCATGACCCACTAAAATATGCTGTGACCTTTATGTATGCACCTGATGGACCACTGAAGTTCAAAATGACTCCAAGAGACTAGATATAATATTACACGATATTTAATTAGTATAATTTAGGATAAATTCAAATACATAATTTATATTTAATCTATTCCAAAACATATGATGATACAATGAGATTATTTAAGATTTATTGTAATATGTTAAATAAAATGTAAGACTAGATTTATAATGAGTCGTTTTATTTGGGGAGAATTCTATCAAGCAAACAATTCAGCATTAAACTAGTGGGGTGCATGGCATCGTGCCTTAAGGCAAATTGCTGGAACTTCTCGTACCAAAAAAAATTTTTTTTTAAAGATTAACATTTTTGAAAAAAATTACTCTGAAAAATTCGATTTTTGAGAAACTATAAATTTTTGACACAAATTTACTTATTTTGAAAAGAAGACTTCTTGAAGAAAAAAGTATTTAGAAATATTTTGGAAATTCTGAACTGTTTTTCAAAGCAATCGTACTGCTTTAACTGCATAAAGACGAAATATCGAAGCGCGTAAGCGCCGCGCCGCCATCTAACAGATAAGCATTGGCACGGAACCTATTGGAATGTAAACAAAATTTACAATTATTGTTAAAATCTCTATAAAATATCTGATAATTTGATGAGCATATATCTAATGATCATTTTTGACCGCCAGATGGCATTTTTTTCACTAAATCTCCGAAACCGCTGGACCTGCCTTCATGAAAATTTTAATTTTACCTGTTCTTCATCTTGTTAATACAAGTAAAATGTTTTCTTCAATTATTCAAATCGGACGCTCCGTTCTCTTAAGAACTGAGTAACCGTTTTTGCACTTTTTGCCCCATATCTTTGCAACGGCTAGACCTGCCTTTGCCAAAAACTAATCAGCACGTCTCCTTATCAATACAAATCGAATGTTTCTTGAATTATTCAAATCGCTCCATTCGTGTTCCCGAAATCGTCGACGAAAATTTGTATCCCCACACACATACACACACGCACACACACATACATCAATTTTTTCTAAGGTATGCCAAAATATTCAGAAACTTCTAAAACGTAAAGATATATAAAAAAAATTATTTTCGATTTTTTTGCGATTACTATAACTTACATTACGGGAAGTTAAAAATTGGTTCGAAAAATAATAAAATGTGATAGGTGGATAACCTTAACCACTTAGGGGTATGAAAAATAGATGTTACGTGATTCTCAGTACTTAATAATATAAATATAAAAGTATATAAAATTTCACTAATTTCAAAAATCACATCTGTTAGAGAATTGCCAATACTGGTTTTTATTTTCAAACCAAATAATTATTTTGTATCAATGTTCAGAATAATATTTACTTATTGATTTCTTATTATAGTTCTAAGGACTAACTACCCTCAAAAAATAATATCAATTTCAGTATCATCCCCAATTTGGGTCTATCAACAAAGGCGTGTCCAAATATAATTAAGAAGACGCAGATATAATTGAACACATTTCTATCAATCAGTCCTATACGAACAGTTCGAACAAAAAGTGCACAATTCATTACAATAAGTAACCTTCGTTGAAGAAGTTAAAATTATTTTTTATTAAAAAAAATTTTATTACTTCAGTTATGTATGGAATGTTATTAGAAAGTGTACAACATTTTGTACAGGTAAAATAATAATTTTATTATAAATATTAGACTGAACCATCTCGAATAATCTTGAATAGAAAATCAAAGTACTATTAGAAAAATTATTGAAAGGTATGTGAAAGCACTTTCAATTTCTTTCAAAATGTATTTTTCTAAATTTATTAATCGATATGAACAGATTTTAAACTACTTTTTAAAAGAATAATGAGAAAATTTGCAAAAAGAAAAAAAGATATATATTATTAGTCTAGAATAATGTCACTATTGTATGTACTACGGACGAGTTAAAATAATTGTTTTACACAAAATAGCAGCTGCTTGAAAAAAAAATATTTTTATTACAACTTTTTTTGATATTCTCGAATTTTTTATAAGTAGTAAAAATCGAAATTTTTAGTTGATCGTAGTTCATACTAAAAAGAATTCTATAAAGAAGTCTGTAAAAATTTAGAGTAAACCGGTGCCAGTAGAATTTGAGAAATCGTGGGTATCGTATCAAAAAAGTTTTGAGGAAAACGCGTTTTTAGTTTCGCGGAGGAAGAAAACAGAGAAGGATTATCGTCTGCCTATAATAATTTGAATTCTAAAAAATCCTCTCATACATATATTCTTGAGTAGTTAAACTTTGAAAATCCAAAAAGTAAAAAATCGATTTTTTTTATCGATTCGTCAATAATTTGATTATTTTTATTCAAATAGCTATTATAATATTGGTATTATTTAATCTGGATTCTAAACACGCTAATATATCATTTATATTCAATATACGATGAAATGACTTTAATGTTAATTGTTATCAGATCGAATATGGAGAACATTTATGGCGCAAAGCGTTGCAAATCACAGGTTGCAAACACACAGTATTCAACACACATCAGGTAAAATAGAATTAATAAAAAAAAAATAATAATGAATAAAATTATTGAACAATTATCTCCGATAAAATAGAAATGCTATGGTAGCGCAATGTTACGGTCTTATCCAGGGCCGCATTTAGAAAATTGATGCTCTGGGACACTGACGAAAATGCCACCCCATTTTTTTTGTTTAATTTTTCTAAAATTAAAATTACAACAACTATTGAAAAAATTAAATTTAAAATGACTATTTGATTGCAGAAAATTTATCACGCATTACATACTTGTTCTATGTATAGATTTCTATGCATAACTTTTTTCTTTTTTTTTCAAATTTTGCCGACTGTCCCTATTGTAAATCCAGCACTAACCCTATCCCCGCATGAATTGGTAGTGAAAACTGCCAAAAGGTTAAATTTGCTTTGCAATCAGGCGTTTTACACATAAAACCGAACTTCGCGGAAGTGTTACCAAAGAGGCATCAGATAAAATTGTTCTTTGATATTTGTTCCTTTTTGAGGTTAGGTTTTATGTGTAAGTAGCCTGGTCGCACAGCAAATACCTAGCTTTTTGACAGTTTGTCACTTCCTATTCATACGAATATAGACCCATTACCATAACATTTATATTTTATCAGAGAATTGGCCCCATGGTTAATAAAAATCATAAAATTCATATTCTTTTTAGATATATGCAGATATACTTATAACAGATCTCGCAAAAGCACTAGCTGCATTAACCAAGAAAAATTCGGAAGAATTTATGCTTTTTTTCGGCAGATGTTTTGTGAGATTCTTCAGCAACTTCGGGTAAAGAAAAATCTTATTAAGGGACCGATTCTGCCGCATAACAGACAAATGTTATGGCAAGGCCATGTTACGCTCCAACTTTCATACATTATGCTACTGAATCATACTGAAAACTGTCAAAATGCCATGTATATGCTGTGCATTCAGGCGTTTTGCACATAAACTGCAACGTAACTCGTATGTTATGAACCTCAGTCAGAAAGACCATATGTTATCTAACATCGTTTTTTGACATTTGTGCGGTTTCTAAGCTATGTTTTCTATCTGACAACCATAAAAATCGCTTGACTGCACAGCAACCACCTAGTTTTTGCTAACATTTAGAACAAATTTGTATGGAAAGTTCTTCATAACATAGCCTTGTCATAACATTGGTCTGTTATGCGGCAAAATCGGTCTCTAAGTCTTGCATATATTGCATTATGAACTATGAAGACCCAAGACACAAAACAAATATATTAAAAACCTTACTAATTACGAACAGTTTTTTACTATATAATAGAAATTAATATTTTTGATCATCTATCTACATAAGATAAGATGACCATTTTTTTTTACTTAAATGCGGAACGAAAACTTGGGTAATAGTGATAAGAATATTTTCAAAAATTTGGAACAATTTGGAATCTTTTTGACAAAATCAAAATTTTTTGAGAAAAATTTTGAAAAAAATTTCTTCTTTGAGAAAATTTTTGAATCCGGAATAAATATTGCTTCTCAAAAAATGCAAGGCGCAAGGTGGAAATGCGGAACTGCCCTGGCCATGGTTATCCTATCTTACATAATATCATCATATGAAGATTGATCATCAACTGCTCATATACTAGAAAAATAGCTTTTTACAGTGATAATGTTGTACTTATTAATTGATATAAATAGAGAGCTAAGTTTCTTTTTTAATTGTATTGTCATAAATTTCTGTGACTATTTAGTCTACTCATTTAAGCTTAAATTGGGTAAGAATCTCGGAATTCGAGATACCCAGCTGTAAGTCTGTAAATACCCTAAAATAGCATCCTAAAAGTTGTCTCAAAACCTATATATGGTAGGGTGTACGTACCATATGTAGGTTTTGAGATAACTTTTAAGGTGCTATTTTAGGGTATTTACAGACTTACAGCTGGGTATCTCGAATTCCGAGTTGAAATTACTATAATGACTGGACTAATTAGGATGTTCAGTCTTCATTTCTGATGGATATTTGTAATTTCAGATATGACAAAATGATCAAAAGCACAGGCCGATATTTTTGTGACTTTCTTCAGAACGTCGATAACATTCACTTACAAATGCGATTTACCTATCCAAAAATGAAAAGTCCCTCGATGCAACTGGCCAGTGTCGACGACAAAGGCGCGGTGCTTATTTACAGAAGTACGAGGGCTGGATTTTCATCCTACTTTACGGGTAAATCTGAATAATATTCCTACTTCAAAAAAAATAATAATAGAAAATGCAAGTTATAATTCATCTTTATCCACGTCCAGGACAATTATTGGAAATTGCCGAGCAGTTGTATGGGTTCAATTTGAACATAACGCAGCTAAACACGTGTACTGAAACTACTGGACAACATTTTGCAGGAACAAGAGTTGTTGCCAAATTTCGTCTTGATTTTGATAATACAGAATATGTAAGCAAATATATAATATATATTTAACAGTCTCATATTTTAAATCTCAATTGTTATTTATAGATGCAGAGTCTAAATAAAGTCACTGTGGTATCTCAAACGAGATTAAGCGATGTTTCGTACGAAATACTTCTGCAGTTATTTCCATTTGGCCTCATTTTAAATAAAGATGTGAAAATAATAAAAGCTGGTCAGAAGGTATATCTATCACATCACAAATGGAGTATGTTTAGTGTAAAACGTAAAAAGTTTTGTCTAAAACTAACAATAGTGCTTGGTAGTCCTTATAACAAAAGACCAATTCTAGCGAAACAAGGATTATTATGATTAAGACAAAAATGTCGTAATTTTTATTTTTATTTATGTACAGATTATTACGTCTTCAATGCGGAATTTGATTGGCGAAAATCTTACAGACCACTTCAAATTACGTAGGCCAAAAGGCTTGCAATTGACCTGGACTAATGTACGTGAAATGACAACTGGCTTTGGCAGTTACTAAAGATGTATTGTTTATTATCTATTTTCAAAATTTTCAGATAATGTTAATGCATTCAGTATTATTCGAACTAGAATTACTGAAAACGGCCACTGAACACATAAAAGTAGAAGAAGCCACTTCAGAAGTAATAAGAGTCATGAATAGAAGAGGCAGTCAAGGATATAGAAGTCTGTTGCTTAAAGGACAAATGAGATATATTAAAGATATAGATTCTATAATATTTTTATGTAGCCCCTTGTAAGTATACATGATAGATAACAGAAACCAATAGATACTTGTGCAATACATTAAAAAAATGCTTTAAAACAAATTTTCCAAAACAAAATCAGGAATAGTATAATCAATTTTCTGACCGTTTTTCTATGAATTGTCTGTCTTGGTTAAAATTTTCTTTTGCAATCTAAGTAAACAATTAAAGACTTTAGCCATTCCCAAATGAATTGATCATAAGTCTTTCTATTTTATTTTAGAATAAATAATCTTGATGAGCTGTGCGGAATGGGTTTATATCTAAACGACCTAAACTTCCACGGTTTGAGTAGAGAGATGGTACTGGCGGGATGGCAACATTGTTCCAAGTAAAAAAAATGGAATAAAAGTATAAAAAGTAACAAAAATCATATACCTATATAGTTTACCCATTGTTTAACTGCATTTATATAATTAATTTTTCTGAAGAAAATAATATTGAATTATTTTCTTCTAATCAGATTAGAGCTCATGTGCGAAAGAGCCGAACAACGTTCCTTAGAACTGGAGGAAACTTATGAACTTGCTGAAAAATGGAAGAGAAAAGGTGATGAATTAGTCTATTCTATGATACCGAGATCAGTTGCTGACGGTTTAAGAGCTGGACAAAACCCATTAAATACATGCAAGGTATTTAAAATAAATTTACATATTTTAGTACAAACATAGACCAACTATGGCCTCATGGTAAGAACATGGATTGGCAATCACCAGTTCCTGATTTGATCACAACTAGCAAAAAGCAACTAGTGGGTTGCCTTCTCAAACCACTAAAGACTAGAAAATAATAATTACTATAAATCACAGATAGATATTAAATAAAAAAGTAGTAGAAACATGAAATTTATATAAATGGCGAAACTATGTAATTACTTTAAATTCCTATATATAATTGTATGGAAACTTAGGAGATGAAAAACCAAAAGCTGCAAACTTGAATCTAGTACTATTTTTTTGTTTTGGCAATAATAATATAAAGCTCACTGACCTTATCCCCAGGGTTTCATTATTTATTGATACTACATTCCAATAAATACTATCTTCATTAAACAATTAGCTGTGATTAGTTAAAAAGTGGCAAAATTTGGTCTATTGACAAGTATAATCGTCAGGAGTATAAATCAATAACCTATATTGACTATTTAAATTGCATTATTTTTTTTTAAGAAACATATTTTCAAGTTTCAAGATGTTTTCAAAAAAGTCAACAGTTCGGGATAAGTTCTTATGTCTCAAGTATGCAGTGGTTGAAAACCTTTACTGTTCGCATAAGAGTTTATGTTCTATGATAACGTTTTTTGGATATTAATAAAAAAAAGATGAAGCTACAAGAAGTAGATGTGCAAAGTCACATTGTGTATAATGCTATTTTTTGCTAAGGGGGCATCCATTAATCACGTGAGGTTTTTAGGGAAAGGAGGGGGAAGAAGGAGGGATAAAAAAATTACAATATATTAATTGGGGGAGGAAGGGGTATAGTAAAGTATCACGTATATTTATTTTTTACCTGACTTTTTTTTTTTAAGTCTGAACATTTACAAAAAACTTTACATTTTTTTCTCGTAACTAAAAATACACGTGATATTTGGTTAGGAGGGGGGTAATTTTGAATATCACCACAAATCACAAAGGGGGAACGAGAGTCCAAAAATCTTTAAAAAGTTGATCACGCGAATAATGGTGTATAATACTATTTGTCGCTAAAGGGGCGTCCATCACGTGAAGTTTTTAGGGGGAGAGGGGAGGGTTGATAAAAAATAACGATATATCACGTGGGGGAGGAAGGGGTATAGTAAGATATCACGTGTATTTATTTATTACCTGAATTTTTTCTAAAAAATCCAAACATTTACAAAAAAAATCAAAAACTTTACATTTTTTTCTCGTAACTAAAAATACGCGTGTTGTTTGGTCCGGGGGTGGGGAGTAATTTTGAAAATCACCACAAATCACCAAGCGGGGGGTTGTCCAAAAATCTTTAAAAAGTCGATCACGTGATTAATGGATGCCCCCTAAATAGGCACTCCACACCAAGTATTTGAATTGTCACTTTTTTATGTATAATAATTATTCGTTATTGCGTTTTTCAATTAATTTATTGCGTTTTTAGTTTAATATGTATGTACCAAACGCTTTTATGTTAACCAAGGAAGTAAGATTCGGAAAAAATATCAATTTTATAATAAAAACCCATCTTTCTCATCCAATATCTCACCAAGGCAAATAAATCTATGATTAATGAATATTCTCGTCATGACCTGATTCTGAAGATATTAGAATTAATATGGCAACAGGGGCGTAACTACCGCCGTATCAGCCGTATCAAAGATACGGGGCCCCCGGGCCCAGGGGGCCCCCAACGAGCGTTAACAGATATTGAGAAAAACTTTTTATTTATTTCACAAACGACAAAGTCAAAAAATCTATTTATTTTTATTGTCGGGACAACCTACATCGATTATCGGCATGTTTTGCCTACGGGGTTTCCCCGTTTAACCCTCAATAATCAATGAAAAACCCTCAATAAACAATGTACAGTTATGCGTACCCAAAATACAATGATATGTTGACAAGCGACGAACGAACAGCAGGGATTTCTTTTAATAAGTAATATTTTTTACAACTGACCCAAAATGGACAAGAAGTACAACATTTGGTACAGAAATAAAGGCGTTAGAAAAAATACAATCATATGATAATTGCCAGAGTTAGTCGAAGGTTTTATATATTGAAAGACAGCGGGGTTATTCACATATTTCAGTTGATTGTGAATTATTTTGTAACCGTTCTTTTTCCGTTTATCATTATTTATATACTAATAATAAAGCAGGCATAAAGATTTCAAAACCATGGTTATGTTATTCTAATATTTTAAACAAACCATACTGTCACTTTTGTTGGTTATTAGCGGATCGTCGTAGTAAATCATACTCCTCTGCATGGGTTAACGGTGCTTCTATTAGAAGCAATTTTACACAAACTTTACTTGAACATGAAAAGTCACAGCAGCATATTAATGCGCCCCTTTCTCATAATAATTGGTTGCAAGGAAATACTATCGATACGCAATTGTCAAGTGAAATTAATTGCAAAATTACATTTTGGAAAGATGTATTGCATCGTATAATTAATGTTATAATAACATTAGCATCTTGCAATTTGCCTTTAAGAGGCCATGACTCCGATTCTGGAAGTTTTATGTCAATTTTGCGTTTGCTATCGAATTATGATGCTGTTTTGAAAGAACTTCTTTTAAAACCAAAGGGAGCAATAAATTATTTAAGCCCTTTGATCCAAAATGAAATTATAAGTTTGTTAGGAACCGCAGTTAGGAACAATATTATTTCAGAATTAAAAAGGCCCCATTTCTATAATAATTTTAGATACAACGCAAGATTTGTCAAAGATTGACCAACTTTCTCTGGTTTTCCGATACATCTCGATAGCAGAGGATGGTAATAATGTGCCTAAAGAATTAAAAATCTGTGAATCATTTTTGGGATTTGTAGCAGTATCTGACAGCAGCCGAAGGACTCAAAATTGAAATTTTGAATATATTTAATCAATATGGAATCGATTTAACTAAATGTAGATTAATAGTATATTGCATCCAGTTTTCCGGATGTAATAACAGCTTGCATTTTATTCTTGACCCTTCCAGTTACAACCGCAACTGTGAAAGGAGTTTTTCAAAATTAAAATTAATCAAAAATTACCTCAGAACATCAATAAAACAGAAACGTCTATCAGACCTGTCTCTATTGTCCATAGAGGCAGAAACATTAGAAAAACTAAAAACATCATCAGCTATAAATTACTTAATAAATCAGTTTGCGGATAAAAAGGCAAGGAGAGTGAATATTTAATTTTAGTTACTTGTAAAATATTAAGAATAATATTCGATGTATATTTGAAAATTTGATAAATAAATGTTCTTTTAATTTTATTAAATGAATTTATTAATCTTTTTATGTTTCTTTAAATTATGAAAAATCTTTAGGGGGGCCCCCAAACCAATTTCGATATGGGGCCCCACCAAGGCACGTTACGCCCCTGTATGGCAATTATTAATATTCTAATGTTTGTTAATAAGAATAATTTTATATTTTTAGAGTTTCGGAGCAGTAACTATACTATTTTGCTCCTTGGAGGAACTAAATTCTCACACTGTGCTGGATGCAATGAGTTTAGTGGCAACTATGAACACAGTATTTTCAGTATTTGACAAATTGCTTGATTTGCATCACGTTTATAAAGTTGAAACAATTGGACAGGTAATTGAAAAATATATTGAAATTATATTGATTGACTCTTGACCATCAATGAATAAATAGTTTGCTTAAAGTCGATACTTTAAAACTTACAAGTTACAATTCTTTTTTTTTACAAAATCTGTTCCTGATCTTGATAAATTGGCATTTCATATAAACAGTCTTTGTGTTCTATTGTAAATCGCAAAGAAAAATATTATATTTTAGTTACCTGTAAATAATCCTCTGTTTTGAAAAAAAAATATTAAAAAAACTAGTTTTTGACAATACTACACAAAACTCACAATAGACAAATTTATAACTGATTGCTTTAATCGTGAAACAAAAGACGATTTCTGAAAAATTTCCATAGAATAAACAAAAATCGTAGGGATCAGTGGTAGGAAAACAGTATTTACATAGATCATTTTTGATAATTATAAAATCAATAATTACACATAATCATTGTCATAAATATGGCGAAGATACGTTTCATATTAAAAATTTCAAAATATCGTTATTTCGGTTACGTAATGAAAATAGGAACATAATTTAACTCTTTGGGGACGGCTGTCCACCTGAGTGGACAAACATACTCTATCCAGACACAGGCTATTTTATAAACAATGACTCAGGTTGCGTCGAAACGTTGAATAAATTACATATAGCAGTGATAAACAGTGTTGTATTTTGAAAATAATTTTAAGTTATTTTAGTAAAATTTTTATCCTTTTTCTTTGCTATATAGTCTTTTTTTAAATATCAAAAATGGCCTAGCGCTTTTAAATATGACAAAACAACTGGTGAATTTTGTGAATTAAGCAGTAGTGAAGATGAGTTTCAAATAGACATTCATACAGACAAATTTTACGAAATTACTATTCGCACCGAAGATAGTGATGAATGTGATGATGATATTATCCAACCAACAAAAAGTAGAAGAAGTTCGACAAATTAAATGAAGAGCGGAAAGACATTAGCGAATGTGCCGATTCCCCTTCACCCCGACTACAAATACCAAGCAATATAAGACATCCAATAGATAATTTTACTTTACACTTTACAAATGAATTATTAGACAATATAATAGAAAAAAAACATTATGGCAGCACAAAAATGAACAAATATACTGACTAATCAGTGGCATATTCTAAATGCGAGAGAAAGAAAAAGGGATTGTATTGTCTGTTCTGACAGAAAAGCACTAGGATGAAGGCAGAGAACAACATTTTATTGTTAAGCATTCTTTATAAAATGATCAAAAATAAATTAATATTATAAATGTATGTCCTTCAATAACCAAATTTTCATCGAACAAATTGCATAACATACACAATGAAATCAAGTTTACAGCCGGTACAGTAGATTGTTTTGAAATCGGTGACGTCCCGTAAGTGTTAATAGCTCTATCTTGTATTGTTCAAATATTGCATATATTATCAGAAAATAGGCGGTCTCAGTAACTTTTTTATGTTTATTTTCATATATTTTAAAAATGTTGATTTCAAAATAATTTAATATAATGATAAAAATATTATATTTATTAGTTCGTAAAGAATGGCGAGGTCTTAAACATAAGATGACAATGTGCCTCTGTATTAAGACGACATTGTTTCCTTTCTGTTTATTGTTTATTTGTTGACTTTGTATGCGCGGACATTAGTCATACACATTGTATAAGTTATCCTTACAATTTTATTTTATTTGATTGTATATAATTATATAGCGCACCATATATCCGACATTGTAAATAGTGGAGATATTGAAGTTTTTTTTACATCTAACTATTTGTTAGATTTTTTTAATTGTCTGTCCCTATTACGTTGAGGAATAATAAGCATATTTGTTAAACTGCCATTGGGCATAATATCGAAAAATACTCTAGGGACTTTCAAGTCGTTCGAGGCGTTGAAGAATATGAAAACGGCTCGCATCATTATTAATATCTTAAAATAACCAAATATAGGTAAATTGTTAACAGCATGACAAGCAACCATGCAATGGTTTCCAAAACAATGTAGATGATTATTAAAAGACTTACCGAGTACCGATCACAAAGCACCGACCACCGACTGCCTCAGCGATGTCAACTCCTCCAAACGTTTTTAGCATCATTTCAGTTCAGATAGTCTTTGTAACTAATTATTGTAACTGTAAAGTTCACACTGCATTTAAAACATAAACACAATTCACTATCATTACTAGTAACTTTTTGTTCAAATTTACAGATATACATGGCCGTATCTGGCGCTCCCGAACTCACAAAAGACCACACGATGCACGCGGCGAATTTGGCACTGAACATGATACGGCAGGTGGACCATCTTGAACTACCATCGAAAGCAAAAATACAGATCAAAATCGGTAATACATAAATATTATTTATCTAATTCAATGTTTTTCGACACAAATCAACTTGCGTTATGAAAATATAACGAAAGATCACACCATGTACGCGACGAATTTAGCACTGCACACTACACGACAGGTCAGGTAGACCATCTTGAACTACCATCAAAAGCAACATTACAGATCAAAAGCGGTAGTATATAAAATATTATTTGTCAAATTCGATGTTTACTGACACAAATCAACTTGCATCATATCAAAAGATCACACCATGTACGCGACGAATTTAGCACTGAACACGATACGACAGGTCAGGTGGACCATCTTGAACTACCATTGAAAGCAAAAATATAGATCAAAATAGGTGATAGATAGGATATTATTTATAAATTGAATGTGTATTGATTTAAAAAATTAATTGAACATGATACGTCTGGTCGACAATATTCAACTACCATCGAAAGCAAACATGCATGGAAAATTTTGACAAAAACTAGTGATTAAAGCATCGTGTCTTAAGGCAAATTCATCGAACTTCCCGCACCAAAAATTAAAAGTTTTAAAAAAGATTTTATTTTTTTTCAACTGTGTAAATATTAGATTTTCTAGAATTTAGAAATTTTTGAAAGATTTGAAATTTTTCCATACTTTGAAAATTTTGCACATTTTTAAAAAAAATCGATCTGCGTAGGTGTTTTAGAGATGACATATCGAAGCGCGTAAGCGCCGCGTTGCATTCGAACGGAACTTATAGAAATGTAAACAAAGTTTATATTATACTTATTATTAAAATCTTTATAAAATAACTGATAATTTGATGTGCATATATCTGGATCATTTTTGATCGCCAAATAATTTGTTTTTACTTTTTTTATTAGTTCTCCAAAACCACTGGACCTGCCTTTATAAAATTTTAATCGGTTCTTTAATTGGAAAAAAACTCAAGTTTTCAAAAAATTTCGAATTATAAAAAAAAATCAAATATTTCAAAAAGTCAAATTTTTCCAAAAAGTTCAAAATTTTCAAAAATATAATTTTTTCAAAGTTTTCAAAAAAATTTGAAGCTTTTATAAAAATTTTAATTTTCGGAATGGGAAGTTCGACCAATTTGTCTTCGCTATGCACCACTAGATTTAGATTTTTTTGCAATATATTATAAAATATAGATTTTTTTTTACATCACCAACTTTCTTCCATCAATAAATTAATTATAATGTAGTATTTTCTCGTTGCATTAATTTATGAAAAAAATACTTTTTTTAAAATAATTATTTTTATATTATGTACAATGTTTATTGATATAAATCAAGTTTTGTAAATTGTTAATAAGTACGGCCCACCATAAAATTGTAAAAATTAAATACTGCCCGTGAATTAAAAATAAAAAAAAAATCTTAGGATAAATCTATGCAGCGATAAGACCAGTATTATAATTTATAATTTCACTATTAACCATTTTGTAAGTATTTTTTACTCTTTGGCATTTTTTTTATTCCAAATACGGCAAAACAACCGAGCAATTCGTAAATTAAGTAATTATAACGACAGTGGAATCAACTCCTGTGTCTTTTGAAATTGATTACACCTTTAACATGCAAAAAATAAATTTATATTTTATTGTAAATGTATGCTTTTCAATCCACAAATTCATATAAAACAAATTGCACAACTTGCACAATAGTATCAAGTTTACAGCAGGTACGTTTTCGTCAGAATGCGGCGCCGAGTTGCTGGTAGATTATTTTTTGAATCGATTCAGGGCGCACTGTTATGCAAACCATTTTATATATCTGGTTCAAATTATCCGCTTTTTTATAATTCTGGTATTCTTTCTTATGACACTACATGTTTTCTGCAAATTCTAATTAGAATACCAAATGTTTCTTTCAAATTAGGATTACATACCGGACCCGTAGTTGGCGGTGTTGTAGGAATCAAAGTTCCGAGATACTGTTTTTTTGGAGATACTGTAAATACAGCCTCAAGAATGCAAAGTACAGGCACTTGTGGTAAAATACACATATCAAAGGCTGTCAATGATAATCTTAAAGGCTACTCGTTTAAACTATTACCGCGAGGAAAAGTCAATCTGAAGGTAAATGAAATGATTGATTATTATCATTGGCTATTAATTTACCTATTTTTAATTAACAGGGCAAAGGCGAAATGGAAACGTTTTGGTTAGAGGGCGAGCCAAAGCAGCAATTTAATTATTCACAAGAATCGTCTCTTAAATAGAATCTTACTTATGCATGATTTATATTTACAACAAAATTAACCTTTATATCTCAAATATACTATAAGAACTTAATGCCATTGTATATTGATTATAAAATATATCTTTCATATAAATAAAAGTGTGTAATTCATTCTTTAAATTATATCTGAACATAAAAAGTTTTCGTCATTATTTTAAATTCTTAAAATAAACATTTCCAGCTTCCGATTTTGAATCATCATCTTGCTCTAAAAAATTTTTCAACTTAGGCGTACTTTGGGATACTTTCTGCCAATCAGAAGAGTTTTGTTTATTTTCAGATGCATGCAACAAAAACTAAAAAGTAAAGTTAGTTATATAATTTTACAAATTGATTAATTGAATAATATAAAAAATAATTTGAAAAAAACTCACTTGTTTTAAATACGCCTCCAAATCATTTTCATTTGGAACATTGCGACTAGAAACAGGTGTTGAAATAACCATCAAAGAATTTTTCTTCAATATTGGTTTTATACTAATAACATAAAAATAGTACAGTTTAATATATAATTGAATTCTATATTAAGTATAAGATCATATTTATTTTTTATTTAATTTTTTTTTTTTTCTTTGCTTTCAAAATTGATGTGGTGCATATATGCATAATAAATTATATGGGTACAAATGGCTGAAATTTACCTGGAATCATTCTCCAACTTATCAATATCTTTTTCTGGATAATTTATAGTTTTCAGATCATCTGCATCAAAATTACTTCGTGCAGACATTATACCATTCAAATCATTATCTGAATTTTTATCTAAAACTGAAATTAAGGAAACAAATCATATATTAATATGAAACCATTTTTTGAAATATTTTATATACCTGTTGGACTGGAAATAATTTGTAAAGCAGCTTGCCATTGGTTTTCCATAACTTTATGTAATTGTTCTGCTATTTTACCTCGTTTGGCATAGTAATTTGATAGTTTTTCCTAAACATTTTTATAACAATTAAAGTTGTAAATAAAAAAACTGAAATAAAATATGTATTTTGCCCCAAAAAATGTATATATATATATATATATATATATATATATATATATATACCTTTAAAATCGAATTGTGTTGACTAGTACTCTTCAACTGCAATTTGCACAGCCCCATTTCCTCTTTATGTTTTTCTTTAAGTAAATTAACTTCCAACTCACTTCTAGTAAAATATGAAAAAATATTATTTATTTTTATAAAACAAAGTAATATTAATCTAAAATCTGAAAAACAAACTGTTGTATGAGACTCTGTATCTGTTTCATTAATTTTTCCATAAGTGTCTGCTCCCGTTTTTGAATCTCTGCTTCCATGCATTTTTCAGCAAATTCTAGTTGAGTCTACATTACGAGATAAGAATAAATTAATTTATATAAATATTTATATATATATTTGTTAATACCTGAAATTCTTGCATTTTTTCTTTCACAACAGTTTCAACTTGATTTTGATAAAATTCCTTTAGTTCCTTTTTTTGAGTTTCTAATTGCTTCTTAATAATTTTTACTTCTGAAGACAATTTACCCTAAATTTGGGAGTATATCTTATATTAATTCAACAATAAAATAAGTGTCATCCAATAACCATTTAAATTTACCTCACGAAGTTTAGATTCATCGAGTGCAGAATTTAAATTTCTTTTCAATATTTCCAATCTATTATTTTTCTCTTGTTCTTGGGATAGTTTATTTTTAAGATTCTTTTTTTCTTCTATCAAAATATGATTTTCAGATTCCAAATTGGCACATTTAACCACAAGGGTTTTACATTTTGTTTCTTCAGATACAAAATTTTTATGTTCCTTTATAAAAAAAAAAAAACAAATCAAATTTCATGAACAAAAACATCAAACAATTAATTACAATTTGTGTAATTAATTGATATAAAAAATCACTTACATTTTCTATTTCGTTCCTTAATGTATCCACTGTTCGAGAGAGCTCTTCATTTTGTTGATTTAATTCATTTTTTTCCTTCAGCAATCCATTGTAAAGTAGTTCAGTATTCTGCAGTGACATTGATATGTATCTTCTTGATGTTTCCATTTCCTAGTATTACAAAATTACAAGATTAATTAATTATAACACTATATAAAATATAATAAAATAATTTCTTTATATAACGCACATCTTCAAATCCTGTTCAGCTTTTTCAAATATTAATAATTTTTCTTTGAGAGATTTAACTAATTCATATGAACTTGTTATTTCTTCTTTGTGGGTTGCACAAGACTAAAAAAATAGTCCAATTATAAATTACAAAGATAAAGTAAGTGGTAATTTGTTTCATGAGCTATAACAAAATACCTTTACATAAATTTGCTTTTCATTTTCTAACAGCTGCCTTTCTTTCTGCATATTGTTCATTAGAGCATTCAACTGGATATCTCTGTTTTCATAATTATTTGCTAATCTGTAAAAAAATACTTTATCAACCAATCTTTTAAGAGAAATTTAATACTGGTTATGGTACTGATGAAGACAGTAATGATTACTGGTTGGTTAAGAACTGTTGGGGTGAGAGCTGGGGAGATAAGGAATACGGAGTTGCTATCCAGGCTAGCTATCCCTCTCGTTTAAACATAAGTTTATTTTTCTCTAATAAATGAATTTTATATGAACTATTTGATGGTTGGAGGAATGATTGCTAGTGAACAAATGAGGTTCATATAACTTACAAGCCTTGCCAAGTTTGTAATAATCTAAATAACCTACCATGATATTATTTTTAATTTTAAGGACTTATAATTTAATCATTTATATGTTGTTTGTGACAGCTAAATATTTCATGCTTTGAATGTTTTTTTATTCATACAAGATGTTTGATAAATTATAGTATGTAGTGTATAGATTTTTCCTAATTCTTAAGTCTTGTGATTACTTAAAGTTTCATCTACTAAGATTTACCTTTGCCAAGCAAGTTTTAATTGATTTATAGCATTGTCTTTAGCTTTATCTACTTTTATTGCAACTGCTAATTTTTCTTGAGATTCCAATAACTTTGTTTGTAAAAGTTGGATTTCCTGTTCACAGTGCTGAAATAAATAAAATTTTCAATTCAAAAATAGTTGATAAAATAAATCATTTATTTACCTCTCGGCGTAGCTTTTCACTTTCTTGTTCCATGTTTGAATCTTTATATTCAAAATTCCATAATTTTTCTAAACTTAATTTGCTATAATTTGCTTTACTAGTATCATATTCTTTAGATCTTAAATTTTTACTTAACGTAATTTCACCATTATATAATTCTTGCACACTTTGTTTTTGATCAGTACATTCTGATGAATACGTGGCTCTGTTGGAATCAGGTAACTGAAGTTCAGGTACAAAACTAAAGCAGTATCCACTGTTTTTTGCACAATCGTCTGTAGAATGTATATCCTTATTTTCATTTGAGTTTCACTGAATTTCATATCAATTATATTTGATTTTTGGTTTAAATACTCATTACTGTTTGTTTGTAATGGAATACAAGATTTTTCATTACTGGAGAAAAAAGGATTCACCCGCTAGAATTTTTACTTTCTTTTGAATCATGATTATCATTGCCTAAAGCCCTTGAATATGAAGAGGTAGTCTTAACAAACTTTTGCTTTTCAAACCCTGCTACAGTTTTTGTTAGAAAATTATCTATTTCAAGCAATAGACGATCATCTGCATAATTCGCATGGGGAAAATTTGAAATACTGCTTATATCAGAGAACATGCTGGGAATTTCAGAATATAAGCTCTGATTTGGCAGAGGCATTTTACTACCATCTTGACATCGAACATTTGTGTTTCTAACATCATTGCTTGCCATGTTAGGGCATGAAGTGTAATCAACTGCAGATCTAAATTTATGAGTATATTGTAGACTATAATTATTTTGCGATTCCCCACAAAGCTGAGCATTCAATTGCGATAATTTATGGCGCAAATCGTCAACATGATTGATCATAACATCAACAACACATGGTGGTTTCTCACAAAGTGTTATTCCAGAATCAGAATCAAAGTTAACTAAGAAGGTATCCGGAGATATTACTAAAAGGGCGTCTGTATCATCAGTATCACTCATTCCCAGATGAATTGGGATAATCAATTCAGCATTAATTTGA
>NW_020538040.1:167872057-167964364 GCF_003426905.1 Ctenocephalides felis
CCACTTCAAATTACGTAGACCAAAAGGCTTGCAATTGACCTGGACTAATGTACGTAAAACGACAACTGGGTTTAGCAATTACTAAATTAATAAATTTGCTAATATTTATTATTGGTATTTTCAGATAATGTTAATGCATTCAGTATTATTCGAACTAGAATTACTGAAAACGGCCACTGAACACATAAAAGTAGAAGAAGCCACATCAGAAGTAATACGAGTCATGAATAGAAGAGGCAGTCAAGGATATAGAAGTCTGTTGCTCAAAGGACAAATGAGATATATTAAAGATATAGATTCTATAATATTTCTATGCAGCCCCTTGTAAGTATACATGATAGAAAATACGAACCAATAAATACTTGTGCAATACAATAAAAAACACTTTAAAACAAATTTTTCTAAACATGATCAGGAATAGTATCATTAGTTTTCTAACCGTTTTCCTGTGAAACAATTAAAGACTTTAGTCATTTCCAATTAAATAGATCATAATTGTTTCTATTTTATTTTAGAATAAATAATCTTGATGAGCTGTGCGGAATGGGTTTATATCTAAACGACCTGAACTTTCACGGTTTGAGTAGAGAGATGGTACTGGCAGGATGGCAACATTGTTCCAAGTAAAAAAAATGGAATAACTAAAGTATAAAAAGTAACAAAAATCATATACCTAAATAGTTTACCCCTTGTTTAACTACATTTATAATTAATTTTTCTGAAGAAAATAATATTGAAGTATTTTCTTCTAATCAGATTAGAGCTCATGTGTGAAAGAGCCGAACAACGCTCCTTAGAACTGGAAGAAACTTATGAGCTTGCTGAAAAATGGAAGAGAAAAGGTGATGAATTAGTCTATTCTATGATACCGAGATCAGTTGCTGACGGATTAAGAGCTGGACAAAATCCATTAAATACATGCAAGGTATTTAAAATAAATTTGCAGATTTTAGTACGAACATAGACAACTATGGCATCATGGTAAGAACATGAATTGGCAATCACCAGTTTCTGGTTTGATTACAACTAGGAAAGAGCAACTAGTGGGTTGCCTTCTCAAACCACTAAAGATTTGAAAATAATAATTACTATAAATCACAGATAAATGGTAAATAAAGAAGTAGTAGAAACATGATATATATATATATATATATATATATATATATATATATATATAAATGGCAAAACTATGTAATTACCTCGGATTCCTCTATATTGAAAATTAGGCGATAAAAACTAAAAGATACAAACTTTTATCTTGTACTATTTTTTTGTTACAGCTTCATAATAATAATATATAGTTCATTGACCTCATCCCCAGAGTCTCGTAATTCATTGATACTAGATTTCATACTATCTTCATTAACCAATTAGCTGTGATTAGTTAAGAAGTGGCAAAATTTGGCCTATTGACAAAAACTAATAATCGTCATGGATATAAATCAGTGACCTATATTAGCTGTTTAAATTCCATTTTTTTTGAAAAAATGCATATTTCAAGTTTCAAGATATTTTGGAATATTTTGAGGCTATACCCTGGTAATGCAAACAAATAATGTCAACAGTTTGGGATAAGTTCTTATGTCCCCAGTATGCAGTGGTTAAAAACCTTTCCAGTTCGCATTAGAATTTACTTATGTTCGATGATAACGTTTTTTGGATATTTACCAAAAATATGAAACTAGAAGAAGTAGATGTGCAAAGTCACATTATGTACGAATGCTATTTTTTGCTAAGAGGGCGTCCATAAATTATGTAAGGTTTTTAGGGGCAGAGGTGATCTGACAAAAAATTACGATATATCACGTGGGGGAGGAAGGCGTATAGTAAAATAGCACATGTATTTATTTTTTACCTGACTTTTATTTAAATCTGGAGAAGGGTAATTTTGAATATCACCACAAATCACCAAGCGGGGGTTGTCCAAAAATCTTTAAAAAGTCGATCACGTGATTAATGGATGTCCCCTAAAAAGGCACTCCAGAGCAAGAATTTGAATTGTCACTTTTTTATGTATAATATTTATTAATTGTTGCGTTTTTTAATTAATTTATTTTGTTTTTAGTTTAATATGTGTGTGATATACGTTTTTATGTTAACCAAAGAAGCAAGATTCGGAAAAACATCAATTTTATAATATAAACCCATCTTTCACATCCAATACCTTACCAAAGCAAATTAATTTGTGATTGACGAATATAATCGTCATGACCTGATTCTGAAGATATTAGAATTAATATGGCAATTATCAATATTTCAATGTTTGTTAATAAGTATAATTTTTTTCTCAGAGTTTCGGAGCAGTAACTATACTATTTTGCTCCTTGGAGGAACTAAATTCTCACACTGTGCTGGATGCAATGAGTTTAGTGGCAACTATGAACACAGTATTTTCAGTATTTGACAAAATGCTTGATTTGCATCACGTTTATAAAGTTGAAACAATTGGACAGGTAATGGAATATATATTGAAATTATATTAATTGGCTCTTGACCTATAAATAAATAGTTTGCCTAAAACAGTTACTCTAAAATTTACAAGTTACAATTCTTTTTTTTTGCAAAATCTGTTTCTGATCTTGATAAATTGATATTTCATATAAACAGTCTTTGTGTAAATAAGAAAAGGTTCTATTGTAAATAGCAAAGAAAAATATTATATTTTAGTTACCTGTAATTAATCCTCTGTTTTGAAAAAAAAAATATTAAAAAAACTAGTTTTTGACAATACTACACAAAAACTCACAATAAACAAATTTATAACTGATTGCGTGAAACAAAATCGTGAAACAAAAGACGATTTCTGAAAAATTTCCATAAAATAAACAAAAATCGTAGGAATCAGTGGTACGAAAACAGTATTTACATAGATCGTTTTTGATAATTATACATTAATAATTGCACATAATCCTTGTCATAAACATCTCGAAATGTCATATTTTTTCGGTTACGTAATGATTCTTACTATAATAGAAACATAGTGTTCTAATAATTTTTCTATTTTGTTTCTTTTGTTACCTTTAAATTATAAATTGCTCTAAATTAGGTCCAAAAATAAATGGTAAATTCCGATATTGTATGTGTGTCATTATTGAGAAAGTTCTAAAAAAATGTATAATTTAAACAGTTTACAAGTAAAATTACTAGTAATAACATATACAGTAGAACATTGATTATCCGGACTTCAGTTATACAGATTCACGATTATCCGTACCAGGAATAAAACAACAAACTGAAAACATTGTTTCGTAATAAAACCAGGCATGGTATTTTTTTATAAAATTATTTTTTACAATTATTTAGTTTTTTTTCGTGAGTTGTACAAATTTTTAGAACTTGCTGAATGATAACACAGTTACAGTGTTCAAACGTACATGGCTTTTTTGACGTTGAAATATTTGAAATTATTAGTATCCCCTTGGTCAAATTAAAAAAAAGGTTAAGAAAAAACATTATTTATTATACGTTTCGCCAATCGATGTGTGTCATCATGCATCAAATCAAACCGGAACAAAAAATATTTTAAAAAATGTTTAAACTTTAATAATAAAAAAACAACGCATTACTAATAATTTAAATCGAAAACTAATAGAGGTACCAATGTCTTCTAGACAAAAAATGCCCTAGGGTCTGTTTGTAAACTATTACGCAACGTTATTTAATTTTTATAAATAAACCAATTCTCATAGCACTCTAATATTTTAACTCTTTGGGGACGGCTGTCCACCCGAGTGGACAAACATACTTTGTGAGGCACAGGCTATTTTGTAAACAATGACTCAGTTTGCATCGAAAAGTTGAATAAATCACATATAGCAGTGATAAACAGTGTTGTATTTTGAAAATAATTTTAAGTTATTTTAGTAGTATTATTAGCCTTTTTCTTTACTATATAGTTTTTTTTTAATATTCGCTTAAGCTTTAAGAGCGCTTTTAAATGTGGCGAAACGACTGGTAAATTTTGTGAATTAAGCAGTAGTGAAGATGAGTTTCAAATAGACATTCATACAGACAAATTTTAAAAGAAAATACTATTCGCACCAAAGATAGTGATGAATGTGATGATGATACTATCTAACCAACAAAAAGTAGAAGAAGTTCAACAAATTAAATGAAGAGCGGAAAGACATTAGCGAATGTGCCGATTCTCCTTCAACAAATACCAAGCAATATAAGACATCCAATAAATTATTTTAATTTATATTTTACAAATGATTTATCAGACAATATAATAGAAAAAACAAACCATTATGGCAACAAAAAAATGAACAAATATACTGACTAATCAGTGGCATATTCTAATTGCGAGAGAAAGAAAAGGGGATTGTATTATCTGTCTACCAGAAAAGCACCAGAAAAAAGGCGGCGAACAACATTTTATTGTAAAACATGTTAAAATCAACCAGTTATTCATTTTGGAAATTGTTTTGTACACATCACCATTCTTTATAAAATGATCAAAAATAAATTAATATTATAAATGTATGTCCTTCAATGACCACAAATTTTTATCAAACAAATTGCATAACATACACAATAAAATCAAGTTTATAGCCGGTACAGTAGATTGTTTTGAAATCGGTACTGCCCCGTAAGTGTTAAAGAGGCATTGTGTATAATATCGAAAAATACTCTCGGGACTTCCAAGTCGTTCGAGGCGTTTAAGAATATGAAAACGGCTCGCATCATTATTAATATCTTAATATAACTAAATATAGTTCAATAGTTAGCATCATGAGAAATTGCATGACAAGCAGCCATGCAATGGTCGCCAAAACAATGTAGATGATCATTAAAAGACTTACCGAGCACCGACCACCGACTGCCTCAGCGATGTCAACTCCTCCAAACGTTCTCAGCAACATTTCAGTTCAGATAGTCTTTGTAACTAATTGTTGCAACTGTATTCAAAAGTTCACTGAATTTAAAGCATTAACACAATTCACTATCACTACTAATAACTTTTTGTTCAAATTCACAGATATACATGGCCGTATCTGGCGCTCCCGAACTCACAAAAGACCACACGATGCACGCGGCGAATTTGGCACTGAACATGATACGGCAGGTGGACCATCTTGAACTACCATCAAAAGCAAAAATACAGATCAAAATCGGTAATACATAAATATTATTTATCTAATTCGATGTTTTTCGACACAAATCAACTTGCGTTATGAAAATATAACGAAAGATCACACCATGTACGCGACGAATTTAGCACTGGACACGATACGACAAGTCAGGTAGACCATCTTGAACTACCATCAAAAGCAACAATGCAGATCAAAATCGGTGATTCATAAAATATTTGTCAAATTCAATGTTTACTGACACAAATCAACTTGCGTTATGAAAATAAACAAAAATTGCTCCATGTACGCGACGAATTTAGCACTGGACACGATACGACTGGTCAGATAGACCATCTTGAACTACCATCAAAAGCAAAAATATAGATCAAAATAGGTGATAGATAGGATATTTTTTATAAATTGAATGTGTATCGATATAAACAATTGACAATGTATAATACAATGTACAATATACAATGCAAGCGGTAAATTTAGCATTGAACATGATACGTCTGGCCGACAATATTCAACTACCATCGAAAGCAAACATGCGTGGAAAATTTTGACAAAAACTAGCGGTTAAAGCATCGTGTCTTAAGGCAAATTCATCGAACTTCCCGCACCAAAAATTAAAAGTTTTAAAAAAGATTTTATTTTTTTTTTTTAACTTTGAAAATATTAGATTTTCTAGAATTTTGAAATTTTTGAAAAATTTGAAATTTTTCCATGCTTTGAAAATATTGCACATTTTTCAAAAAAAATCGATCTGCGTAGGTGTTTTAGAGATGACATATCGAAGCGCGTAAGCGCCGCGTTGCATTCGAACGGAACATTGGTACGGAACTTATAGAAATGTAAACAAAGTTTATATTATACTTATTATTAAAATCTTTATAAAATAACTGATAATTTGATGTGCATATATCTGGATCATTTTTGATCGCCAAATAACTTGTTTTTACTTTTTTTTATTGGTTCTTCAAAACCACTGGACCTGCCTTTACAAAATTTTAATCGGTTCTTTAATTAGAAAAAAAAACTCAAGTTTTCAAAAAAAAAAATCGAATTATAAAAAATTTCAAATATTTCAAAAAGTCAAATTTTTCCAAAAATTTCAAAATTTTCAAAAATCTACTTTTTTCAAAGTTTTCAAAAAAATTTGAAGCTTTTTTAAAAATTTTTATTTTCGGAATGGGAAGTTCGACCAATTTGTCTTCGCTATGCACCACTAGGTTTAGATTTTTTTTGCAATATAGTATAAAATATAGATTTTTTTACATCACCATAACTTTCTTCCATCAACAGATTAATTATAATGTAGTCTTTTCTTGTTGCATTAATTTATGAAGAATTTAAATTTTTTAAACCATCATTTTTATATTATGTACAATGTTTATTGGCATAAATCAAGTTTTGTAAATTATTAATAAGTACGGGCCCACCATAAATTTTTAAAAAAATTAAATACTGCCCGTGAATTAAAAATAAATAATTATTTATTTATATTAATTTATCACTAAATTAAAAATAAAAAAAAATCTTAGGATAAATCTATGCAGCGATAAAAACAGTATTATTATTTATAATTTCACTATTAACTATTTTGTAAGTATTTTTTACTCTTTGGCATTTTTTTTTATTTCAAATACGGCAAAACAACCGAGCAATTCGTAAATTCATCAAAAACAAAATATTATTCACAGAAAATGATATATTACATTTTACTGTGGATGATAAAAAAAATTGTCACGACAGTGGAATCAACTCCTGTGTCTTCTGTAATTGATTACACCTTTAACATGCAGAAAATAAATTTTGATATTATTGTAAATGTATGCTTTTCAATCCACAAATTCATATAAAACAAATTGCACAACTTACACAATAGTATCAAGTTTTAAGCAGGTATGTTTTCATCAGAATGCGGCGCCGAGTTGCTGGTAGATTATTTTTTGAATCGATTCAGGGCGCACTGTTATGCAAACCATTTTATATATCTGGTTCAAATTATCCGCTTTTTTATAATTCTGGTATTCTTTCTTATGACACTACATGTTTTCTGCAAATTCTAATTAGAATACCAAATGTTTCTTTCAAATTAGGATTACATACCGGACCCGTAGTTGGCGGTGTTGTAGGAATCAAAGTTCCGAGATACTGTTTTTTTGGAGATACTGTAAATACAGCCTCAAGAATGCAAAGTACAGGCACTTGTGGTAAAATACACATATCAAAGGCTGTCAATGATAATCTTAAAGGCTACTCGTTTAAACTATTACCGCGAGGAAAAGTCAATCTGAAGGTAAATGAAATGATTGATTATTATCATTGGCTATTAATTTACCTATTTTTAATTAACAGGGCAAAGGCGAAATGGAAACGTTTTGGTTAGAGGGCGAGCCAAAGCAGCAATTTAATTATTCACAAGAATCGTCTCTTAAATAGAATCTTACTTATGCATGATTTATATTTACAACAAAATTAACCTTTATATCTCAAATATACTATAAGAACTTAATGCCATTGTATATTGATTATAAAATATATCTTTCATATAAATAAAAGTGTGTAATTCATTCTTTAAATTATATCTGAACATAAAAAGTTTTCGTCATTATTTTAAATTCTTAAAATAAACATTTCCAGCTTCCGATTTTGAATCATCATCTTGCTCTAAAAAATTTTTCAACTTAGGCGTACTTTGGGATACTTTCTGCCAATCAGAAGAGTTTTGTTTATTTTCAGATGCATGCAACAAAAACTAAAAAGTAAAGTTAGTTATATAATTTTACAAATTGATTAATTGAATAATATAAAAAATAATTTGAAAAAAACTCACTTGTTTTAAATACGCCTCCAAATCATTTTCATTTGGAACATTGCGACTAGAAACAGGTGTTGAAATAACCATCAAAGAATTTTTCTTCAATATTGGTTTTATACTAATAACATAAAAATAGTACAGTTTAATATATAATTGAATTCTATATTAAGTATAAGATCATATTTATTTTTTATTTAATTTTTTTTTTTTCTTTGCTTTCAAATTGATGTGGTGCATATATGCATAATAAATTATATGGGTACAAATGGCTGAAATTTACCTGGAATCATTCTCCAACTTATCAATATCTTTTTCTGGATAATTTATAGTTTTCAGATCATCTGCATCAAAATTACTTCGTGCAGACATTATACCATTCAAATCATTATCTGAATTTTTATCTAAAACTGAAATTAAGGAAACAAATCATATATTAATATGAAACCATTTTTTGAAATATTTTATATACCTGTTGGACTGGAAATAATTTGTAAAGCAGCTTGCCATTGGTTTTCCATAACTTTATGTAATTGTTCTGCTATTTTACCTCGTTTGGCATAGTAATTTGATAGTTTTTCCTAAACATTTTTATAACAATTAAAGTTGTAAATAAAAAAACTGAAATAAAATATGTATTTTGCCCCAAAAAATGTATATATATATATATATATATATATATATACCTTTAAAATCGAATTGTGTTGACTAGTACTCTTCAACTGCAATTTGCACAGCCCCATTTCCTCTTTATGTTTTTCTTTAAGTAAATTAACTTCCAACTCACTTCTAGTAAAATATGAAAAAATATTATTTATTTTTATAAAACAAAGTAATATTAATCTAAAATCTGAAAAACAAACTGTTGTATGAGACTCTGTATCTGTTTCATTAATTTTTCCGTAAGTGTCTGCTCCCGTTTTTGAATCTCTGCTTCCATGCATTTTTCAGCAAATTCTAGTTGAGTCTACATTACGAGATAAGAATAAATTAATTTATATAAATATTTATATATATATATTTGTTAATACCTGAAATTCTTGCATTTTTTCTTTCACAACAGTTTCAACTTGATTTTGATAAAATTCCTTTAGTTCCTTTTTTTGAGTTTCTAATTGCTTCTTAATAATTTTTACTTCTGAAGACAATTTACCCTAAATTTGGGAGTATATCTTATATTAATTCAACAATAAAATAAGTGTCATCCAATAACCATTTAAATTTACCTCACGAAGTTTAGATTCATCGAGTGCAGAATTTAAATTTCTTTTCAATATTTCCAATCTATTATTTTTCTCTTGTTCTTGGGATAGTTTATTTTTAAGATTCTTTTTTTCTTCTATCAAAATATGATTTTCAGATTCCAAATTGGCACATTTAACCACAAGGGTTTTACATTTTGTTTCTTCAGATACAAAATTTTTATGTTCCTTTATAAAAAAAAAAAAACAAATCAAATTTCATGAACAAAAACATCAAACAATTAATTACAATTTGTGTAATTAATTGATATAAAAAATCACTTACATTTTCTATTTCGTTCCTTAATGTATCCACTGTTCGAGAGAGCTCTTCATTTTGTTGATTTAATTCATTTTTTTCCTTCAGCAATCCATTGTAAAGTAGTTCAGTATTCTGCAGTTGACATTGATATGTATCTTCTTGATGTTTCCATTTCCTAGTATTACAAAATTACAAGATTAATTAATTATAACACTATATAAAATATAATAAAATAATTTCTTTATATAACGCACATCTTCAAATCCTGTTCAGCTTTTTCAAATATTAATAATTTTTCTTTGAGAGATTTAACTAATTCATATGAACTTGTTATTTCTTCTTTGTGGGTTGCACAAGACTAAAAAAATAGTCCAATTATAAATTACAAAGATAAAGTAAGTGGTAATTTGTTTCATGAGCTATAACAAAATACCTTTACATAAATTTGCTTTTCATTTTCTAACAGCTGCCTTTCTTTCTGCATATTGTTCATTAGAGCATTCAACTGGATATCTCTGTTTTCATAATTATTTGCTAATCTGTAAAAAAATACTTTATCAACCAATCTTTTAAGAGAAATTTAATACTGGTTATGGTACTGATGAAGACAGTAATGATTACTGGTTGGTTAAGAACTGTTGGGGTGAGAGCTGGGGAGATAAGGAATACGGAGTTGCTATCCAGGCTAGCTATCCTCTCGTTTAAACATAAGTTTATTTTTCTCTAATAAATGAATTTTATATGAACTATTTGATGGTTGGAGGAATGATTGCTAGTGAACAAATGAGGTTCATATAACTTACAAGCCTTGCCAAGTTTGTAATAATCTAAATAACCTACCATGATATTATTTTTAATTTTAAGGACTTATAATTTAATCATTTATATGTTGTTTGTGACAGCTAAATATTTCATGCTTTGAATGTTTTTTTATTCATACAAGATGTTTGATAAATTATAGTATGTAGTGTATAGATTTTTCCTAATTCTTAAGTCTTGTGATTACTTAAAGTTTCATCTACTAAGATTTACCTTTGCCAAGCAAGTTTTAATTGATTTATAGCATTGTCTTTAGCTTTATCTACTTTTATTGCAACTGCTAATTTTTCTTGAGATTCCAATAACTTTGTTTGTAAAAGTTGGATTTCCTGTTCACAGTGCTGAAATAAATAAAATTTTCAATTCAAAAATAGTTGATAAAATAAATCATTTATTTACCTCTCGGCGTAGCTTTTCACTTTCTTGTTCCATGTTTGAATCTTTATATTCAAAATTCCATAATTTTTCTAAACTTAATTTGCTATAATTTGCTTTACTAGTATCATATTCTTTAGATCTTAAATTTTTACTTAACGTAATTTCACCATTATATAATTCTTGCACACTTTGTTTTTGATCAGTACATTCTGATGAATACGTGGCTCTGTTGGAATCAGGTAACTGAAGTTCAGGTACAAAACTAAAGCAGTATCCACTGTTTTTTGCACAATCGTCTGTAGAATGTATATCCTTATTTTCATTTTGAGTTTCACTGAATTTCATATCAATTATATTTGATTTTTGGTTTAAATACTCATTACTGTTTGTTTGTAATGGAATACAAGATTTTTCATTACTGGAGAAAAAAGGATTCACACCGCTAGAATTTTTACTTTCTTTTGAATCATGATTATCATTGCCTAAAGCCCTTGAATATGAAGAGGTAGTCTTAACAAACTTTTGCTTTTCAAACCCTGCTACAGTTTTTGTTAGAAAATTATCTATTTCAAGCAATAGACGATCATCTGCATAATTCGCATGGGGAAAATTTGAAATACTGCTTATATCAGAGAACATGCTGGGAATTTCAGAATATAAGCTCTGATTTGGCAGAGGCATTTTACTACCATCTTGACATCGAACATTTGTGTTTCTAACATCATTGCTTGCCATGTTAGGGCATGAAGTGTAATCAACTGCAGATCTAAATTTATGAGTATATTGTAGACTATAATTATTTTGCGATTCCCCACAAAGCTGAGCATTCAATTGCGATAATTTATGGCGCAAATCGTCAACATGATTGATCATAACATCAACAACACATGGTGGTTTCTCACAAAGTGTTATTCCAGAATCAGAATCAAAGTTAACTAAGAAGGTATCCGGAGATATTACTAAAAGGGCGTCTGTATCATCAGTATCACTCATTCCAGATGAATTGGGATAATCAATTCAGCATTAATTTGATGATTGTGGGTAATCGATTCATTAAAGTGCTACATTAGTTTGTATTAAACTATAACAAACATATGATAAATAATTATAACCTTAGACAATAAATAATATAATTTACTTATTTGTATCTAATCATCTATTATTCACATATTATAGCGTCACACTAATATTTTAACATAGATAATACTCATATTTAATACTGTTGTTTCTACAAAATTTGACGTAATATAAAAATATACTCTGCTAGCTTTTTTTTAGTGATTTTTTAGCTTTAACAGATTATAAATTAATGTAAGAACTAGTGGTGTATGGCATCGTGCCTTAAGGCAAATTGCTAGAACTACCCGTACCGTAACAAAATGTTCGAGAAATATTAAATGTTTTCAGATAAATTATTATAAATACTGTAATATTGTCTAATATTTATAAGAATTATTCATAAACTGAATTACAAAGTTGAAATTATTTGTTTAAAGTATATTAGACTTTAGTCAGAAACTATGAAATCACATATATCGCCCATTTAACATGGTAGTTACGTTCCAAAAAACTAGCATGTTATGCGAAACCTTGTTATACGAGACAAAAAGAGGGGTTACGTTCCAAGAATTCAAAAAAACATGCTACATATCATAAATCTATAATGAAAATTGTTATATTTATTAATTTTTTTAAGAAGTAATATACATTACATAAATTCTATGAATTTTTTGCCAACTAACAAGTAAGTGCTATCGAATGCGATCTTTTTTTGCAAGATATCCTCATCCTCTGAGGAGTTTTCTGTACTACCTGCAGATCCGTGTATTATTTTTTGAAAAAAATTATATTTGCGATTACTTGCTTTTAGCATAATGATAATTAAATATTTAACACCTGCAAAGTTATCTTTATTAATCCCTTATGTTCATCTTATTTAAAGAATCTTTGTTTTTCCGAACAATATTTACTAGAACAATGCCCATGCTTTGTGTAAAACTTTAATGATTAAAAAATCTTCAGTTACAGTAATACAAAAATTTTCAAAATATATCACTTTTCTTATCTTATTCTAATATCTTGTGTTTTTAATCTGGATGTGCAATTGAGCTACAGATTGAAAAATGCAATGCAGACTAATAATTTAACTTTACTAGACTAATCTTATAAATAATACATCTTATAATCACAAATCAAACAAAAGTTAATCTTTAGAGAATATCAGTTTATTTCTAAAATTGACAATGTCTGTTTTTAAAACAACTCAAATTTAAATGAATAATTTATTTAAAACAATTTTGATCAGGTCCATCTGTTTGAAACTACACAAATCTTAAAAAATATATTAAGTATTGGACAAATGAAACTTAAGAATTTTGGAAAACATTGAATTACATATAATCATTGGAATAACAATAGAAGACAACAGAATATTTACAATTTTGTTATATCATATTAATACTTTTTTATCAGTACAGGTATCAATGCACCTAAACAAATTTCAGTCTTTAAACAGTCATACAGTACCACTGCAATTAATAAAATAACTTTAAAATCAGGCAGGCATGTATAGGATCACGAGTATAATTCAAAATACTTTAGTTGTTAAAACTTTCATACTAAAAGTACTGTTCCCAGTTTCATTTCATAAGGATTTTGGAAGAACTTTGGAATGTATATGTGAAGAGTTACAATGCAAAGGAATCACAGAAATATATAAACACGACTAAGAACTACTAAAAATCCAGTTTCATATCAAAATATCTAGAAGCTCATACATATCAGTGTTTCATTGAAATTGGTGTAATTTTGCTATAAGCAAAAACTGGATGTCTTAAATAACACTTATCACTATATTGTCTATATGACTTATATAAAATATTGCTGATCTCAAATTTAAATTATAAATATTAAAATTTAAATTATATTAACAGTATTTTAAACAATAAATGTATCCACAACCATTTTCTAAAATTTAACAAAAATAATTTACATTATTAAGAATATATTAAATATACTATGCAATCTATTAATATACTTTTTTATTTTGTACAATAAGTTAGAAATAGTTATCTAAATTTGACAATGTCAAATAATTTAGGCACCATAGACATAAACATCGCTTTGTCAATTTTATTGCTAATTGATATTGCTCTTTGATTTCATCAACAAAACATTAGCATATATAACAAATTTCATAGCAATTAACTTTTTGATTCACTGAATACGATAGTAGATATAACGTTCGGACTCAACATTTAAAACAAAACAGAATTAAAACCTATTACTAATTTTATTACCTAATGATAAAAAAGTTTAAATTTAGGTATTAAAATAATTTTAGAGTCCTGTTTCAAAACTCACTAATTTCCAAAAATAAATTATCACAATTTATTGTGTCTTTGTGATGTCTTTAAAAGTTATAACTTTTAAATATTTCCATTGTGAAATGGTTTAATTTTAATTTTAAATATCTTATGTAATAATACCATATTTGATATGTAATATATGTTACGTACTGATTAAAGAATGATGCAGCAACTATGGGAAGAACTATCTCCAACAACTTCTCCTGTGTTCCCACTAAATTTAAGTACACCTGGACTAACATCACTGGTGTTTGTATTTGTACCAGTGATTGCATTAACTGGAACTAGATCAGTTACAAGACCTGGCTCTTGAGAATTTGTTGGTGATGCTGGTGATGAATGTTCTGATGATTGACGTGTTTGAGCTCTTTGCTTTTTTAATTCTGCCAGAGTTCCTAAATGATAACATTAAACATATAATAACTAACTTAATAAATGCACATGCAATGTTTGAAAAATAGATCAGTAATCATATAGAAAATTATAACTGAATATACATATTCAGAATACATTCTGAATATGTATGCTAATACAGCAATAATAGAAAATTGAATGTATGTTAGATAAAATAATTAAACTAAATTGAATATTAAAAGCATGCTCACCTGAATTAATCATAACTGTAACATGAACATTAATCTTTCCATTATTATCACTAGTAGAAAAGGTCTCAGTAGGTATCTCAACACATTCACTTGATATCATACTGCTTATATTTGAATTATCCATTATGAATGAATCATTGTCTTTTCCTTCGGGAGCACGTCTAGCACCAAAATCAGTGCTATCTACTATACTATTATTAATTGGTTCCACTACAACCCCATTGCTATTATTTGGCATGTTAACAGAATATGTATTTGCATACTGTGGTCCATTTTGAGCATATACATTATTGTTATTAATACTTCTGGAGATTGAATTTCCGAAACTTTGAGTATTGTGAGCTGTAGACCACTGAAACAAAGTAATATTTTGTCAAAACCAAATAATAATCACGTTTTACGTATATTTTGGATGTTTTCAAAGACTTCAATCACATTATAGCTTCCTTCTTATAACATTTTAACTATTAAACTTATACATTTTTGTGATTAAAATTTAACATGTTTGAGATGCATGTTAAATGAAGGCAATGTGTTTTCTATCGCAGCAAATGAATTTATTATAATAAGAGATCAGTAAATTGTGTGGATTATATAAAAAATAAAAATAAACAATAAAATTAAAAAGTATTATAAAGCTTTCAAAGGCAAAATAGAAGGGCTGGAAGGATTGGGAAGAAGAAGAATAGAAGCAAAAGAAAAATTTATAAAAACAAATATAAACTGAATAATGGTCATTAATAGTCATTAATTAATAGTAATAAAACAATAAAGGGAATAATAAACAAAGAAGGGAAAGAAAATCATTGATTTTGAGGAGTTCAAGCAAGCAGAAATAGAAATCATACTTATTTATGTATATTAAAAACATATTAGTCATTTATTATTGAATTTAATAGATTTACAATGATTTCTATTTGAAAGGTTGGTTTTAAAAATTATGGAATCATAGGAAATTGTGCTATGAATGTGGTATATCAATCGGCTCGTGTGAATCAATGTTTTATAATTAACTAGCACTGCTCAATAGCATTTCAATGATAACTGTGACGATTCTAATATGCATGAAAGGTACAAGAACTAACCATATAGGTACATAACATGACCTGAAAACAAAGAAGCCTCATAGCCAGTTCTTTGCTACATTTTTTATATTAAAAAATTAACAAGTGCAAATAAATGTACCATAATACAAGAAAACATATCCACATATATCTGTAGAACTTACTTAAATTTTTTTGGACAAGTTAGAAGTAATATGAAAGTCCTTAATAAATCAGACTTTAAAAAAATTTTCTTTAATATTCTTCAAAATCTCAAACAAATTAACCGTTCATTTGCAAATGTTAACAATCATGAATGTTAGCCAGCCTTCCAGACACAATCATATAGAAAGCTTTTGAGTAATGTCTGACCAAAATTTTAATATTTATGTAGCAGATAACTTACCTCTTGTGCCTGTAAACGTAATTTTGCTTCTTCAGCAGTGTCCTTCTTAGTGGTGAGCGTTTTGTCCCGAATAGATGTACGACGAACGGATTGAGTGCGCGTATTGTTGCTTTGTGATCGGCGCACACGTTTTCTTTGTTGCTCCTGCAATCTTTTGCTCTCTTGTTCAGTTCGAAGATGTTTTATCCGTTCACGTAATTCAGGATCTTCACAAATATCTTAAAATATTCGATCAAACATCAGTATTTGAATCAAACATTGAAAATGTATTGTATCTTGTAACCATATATAAATATAAATATATATATATATATATATATATATATATATAATTTGGAAACTAATGACTTTACTGTATGACTGAATGAACAAATGTCTAAGTTAACAAGTTTTCCAAATAATTATCTGGTCTAAAATGAGCTTCCATTACTACTAATTTTTTTTTTGCAATATTAATTTTAAATTAACTGAAAAAAAAACTCAAGAGCGTTACACAAAGCATATTACAAGAAAAATCCATTTACCTGCTGGAGTTTCTTCATGACGATTTTTAGCATTAAGATCGGCACCGTTGTGGACTAACATTTCCAAGACTTCGAGCTGTCAGCATGCATAAAACAACTTGCATAATAACACAGACAAACCAAAACACAATATAAAGTATAATTTATCATTGGGAAATTTAGTTAAATTTGCTTAATAATAATGTCAATTCTGTTATACAATAGATAATTATAAAATCAAACTCTAAATGTTCAATTTCTTAACTTTTGAAATAAAAATAAATTTCCCCAGATAATGCAAAGCTGATATATAAAGCCAAACTATAGGAGCAAAACGTTGTTGATTATTTTTAAGACTAATAAAATTTATAGCTAATCTAAAATTTAGTTTATTCTAAAATGTATTTTTTTTAAAAAAAATCTAATAATATCCTATACACAATTTCAGTGTGATGAGCCCATTAAAACTTATAGCATTCATGTTATCAATATGTTAAGATGTGATTTTAAAACCCTGACTTACCTTAGAGTGCATAATTTCAATCACATTAATTTCAAATCATATTTACTCATTTCATTTTGAAATGATTTTTGAACAAAGTATTAATGACAGAATGAAATATACCAAAATAAATGAATCACATGCCTTTTAACCTATATTCAAAATGTTATAATTGATAATGAAATTTAAAAAAATACAACAAACTAAAAAATATGCATATAATAGGCAGCAGGCAAACCCATAAAAATGTAATTGTAATTAAGAATGACATGTTTTGTCATGGTGGCCAAAAAACACCATTTATAAGGGTAGTCAGATTATAATATTTTAATTGTTATATATGTTGAATACTATAGCATCTTATTGCGCAATTTATTTGTCTCAGCTAATTTGTGACTACAGGAAAAAATAAGAGAATATGAAAATACCTGAAAAATTATTTAGTCATTACCTTAACATATATAATAATTACAAAACCGTAAGGTTACCAGAAATTGACTTCAACGTAATTGAATTTAAAATTTGAATGCTTTAGCATTCATGTCATTCTGCATCATAATGAAAATGAAAGGTATAGCATTCACGTCCGTGAATGTGTTATAATATATAAAATATATTATTAAATTAATAATAATAAGAAAAGGCATCCTGACTGTAAATATAATGCAATGTAATTACAAAGGGCAAATAGGACAAAATTTGGGTAAGGGGTTTTACTTTAATTTCGCCACAGAAAGGCTTGCCCGCTACCTATAACCCATCATATCATATATGTATTCTGTATACTTGTATATTTGAGAGCTATTTCATTTATAAATTAAATTGTAAAGGCATGCAATTGATTTTATGTTATTGTGTATTATTACACTATAATTACAAAGTCTAATAATTGAGCATAACTTCAATAAAAAAAATCCTTCAAAAATTTATTCTACTATCCATATGTTTCATCTGTAGCCTTTATTCAGTGGAAAATAAAAATAAAATTTAATAAAAAATAAAACAATTGATATTGAATAATTATAAAAAGTAAAAAGTAATTGCAATTTGATATTCTTAGTGTTAAAAACAGATCATCTAATTTTCTGTATTTAACACTAAAATTAGCAAACTGTAAGCATTTTTTTAATTTTTATAATTTTTTGATCTCAACTGTTTTGGTTTTTAAATTTTATTTCTAGATTCCACTGAAGGCTAGGGCTATAGCCAAAACATACAGATTGTAAAATTTAGAAAAAAAAGTTTTTTTTACTGATATTATGTCCAATTACTAGACTTTGTTAATACATATGTCAACATATGTATATTTGAGTAAATATATATACAAATTGTTATTTAAAAAGCCCATTGATAATTTATTAAAAAGATATTTTACTTACATGACCCCAGCAGGCGGCTGCATGTACAGGCTGCCACAAATCATGGTCTTTAGGATCGGTTGAAACATGCTGGTCTAGTAGAAACTCTACAACCCGAATATAACCATTTGCGGCCGCAATATGCAACTATAATAACAAATATTTATTTATATCAGATTATCTAGATATTTGAAATGGCTTATTTAAATTTATATACATAAAATTTTGTAATCTGGAATAATATATAAAGTTATATTTAATGCTAAATATATTTTATAAATAGATTATATTATATTATATATAAAGTTACTCACGGGTGTAGCACCCTGATGATCAACCACCTCTAAGTCTCCACCTGCAGCTGCAATGATCTGTAAATCTTCTAGCATTTTAGTTTCAGTTGCTGCTCTAGTTTCATCAATAAGTTCTTGAGTTACTCCCCGTCTGGCCATTTCGCTCTCAATGTAATCCAAACAAGAATCATCTTCACAGATATCATACGGCATGTTACCTAAAAAAAATAATTGAAAATAAGCTCAAAAAATACTTTTCATTATAGTATTTGTGAATCTCATAGAACAAATATTTCTAATACAGTCTTAGACTAAATGAAATTATAAAATGTAGCTATCTCTTTCAGTAGTGATTTAACTATTATTAATATATACCATCAGCATTCACAGCTAGCAAGTTAGCACCCCGAGCAATAAGATATCGCACAAGATGCAAATGTGCGCACGTAGCGGCTGCATGCAATGGCGTCCAGCGCTCACTATCCTGGGCATTTACATCAGCTCCGTACTCTAACAGAAGACGCAACATTTCTTCATTATCATCAATACAACATTGATGCAAAGCAGTTAAACCGTCCTCGTTTGTTGCATCTGGTGTTACACCTTTCTGCAGCAATCTTCGAACTGATAAATAAAAATTATTAATGTTATACTTGCAAATCTACTACATAGAGCAGCATCAATAAAATGGATTAGTATAAATACCTTCAGAGACATCATTTCTAGCTGCAGCTTCCAACAACATAACCCCATCACTGAAATATATGTGGGGTTTATTTGAAGATCTCTCCTTTTTACCATGTTGACGCATCCATTCTTTTTCACGTTGTTTCCATAGCTTTATCTGTTGAACGCGACGGCTAAAAATTATGAGAAGAAATAAATTTAGTTACAAGATAAAATTAAACTTACTAAATTGTTTTTATGAAAGTATGCAATTACTGTTAACAGTACAAGTGTATATTTTTAATGCAAACATTGTGCCAGTATAAATTATTTTTAAAACGTTAAATGCCATGTCAGTCATATGGGGCTAAGAAGTTCTACATGAGCCATTGTGCACATATATGTCTAACAATTGAAATTTGGTAAAAGGAGAAAAAATAGTGCCAAATCAGTCATATATGTGCGATATAAAAAATAGTGTTTTTCCAGGAGTTTTGGCAAAAAACAGTTACAGTTATTAGAACATAATAGTACAGATAAATCGACGTGTGGCAAGATAAGGTATACCAAATTTTTTTTAATAAAGTGTTGTAGTCAAAGCCACGATCAGGGTAGATTTTGTATGTTTTATAATAAAGATATTTTAGAAATTTACGCTGAACTATCTCTATCGCATCAGAGTTGTTGATCTGATGAGGATACCAAATGATCGATCCATATTCTAACTTGGAGCGTACATTTGCATAGTACGTACATACAAAGAGGTGCATTATTTGAATTGAATTCTTTACAACTGTTCAGTATCATTCCTAAAGATTTATGTGTTCTATTACAAATATCAGCTATATGATCAATAAAACCCCAGCCAGAATAAAATAAAATACCTAAGTCTGATATTTTATTAGATCTATCAATGTAGTTGTTAGAGATTTTATATTCAAAATGTATTAGAACGCGCCTATGTGAAAAATAAGTATCTTGCACTTTGAGATATTTAAATGTAGTTTGTTATAGACACCCTAAAAGTGGAAAGAGTCAAGTTAAGATTGTAATAATAAGCAGTCATCAATAGAATTTATTTTAAGGCATTATTTAAGATCATGTGCAAACAATAAATAGGGACAGCTAATAATTTTAGATATGTCACTGTGTACACTGAACGGCTCATATATTATAGTTACTCACAGACGTGCTAGCTGCAATCTTTCTGGATTCGTGAGATGCTCAATATGAGCCATCTCATTCACTAACTCAGCATGCTCCATTTTGACAGCAAATATTACCTAAAATATTGAAATTCTTACTTTTAATATATATCACCATTATATTTGTTAATAAATTAGACCTGTTAGTTTAAATTAAATATAAAAGAATCATATAAACTAATATAATAAAAATAATTAATAAAAAACAAAAATTATAGTACTATTGAGTTAACATTGTTGAGAAACAAATGAATGTTTGATATAGCAATATAAAAAGTATAACACTTACTGATTTTTTGATTAGATATTAATTAAAGCCATGTCCGTAACAGCCGAATATGAATCTCTATTCGTTCATGAAACATTTCTCTAGTTACACATTTTCAGATGTCTCATATTAAATTCACAGATTGTTTAATGTCATTGGAATGATTTTTATTATGGTCTAACATATAGATCACGAGTTTCGGGATTATATCACAATTCATTTTATTATACAGCGCAGCACTCAGCAAGGTTACTTAAATTTGTTTAATTCACATTTTAATGTTAATATTGCTTTTTACATTATTACGTCAATGGCAAGCCCTTCAAATCTGACAAAAAAAATAAAAATATGGCTCAATCAATTTACTGTTTATTTTCTAAGCCATAGACACGTATAAGAGTCAAATCAGAGATAAGTTTCCGATAAGCAAAGACTTGGCACACACTAGCAATAAAAACTTTAATCAAATTGAAAAATAAAACAATTATTAATTTGAATTTAAAATAAATATAAAGCAATACTATAGCTTTAATTGGCTATAATTATGTATATGAACATATAAACTTTATTTATGATCATTATCAAATTGCTATAAATTTAAAACGTCATTGCAGATTCAGTATATAAATACAAAACTAGTGGTATATGGCATCGTGCCTTAAGGCAAATTGCTGGAACTTCCCGTACCGTATTGAAATATTCGAGAAATTTTAAACGTTTTCAAATATATTATTAAAAATACTGTAACTTTCATTATTTTTGCTATCTTGTTATATTTGAGCAAATCAAATGTAAATCATAAATCAATTTATCTCCAGAACATTAACAATCGTCATTAAATTTTAAAAAAAGCCTAATTTGCACAAATTTGCAAAAAAAAAGCCTAAAGTTGCCTAATTTGCACTAAATTGAGTACATTTGCAAATAATTCTGTGCGACATTTTCACTTATACTGTGCTTAGCTTGGCGGCATTTTCACATTTTTCAATAGTTTTCACAAAATTGGAAAAGTGCTCCAGTACATAAACAGTCTAAACGCATTTGAGTAAACACATTTTCAGCAGAAAGTTCTTTGAATTATTTAAATCGGACGCTTAGTTCTCTCAAAAACTGCAATTTTTTCAACATTTAGCTCTGTATCTTCGAAACCTCTGGGCCTACCTTTGCCAAAAATTAATAACCACTTTTCCCCATCATTACGAACTGAATGTTTTTAGAATCATACAAATCGGATGATCCGTTCTCTCAAAAACTCGATTTCTATTTTCTGCACTCTTTGCTCCATATCTCCGTAACGGCTGGTCCTGCCTTTACCAAAAACTAATCAGCACATATCTTTATTAATAGAAATCGAATGCTTTTTAAACCATTCAAATCGGTTGATCCGTGCGCCCGAAAACGTGGACGAAAAAATGCGGACATACAAAACACTCACACACACACATTCATTTTTTCTGAGGTATGCCAAAATGTTCAGAAACCTTTAAAACGTCGAGAAATGCAAAAATTTTCATTTTCGATTTTCGGCCCTTTACTATAACTACCTTTGGGAAGTTAATTAGTTAAATTACAATTGAATAATTATTTTTTAACACATGCACACATTAACTACATTTTTATTAAATTTATTATTATTATTAATTAGTGTATATAGTATCATATAGTAATAAAACATTTTTAGGTATAAATTGTTTTAAACCTTACTGCGCTCATACTAACTTATTTTAAATTATTTATTCATTTTATTAAAAAAACACGCACTCAATAAAATTGCATAACCTCAACAACATTGAATATTAAAAATTAAATTTAGATTTAGATTACAACAAACAATATTAGCGTGCACCAGCCTTTAGAATAGATAAAACAGTGGCAAAATATTATCGTTATCATTATCATTCACCTACCAATGTTTTACAACACCATTTTTACAGGTGCACGATTACTTTTTAAATTTTTATCTAATCAAATATTTTATTATACATTTACAGAAGGATGTAGAGTAATTATCTTGTAATTACCAGTTACGAAATCGTATCATAAAGATAACGCTTAGATATGTTTTATCGTCTTAAAAAATATTTGTTCTTTGTATTTTTAAATATAATAATTGGCATCAAATTAAAATTTTTATCGTCGGTAGATTAGAGATGTTTAATAGAAACATTTATTTTGAGAATGTTAATCTTTTATTATTAATTTTGTTTTTCCTTATTTCATGACAATAAATAGTTAATGATTGTAATTAATAATAACATGAATTCAGATTGGACTGTTTCGTCGAAAAGGATAAAGAAGAACTCTCCAAATAATACAACAATAATTGTAATATAGTAATAAATACTAATATATTATAATCACAGGTAAAGACTAAATAATCTTTATTTATCTATGATTATAATAATCTATTTAAGATAACTAGTGGGGCGCATGGCATCGTGCCTTAAGGCAAATTGCTGGAACTTCCCGTACCAAAAATTATTTTTTTTAATCTTTTTGAAAAAGATTAACATTTTTGAAAAAAAATTACTCTGAAAAATTAGATTTTTGAGAAACTGTAAATTTTTGACAAAAATTTACTTTTTTTTGAAAAAAAGACCTTTTGAAGAAAAGTGTATTTTGAAATATTTTGGAAATTCTGAACTTTTTTTTCAAAGCAATCGTACTGTTTTAACTGAATAGAGACGAAATATCGAAGCGCGTAAGCGTCGCGCCGCCGTCTAACGAATAAGCATTGGTACGAAACTCATAGGAATGTAAACAAAATTATACTTATTGTTAAAATCTCTATAAAATATCTGATAATTTGATGTGCATATGTCTAATGATCATTTTTGATCGCCAGAAGGCATTTTTTTTTACTTTTTTCACTAGATCTCCGAAACCGCTAGACTTGCCTTTATGAAAATTTGACAAGTTCTTCATCTTCTTAATACAAGTAAAATGTTTTTTGAATTATTCAAATAGGACGCTCCGTTCTCTTAAAAACTGAGTTACCGTTTTTGGCACTTTTTGTCCCGTATCTTCGGAACGGCAAGACCTGCCTTCGCCAAAAACTAATCAACACGTCTTCTTATCAATACGAATCGAATGTTTTTTGAATTATTCAAATCGCTTCATCCGTGTTCCCGAAATCGTCGACGAAAATTTGTATCCTTTGTGCATGCTGGCGCAAACAAATACCCACTCGAATAATGGTCATATATATTAGCTCGACGATATATATTTTTGGAAAATATTAATAACAAATTCATTTATATCATTATGCTTATATTCTCCTAATATAAATAAATTATATATATTATAATTTTTAATATTTTAATTTAATAAGTAAAATATTTTCTATCAAGTTTTTATTGTAAGGAGAGCGTATTAGTAATAATACTATAAACAGTTTTAACATTCAAATTTAATTCGAATGAATATTTTAAATGTTATCAAACCGCTGGCGTAAATAATCCGCAAACAAATTTCGGTTTACACCGAACATCACCGAATACATTCGAGTGAGCGCTGAGTTCGAAACGTTTTGCATGGATCCAAACCAAACTGTTGCCGACTGTCACGAAAAAATCAGAATGAGTTTGTGACATTGCGGATCGTTAGATTCATAAATGAAAGAAGAGTATGTTCAGTGATGGTCAGATTAGCTTAGATGGAACGAACCCAATATAAAATAAATGTTTTTCATTTAGATGTGAAGGGTATTTATTAAAATGTGTGTTCACTACCTCAATAGAGAACTAACACCGTCAATGTCGAAATGGCAAGAGTTTAAAGATTCTTAAGACAAATAATATTTAAACTAACAAACAAACTCAAAAATAAATCTCTTAAACTTATATTAAGGGTTAATCATTAAAAATCATAGAAAATTCACTCAATTTTGCAACGAGAATATCCAAACATTTACATAGTCCTAGACGATGTGACGGACACGGATTAGCAAAGCTCCCAGTCATTTTATTTAATTGGGTTTTATAATGATGTAAATAAATATTGCATAATATAAAATAAATAAATGTTTTTCATTTAGATGTGAAGGGTATTTACCACCCCAATAGAGAAATGTGTGTTCATTACCCCAATAGAGAACTAACACCGTCAATGTTCAAAAAGATTCTTAAGACAAATAATATTTAAACTAACAAACAAACTGAATTATTAAAAATCAAATATCTGGAAACATATATCCAATATCTTTGTGAGTGTGTGCACTAACGCAAGCACAATTAAATAACATAATTATAAGAACAACACCTAAGTCAGTTATCATATTCCAAAATTCGAACAAAAATTATCAGTACAAGTATTTTTAAATTATCAAATTATTGCAACAGGTTTCGTTTAAATTAGAAAAAGAAAAAAACACAAATAGCCAATTCGAAATGATGTTTTTCGCACAAGAGTTCCGTACGCAATGCAAATTGTCATTATTTCGATCAGTTGGTAGCATCGCTGCGTTGTTGAATCGCAATTGGTCGGATAGTATCCAATAAGATTTCTCCATCTGTCTGTTTTCTGGCATAGGTGGATTTTGTTGTAAACGTGTGATACATCAAAGTGTACGTCGACGACGAATGCATAAGCCGCATTTGTTATTGAGAAATATATGCTAAAATATATTGTCTCAGAATTATTATAATGTGCTGAGTTTGCATTAATATTGAAACGTTTTATTCATTCTGAGGCATCTATATAAAATAAATAAATATGAAAGCAATTTTGATAACATTGATAGTCGCCGCGGCTGTGTATTCCGTAAGGCCTGAGGTTTTCCTGGAAGAAAACTTCGTAGACGGTAAGTAATACAAAATGAAACATGAAGTCGTGTTTAAGCGGATAATGAAAGTAATTTGTTCGATATAGATACGTGGACAAATACATGGGTTTATAGTGAACACCCTGGCAAAGAATTCGGCAAATTCGTGCACACTGCCGGAAAGTTCTATAACGATGCCGAAGCAGACAAAGGTAATAATAATTAGTGGAAAGAATAAAGTAAAAACCTAATAAAGCACACGCTAACATATATCCATTTTAATCTTAGGTTTGCAAACAAGTCAAGATGCTAGGTTCTACGCTCTATCTCATAAGTTCAAACCTTTCTCAAATAAAGACAAGACATTAGTTGTACAATTTTCTGTTAAACATGAACAAAACATTGACTGTGGAGGTGGTTACTTGAAGGTTCGTCTCGAAAATTAATCATTATAGTGAACTTTTAGAAGTAGAAAAAAACTCACATATTATTTTGCAGGTGTTCGATTGCAAGTTGAATCAAAAGGACATGCATGGTGAAAGTCCCTATGAAATTATGTTTGGTCCTGACATTTGTGGCCCAGGAACTAAGAAGGTTAGTTTTTGTTGATAGAAAATACATATGTTAAAAAAAAAAACTAATACACACTAACAAAGTCTCATTCTACAGGTTCACGTAATCTTCAGCTACAAGGGTAAAAATGTTTTGATCAATAAGGATATCCGCTGCAAAGATGATGTCTATACTCATGTATACACTTTGGTTGTTAAGCCCGACAATACCTATGAGGTAAATTCATATAATTCAAGAAAAAACTGATCAATTATTTTTCAGACTACCCCAGCTTTGCTTTGATCACATATTCAACTTAATTTCTATTTCCAGGTGTTGATTGATAATGAGAAGGTTGAAAGTGGTAACTTAGAAGATGACTGGGAATTCCTAGCCCCCAAGAAAATCAAGGATCCAGAAGCTAAAAAACCAGCAGATTGGGATGAGCGTGCAACTATTCCTGACCCTAATGACACCAAACCTGAAGATTGGGACAAACCAGAACACATTCCTGATCCTGATGCTACCAAACCTGATGATTGGGATGAAGAGATGGATGGTGAATGGGAACCTGCTATGATTGACAACCCTGAATATAAGGGAGAATGGGCACCAAAACAGGTAAATAATAAAAGAAATTTAATGTTAATATCTTCAGAACTGTACATGGAAAATTTTAGTAGAATATGAAAATCTTATGGCCATTTCTACTACTGTTATTGATGTTTATTATTTATTAACTATGATTGAAATTTATTACCTGATACTCATTAATTATTTTATTTCAGATTGACAATCCTGACTACAAAGGTGTCTGGGTTCACCCTGAAATTGATAATCCAGAATATGTTCCTGATACTCAACTTTACAAGCGTGATGAGATTTGTGCCATTGGTTTGGATTTATGGCAAGTAAAGGCTGGAACAATATTTGACAATATTTTAATAACAGATGATGTTGATTATGCAAAGAAAATAGCAGAAGGTGTTAAATCTACCCAGGTTAGTAATATATATTGAGTCTCTTGATCTTAAATATACTTACCCATACTTTTCCTTTAGATACTACTTATGCATTTAAATATTTTGAGCTTTTGTGCTTTTGTCTTTGAGTTTCTGTGATTGTTATTCCATGATTATCTAAATCTAAATGTTTTATTTAATAGGAAGGAGAAAAGAAAATGAAAGATGCCCAAGATGAAGAAGAAAGGAAAGCCAGGGAAGCCGAAACAAAAGAAGAAAATGACACAGATGCTGATGAAGACTTAGATGATAATGCCGAAACACCAGAAGAAGACACACTCGATGCTGAGCACGATGAACTGTGATCTTTAAGTGCTACTCACCATAAACTTTTCACATTGGCTTAATTTATTTCTGTTAAATCATCCAACATCTATACATTAATTATTACCTTGTAGAAAATTGTGTTTGTGAAAAATTTGTCTCCGTTTACTTGAAACAATGAAGTGCATGCCAATTGTGTAATAATCGACTGTGCCCAAAATAAATTATTTAATTCTTGTTCAATAAGATTTTGTTATACGTAAGTTTTTCACTAAATACAAAAATGACTGAAATTGTAATAAGACGAAATAAATAACTTAATTACAAAAAATCCACTTTTTCATAACTTCTGAAAAAATTACTTGAGATGATCAAAATGTGAACAACTATTTGCGCTATAATATGTACCACAATATATATTGCAATAAATTTTGTTTACAAACAAATATGTAACAAACATCTAAAAATATATACAATTAAAATATTATAAAATTTAATAGGATCTTAACTTGAATTTTAAAACTCACTTTCAATAATAGTTGGATAAATACATGTGCTACCATTAAATGTAAACAGAATACATACACAAACTAATTTAGGTAGAAATCCATTGACAGCAAGTCTAATTATTCATTTTCTTTAAAACAGTTAAACATCAAAATAATTCTAAAAATTTACTTATCAACAAGACACAACAGCTGATCGTTTGTCTCGATTTTTATTCCTTGATATTGTGCGAGCTTTAAATGCAGCTGCATTCATCAGATGCTAAAAACAAAAAATTAGTATCAATATAAATTCTGAATGATGAAAACAAAGTAATGTATAGTTCTTACTCGTTCTAATTTAGTTTGTTTATTGATGTTTGCACCAAATGATTCAAGTCTTGGCCCAAGTTCAAAAATATCTCGAATAAAATCATTTTCTGCCAAATGCAAGTTTAAACCGGTTCCTAAAGTTCCACAGATAGCATTGTATTGCCTGTGCAAAGTCCAGGAGTCTAATATCAGTACTTCTGTTCCAAATCTGACCTGCATGTCTGGTGGTATATCTTCCTGTGAAAATTGAATTAAACAGAAAATTTTGTTATTATTGTTAAGTACTAATATTGTATGGAATAATCATAACATTATATTCAAAATATTTTATGGAAACAAAAGCTTGAATCTGATGATTACTAATAATAATTATACAACTTACATACACATACATTATATATATATATATATATATATATATATATATATATATTTAATAGATAAATCCGGGGTTTCTTCTCAAAATCCAATATAAATAAAAAACCATAAATTATTAATTACAATGTTTTGGAATTATAGTATACATTCCATCTCCATCTTTTTTTGTTCGAAACATTTTTTCATTGATTACAGGATATCAAAAAACCTATAAGAAATGGATTATGTACCTTTTCTAAAAAATAAAAATATTAGAAATTGAGAAGTTATTTACCCGCAACGTTGATATATCAATCAATATTTCTCTTTTTTTGTGTAAAACACTGGTAAGAATTATTTGAAAATACTTAAAAATTTTGACTTGCTAAATGAAATTGCAAGTGAATAAATAGTTTTTGCTTCTCAATTTCTAATATTTTCCTACATAATTTCTTCTTTTTTAAGAAAAAGTACTTAATCCATACCTTTACAAGGTTTTTAATATTTTGTAATCATCATCATCTATATTGTTATTTGATAAAAAAATGTTTTTGACAGAAAAACCTGATAATGAAACATATCTACTTCCAAAAAACAAATTGGAAGTAGATATGTTTCATTTTCAGGTTTTTCTGTATATATATATATATATATATATATATATATATATATATATATTGAAAAAATCCCGGACTTATCTATTGTAATATATGTCTATGTATGGTGTGTAGATATACAATTCAGTTATTTACTTCCAAATAATGTAATATATCCCTAAAAGTGGCCCTCTGAGTCTTGCGATCACGTTTAGCACGATATTTATGAGAATCGGTAGCAAGTTGTTTAGTAGCATCAATTAATTCACATAAGTAACTGTCCAAAAAGTCTTCTTGATGTCCTCTGCCAATTTCTAGTAACAGTGCTATGCATTCACCAGCTATCAAGCGCACTTCCAGATGAGAAGATTGTAACAAACCTGCTAATGACTTGATTGATCTGAAAAATATATTTAACTTGTAATATGTGTTAGTTTACAATATCAATTAATTTTTTTCTATTAATATATACGGGAGTGTTCGAAGCCCATCAGCCATAAAATTTACAACATCGCCAGCTGGTATTAATGTTAGCAATAATCCCCAAGAAGACAGGGCTGCTGCGTGCATGGCTCCAGCATCAACACTAATGGTATTTACTGATCCATCACCCTTTGGAAAGAAAAATTGCTGATGTGTAACCAAATAAGTTGCCAATAAATTATCAAACATTATTTTTCTTACCTTCAAATAACTGCTGCTAAATATAAGCTCTAAAGATTTCATTAAAGATAAAATATCACCTAGATCACCACCAGCCAGAAAATTCAGCAAACCCAAGGCTGTGCAGCACTGGAATAATAGAAAAAATTAATCTACTGCCCATTAAATTATAATTAACTTAACCTATTAATAACACTAAATTATAATTAAATAAAATATGACTTGCAACCCAAAATTTAGTTGAAAAAAGTGAAGGTGGCATTTAGAAACAAGTAATATCTATATGTGTTATAGAATTTAATTTTCAACCATCACCAGTCAAAATATTTTTTCACCTGGTTTGGTTAACATTTTGATGAATTTAATGTTTACCTTTCCTCGAGCATCATAAGGTACAGCCGGATCTAAGGCAGTAGTAGTTAGAATTGGATTAAGGTCTCTACAAAGATTTTCACCGCCACCAAGTTGGATGCACAACAATGGAACAACACGAGCAGCTGCAGCTTGTTCTATGCCACGTCCTTTTTTAATAGATCTTTCAATAAGATCTGTTACGGTCATTTGCCTAAAAATGACAATATAAAAGTTATTTGTCATATAAAATAGTATCCAAAGTTTGGAAATAAACATTATTTATCCCTAAAAATTGTAATAAAAATTAAATCAGCTGGAAAAACATCATAATCTTTGTAAATCCATAAATATAAATGATTTTATACAATTATAATATTTAAATCAATTGATAAAGCAATGTTTAAGATCTTAGTATTAGAGATATGTACGCTCCAACTTTACAAATTTTTGTTGATACATAAATGTAATGAAAAACTTAGATAGTATAAAAATAATAACCATTAAATCTAACAAACTGCTCTTAAGGGGTTACATGACTGTAAATTACTCATTAATCAAAATATTCGCCAATTACACTTCAGTCAATATTTTTAAAATACCCTACGTATTTCTCTTACTATGTACAATAAGTGTTTTTTTCTAGATCAAAATTTGCAGAAGCTGCAATGTGTAATAAAAATATAATGCCAATCACATTTGAGTCAATATTTTTAAAATCCCCTATGTACTTCTCTTATTATGTACAAGTGTTTTTTTTTCTTCTAGATCAAAATTTGTAGTAGCTACAATGCGCAATAAAAGTATAATGCCAATCATTCTTCAGTCAATATTATTAAAATAACATATGTATCTTATTATGTACAAGTGTTTTTTTTAGATCAAAATTTGTAGTGCAATGCTTAATACATATATAATGCCAATCACACTTCAGTCAATATTTTTAAAATCCCCTACGTATTTCTCTTATTATAAACATTGTATTTTTATTGTTTTTTTTTTCTAGATCAAAATTTGCAGTAACTACCTAGTGCAATTAAAATATAATGCCAATCACACTTTAATCAATATTTTTAAAACCCGCTATTAGTCCAGTCATTTAAGCTTAAATTAGGTAAGAATCTCGGAATTTGAGATACCCAGCTGTAAGTCTATAAATACTGTATATTGACACACTAAAAGTTGTCTCAAAACCTGCATATGGTACATACACCCTACCATATGCAGGTTTTGAGACAACTTTTAGGGTGTCAATATACAGTATTTACAGACTTACAGCTGGGTATCTCGAATTCAGAGGTGAACTAACTATAATGACTAGACTATATGTATTTCTCTTATTATGTACAACAAGTGTTTTTTCTAGATCAAAATTTGCAGTAGTTAGAATGCATGGAGCCTCAAATTATATGTAAAAATAACAGAGATGCTGTTATTTTTGAATAATTACCCATTTTGTTACTGAAATATAGACTAAATAACTTTCAAAATTACAAAAACACGTTTTTTAGGCTGTAACAGTGGTGTTATACCACAAGTCTAACAAATTTCCGATGTATATTAACAGTTATTGTTACTAGAATTTACACACCGATATCTTTCTCTATATAACAATGATTTATATCGAAAACATAATTTACCTCTCTGCGACAAAATCTGGCATATAACGCTTGAGCAAAATTTCACATATACTATCAAGACATTTAGCTCTGCCTGCAGCAGACTTTTGAGAAGCACCATCAACAGCTTCAATGAATCTTTCTTCCAACTGTTCATTTAGTTTTAATAATCCATTATCTTCATCAGGATCATCACCCACTAGACTCCGTGCATCAGATTGTAAGGAGTAAACACTTCCATTTTCAAGAGAATCTTCATCAGATGTTGTTTCTTCATTACGACCTATAATTTAGAACTCCAGTCAGCAAGATAGATGATTGAAATAAGATTAACAAAATATGCATATGTTTCAAAATAATAACATTACGTCACGCGAGAAGTCAAATTATCAATCACAAGGTTGCAGAAGGTATAATATGATACACGTATTTCAATGCCATATGTTGATTATCGAGATACTCGAAATAACTTAATTAAAGTGATTAGTTAATTAATATCAAACGTCATATTAATACATTACCTAACTTTCCCTTTCTTCGCGTTTTAGGCATGATGATAACCAAAAAATAACCTTTACTAGAGAAATTTATCTAATTTAACACCTAATCAAGATGGCAAATTTTTGGTTATTTGATTTTTTTTTCGTATTCTGAATAAATGACATATAATTAAAGAAGGAGTCTGATTAACGAAAGTAATTATCATGTTTAAACGAATAACATGCGATGAAATCGTGCCCCGTTTGGCAACTAGAAATGCTCGGAAGGGACTGACTTATATGCCCGCGACACTGAATAGATATCGAACAACTAACACAGGCGCACGAAGCGCGGGAGTCCGTTTCAGACGTTCGAAGTTTAGAATTTCACAACCGAGCGCAATTTTCACATATTATTCATATTTCTTTTGTAGCCATTACATATTGTTGTGTAAAATTTTGTCAGGTTTTTAGGTATTGCTTAAATTTAAGTAATTTTGATAAATTAATTTCGAAAATTTACGAATTCACATTTGATCGAGAAATTTGAAGGGTAGCACAGGGGTAGCACCATAGATAAATAAGCATAAAGATCTATGGTGGCACCACTGTAAATTTTTCAATAACTCAAATACTCGTCAATCGCACAAAAATTAATATTTTTAAAATTTCTTACGTATTTCCATAGCTATATACACATCATATGCAATAAATGCTTTTCTTTAAATTGCAGGAATATTTCTCAAAGAAAAAAATTGTCTTCGAGATTTGCTAATTTTATGTTTTCTCTACGTTTCAAGCCATTCTGAATCGAATGAGACCAAATTTGGAAAAAGTATGTGTGCGTGTTTACGTGAACAGATTTTTTGCCGTAAATTGATGTTTGCTCAAAAACGGCTGGATCGATTTCAAAAATTTAAAAACCATTCGATGTATCTCGATGAGGCTAGCATTTATCAAATTGCGCGACAGTCATCCAAGCCGTTTCTTTGTAAATAGCAGAAATGTGAATAATTTTCGTCCACGTTTAGACCGCAATTCTGAATCGATTTTCGAAAATTCAAAAACTCTTCGAAAGATATTGGTTGGTAATCGTGCTGATTAGCTTTTGGTAAAGATCGGCCGGGCCGTTTTTTTTCTGTAATAAAGTGTTGACAAATTTTTTTTCGACGATTTTTACGATTTTTTTATGGTTTTACGACATGTTTTTTTACGACCCTACGACAAGTAGTTTAATTTTAAAAATTCTCCAAAGTTTGCAAAAATTAGTATCGTTTTTTGGCATTTGTCAAAATTTGATCTTTCATCGCCGATTGCTCAAAAGCGCCTCATCTTTTCAGAAATTTAAAAGCCTTTTGATGTGCATATCTCAATGAGGACTATCATTTGTCAGTTTTGTGTGACGATCTGCCAAGCCGTTTCTTTGCAATTTGAAAAAAAGTATCAAACTTTTCGTCCACATTTAAACTCATACTACCGAAACAATTTTAAAAAATCAAAAACTGTTCGTTTTAGGTGAAAATCTACCGAGCCGTTTTCTTGTAATTAACTGTTGAAAAAGATATTAGTTGGGAATTATCCTGATTAGTTTTAGGTGAAAATCTAAGCCGTATTCTTGTAATTAACTGTTGAAAAACAAAATTATGACGATTTTTATGGAACTTTTTTTGGCGATATATATCATGGTCTTATAGAGTTTACTGAAATTCATTCTTCATGTTTGAATGAGAAGTTTTATTGACGTTTGTTATAATTAGAATTAGAGGATTTACTTGGTATAACAATGGAGTACTTGGTCTTAATGAACATACTAAATTAAAATCCTACGGAAACTGGTTCAAAAATTTGCTTTTAAAAAATACTTCGAGTTCGTTCGTTTTCAATTGTAATTGTAATACTTTTGATCACTCATAAATTAATTAATTTTTTTATTAATTAAGTCGATTATTTACACTTATAGGGAAGTTCATGTAACTTGCCTCAAGGCAAAATACCAATATCAACTAGTTTAATTTTTCATTTATTTCATTCTACTTTTGGAGAATATAGGGTGCCTTCTTCAGAAACCCTGAAACTATTTTTTTTTTTGTAAATTAGGCATTCATTAAAAACCCAATTAAACATTGACTAAAAGTTATATTTAAAAATACTTTGAACTATAAGTATTAGTTTACATTTGTGAGTGCGCTTGAATTTTAATTGAATTAAGTGATTAATTTTTTGAGGATGACAGGAATGTTTTAGTTCAAAAAACTAAAATCATATATCTATATATATAAATATTTCTTAAAATAACCATTATAGCATCGTCTTCACGGAAATTTTAAATTAGGATCCATAATTAGTTTCGGCCCGCCATCTATCGTAGAGAAGATACGTTAATATTGAATACATGCAGCCAACTACAATGGCATGACATCGTCTTGAAGTTGTTATGCAGGTTATGTCATACAGTATGAGTTTTCTCTCAAATTCAAAATCGGGTGCATTACCTTATTAAGGATTAATTTAATGAGTAAATGTGCACGAAAACAATAACAAACGCATAAAATAGTAAGAAACCATTATTTAGCGTAAACTTTCATTTCTTCTATATGTCACTCGAATAATGGTCATGTATATTTCTAAGGTTATCTTTGGTTGCACATATATTACTCAATATTAATGATCTCAATAATTACTTCATTGTTGACGTTCTGAATAATTTTAAGATGCTGCAAATTTTGAATTTGACACGTAGGGGATGCATGCGAACTGCTATTTATTCTCATTCTGCATCAACTGCAGCCACTATCATAAAACCCTCATTAGAGAAAAATGAAGCTAATAATGGTGATAGGAAAATTGAAAGTTATCAAAAGAATTCGGGTACTGAGCAACAAGGCAAATACTAAGCAATATCATTGTTTCAAGATTGATACAATTATTTTATATTAACAGGGAGTATGATTGCTGCTGCATTCGCCTCTCTTAATGATGTTGAACAAATGAGTGATAATAAAACCTCTACAAAAGAAATTCCACTTAATTCCAAGCCTATGAGAACGTTTGATAACAAAACTGTTACAGAGAAAATCAAAACTGCAACTTCTGTCAATGAACTTTTAGCAACTACAGAAAATAATAGTGTATCTCGGCAAAACGCACTAAGGGTAATGTCTTTTTGATAAAAATATTATATTAGATTATCAAATGTTATAAACATTACTTAAAAACTGTATTATATATTTTGAGCTCATGTTATATTTGAAGTTTATCCACTTCTGACACTGTTTGATGAAAATCAAAATGGTTTATATGTACAGATTGTATCAACTCTAGCAGAATGGACAACAACAAATAAAATTAAACTCAATGAGTTCGAGTCTGATCCCAGATTTCTGAAATTATGTAGAGTAATTGGGCGAGCAAACAGTGCAGATTTGACAGATAGAAAGACTACGACCTATACTCGAGATGATTTAAACACTCTATTAGAAGTTACAGGGGATGATGAAGCTGCAAAATTAATTGCAACTATAAGTTTACCTCAGATGATCAAGGTAAATATGAGAACATTGAAATAAATATCTTATTGAGTTATTCATTTTATGAATGTACTGACATGTTACATAAGAATTAATGTGAAGCATTACTTCCAAGGACATATATATATATATATATATATATATATATATATATATATATATATATATTAACAAAGTCTAGTAATCGGGCATAACATCAATAAAAAACAAAGTTCACAACAAAGTTAACAATCCCCGATCACTAGACTTTGTTAATACATATGTCAACATCAAATTCAGAATCATACAATATATATATATATATATATATATATATATATATATATATGTATATATATTATTATTTTAGGTAATGTCTACATTGGCCCAGCAGAAAAAAAGAAGCAAGCCTTTACTGCATGCTTTGGCATACAATATAACTCGTAATACCGATGCTTTAGATTTAAAGCAATGTGCTGACATTTTATATTCGATATCTGTATTAAATTACCCTGATCATGTACTTCTGAGCAGAGTTTGCTCAGATATTTCAGCAGGCCTGAATAACAACAAAGATAAATCAGCAGTCGTGGGCTCAATATTGACTTCATTTGGTCTTTTAAAATATAAGGACACCGGTAAAGATAATATAAAATTTGATTGCGAATATAGTAACAATTGTTTTACTAGTAATTTACCTTTTAATCTTTTATTACCATTGAATTTTGTAGATACTTTAGAGTCTCTGAGCGAGTGGATTCTCAAATACAATGAGATCTGCAGGTCACGTGATATTTCAGTTTTAATAGTAACTTTAGCAGTCTTAAACCACAAACCTACAAATTTTGAACAATTAATGAAGGTAAATTTATTTGATGAATATACACAAATATTTTACTATTAACAAAAACATAATAATAGCACAATAATTTATATAGAAAATTTTACAAAAAGCTAAAGAAAATATATTATTATTGCAGACATTACTGCCGCACCTAACACATGCAGATCATCCAAATCCTACAGAGTGGCTTAATGTGGTTTGGTCTTTAGTTTGTTTAGACAAGTGTCCCATAGATAAAATAGAATATGTATTTAGTGATAGTTTCTATAATTTACTAAATGTTAAAAGTATGTATATTAAGCATCATTTCTATTTTAGATTTACTTAACAAAATATGTAAATTATTTACTATCTTATAGATGATTTAACATACTCTGCCAAAATGAAACTTTTGAACATCAAGGCAGCAGCTGATATATTGATGCCCGATAAGATAGAGGCTAAAATAGATATTGACAAAATTAAAGTACAGCACAAGTACTCAAATAGTAAACAAATCATGATAAACTCTGTTTTGGATGCACTGAAAAGCTTATTTGCCTCTGAACAATATTTAAGGTCTATGATAAATACTGACATGGGATTTTTGATAGGTAATTAGATTGTGAAATTACTTGAAATTGAAGTTATACTATACTATATTATAATACTATACTTATACACTTATTCATCAGATGCCGAATGCGTTTTGGACAAAAATTGTAACCCATTGCCACTAACAAGTAACGACAGTTCTGGAATCAGGTATATTTCTTTCAAATAAATGATGATTTATTAAATTATCTTTATATTTTGGAGCTTAACGTTAATTATTGTTACTTTATCATACAGGATAGCTATGCAAGTTCTAGATTATCACGATATGTGTCAAAACCTTCAAGAGCCTCATGGAGCAGTAGCTTTGAGCAGAAGATTACTAGAAGCTCGTGGTTATAAAGTATTATGTGTACCATATACAGAATATCAACCTAGTGATAAATTAATTAAGAGGGTGCAATATCTTGAAAGTAAACTTAAACAAATAGTGAATTCTGCAAAGCAAGTATAATGTCTAATTTAAAATATGTATTATACAAACGATGTAAGTTATTATATATTATTGTGAATAATCTTTTGACAAAATTGATTGAACATAATATATTGATATATTTAAAGATCAGGTTTTGAATGTTTTATTTTTTATTGTTAGTGATTTAACATTGAAAATTGTTTCAATATATCTATATGTATTGCTATTTACAGTTCAATATTTACAAGTAGACTGAGTTAATTTAATCGGTGGTATACAGATAACTACTTCTAATACATAACTGTGCTTTAATGTTTAATGTGGCAATAGAAATATAAATCATAGATGTATATATATATATATATATATATATATATATATATATATATATATATATATATATTAGGGTAGTTCTTGATATGGATAATTCGAATTGCTCGCAGATGATCAAATGCTTCCAAATCTATGAAGAAAAAAATTCTTGAAAGCATTAGCTCATAGTATTAACTTTAAGATAGTCTACACTCTAATCAAAGTCCTATGGAAATAACATGGAAATAATTTCATTTGGTTATTAGAATTTTATAACTCAGCGACAAATCACACATATTCATCAAAATTTTGAGAATAACATTGTATTTGCTACTAATTTTGATTAGAAATAAAAATTTTATAACAGAAATTTGATATAATTTATAAATTATGTATTTACATTTATATATAATAAAATACATTTACATTTATATATTATAAAATAATTAAACTTTGAGTTCGAATGACTCTTAAGCCAATAGATTTAACCAGATATTATAAGAAACTTTTTTTGTAAAGCGTCAAGTTCTCAATATAACATGATACGAATTGTTATTTTCATTCGTTTGTTGTTGAGTTATAAAATTCTAAAGAACAAATGAAATTTTTTCTATGTTATTTGCATAAGAAACTTTGGTTGGAGTGTAGACTATCTTAAAGTTAATATCAAGATAAAACTTTCAGATTTTTTTTTTTCATCGATTTGGAAGCGATTGAGCCCCTGGGAGCAAAGATCTTCAAAAATATTCATATTAAGGATCACCCTAATATATATATATTTTGATGAGTTATTTTGATTCGGGCAGTAACACTAAGTAAAAAAAACTAAAGCAGTTGTGAAAAAGCTTTTTTTACCATACGTTTCGGTTTGGTCAGAACCCTCATTCAGTGGAACAAAGAATTAATTACACAAAAATACACTACACTACACTATTACACAGTATTAAACCAAGCTATTAGTAATTGGAACATTTAAAACTAAATAATTTATTTATTTATTTATTTATTTATTTATTTATTCATAAGCAAGCCGTAATCAATAATAATAGATATTATTTCAGGCTAATAACATATATATATATATGTTGACAATTTTTTTTGTTACACTCTAGTATGTACATAGTTATTGGCGTCTAAATACTGAATTTTCTGAATTACTGAAGTTTCAGTATTTATTCATCATTAAATGATGATCTCGACAAAGACCGAAACGTTTGGTTAAATGAAGACTTTTTACAACTGCTTTAGTTCTTTTACTAGGCGTTACTGCCCGAATCAAAATAACTCATCAAAATATATATCAACACCAAATACTTTAATATATATATATATATATATATATATATATATATATATATATAATAAATATATGCAATTAAATTTTACCATGATTATATTCGTGTTATGATTAGTTTCCAACACTTAAAATAACAAAATATGTTCTAAGGAGACTGACTTGTTATTATCTGCAATTGTATTTCATGAGCCAAAATTGTTGTAAACACTTCAAAATATAAACATCAACTGAGCCATTGTACTAAGTGATGTACAACACAAATGATATGAACCAAAATTGCTACCACCATTAGAAGACAAAATTTTTCTTACTACCAAACTGTGAGTAACAAATAAGAAAAACTTTAACTCCTGCCAAGTTTGTAGTTGCCTTAGCTTAGGCAAACTTACAGCTATATTCACATTGTGCAGCTAACCTTCAACATGAAAAAATATTGAGGAATGAATCATTTACAGGACATCAAATCCATTACTTAAAGTTGTGATATGAGCAACTACAAGGCTGCGATGTATGTATGTGATTCAATTCATCATATCAAACTTATTCTAATCATGTGATTTACTTACATCAAATATTGTTATTGATGTGAGCTTCTTATGGACACAAAACAAAAACTGTACACTACTACGTTATGATACATCCACAATACTTATTTCACTTTACCTGAGCATCCTTTATAAAAAATCTTAAATCCGATTTTATTAGACAAGCGCTATCAACATTTGTTAATAGTTTAGATATTAATATTTAATGCGTATTACAATATTTATAAAAATATATAAAGAATAGATAATTCTACTTCTAGCAATAGAACTTGACTCAATATATCAAATTTACATAAATGCAAAAGCTATATTTTATGTAGGATCACTATTTATTTCTAACTAGAATCTAGTTTTATTATATTACTAACATCTTATATATCAATTTGTTCTTCAAATACTTTAATTGATTTTGTAAAAAAATATTTGTGAATCCACCCACAATAATCTTTGCAGTGTACTAGTAAAAATAAATAAAACTAATCTATGCTCAATATCAAAATCTATACATTATATAATAAAACTATTAAAATACATGTACATAATTACAATATATTAACAATCTAAGGTAAAATATTCTTAATAATAATATAAAACAAAAATACAAACCAAAGCCATCCTATCCGGGTGGAAGACAGAATACATCATGTATATTATTTGAAGACCATCAGACTTTGATTTTCTAGATCATATTTACTACACACTGCAAATATTACATCTTCAATATATCATATCACACATCAATATTCTATTTTTCAGTTCCCACTGAATTATTACACCAATTCAATCTCTTATGAACTATTGACGAATTTTATATATTACAAAACAGACTCAATTTGTTTAATTTCTCGTGGGGATGAATTGTTTCTTGGTAAGGTTTCTTCTGGTTGCCCCATAGGACTGGGACATGTTTCTACAATTCGTGGGACCATTGTTATTGGATCATCCTCATCTTCCTCCTCTTCATCTTCATCTATTGGTGTCAGCACTTCAGGATACATTGGTTGATCTTGTGGTTTCACGCATCTGAAGGAAATTGTTTTAATACAATGCTTGCTTTTGAGATAGTATTTATTAACTTCCCGTAGGGCAAGTAATAGTAATCGCAAAAAAATCGAAAATATTTTTTTTTATATATCTTAACGTTCCAGAGGTAAAGGAAAGTTCCAGAACTTTTTGGCATACCTTACTTAGAAAAAAATGAATGTGTGTGTGTGTGTGTGCGGATACAAATTTTCGTCGACGATTTCGGGAACACGGTTCAACCGATTTCAATTATTCAAAAAACAATCGATTCCTATTATAATAGGAGTCCGATTTTAATAATTCAAAAAACATTTTACTTGTATTGACAAGATGAAAAAAAATTAAATTGTATTATTTAAAGATAAATTTTTGGGAAGGCAGGTCTAGCGGTTTCAGAAATCCAGTAAAAAAAGTAAAAAAAAAGCCAATTTGAAGATAAAAAATGATCATTAGACACACGCACATCAAATTATCAAATATTTTATGGAGATTTGAATAAGTAATGTGTATCAATTTTGTTTATATTTCTATGGGTTTCGTAATATCTTTTGCCCGTTAGACGGCGACGCGGCGCTTACGCGCTTCGATATTGCGTCTTTATGCAGCTAAAGCAGTGCGATTGATTTGAAAAAAAGTTCAAAATTTCCAAAAGATTTCAAAAAAAAAAAAAAAATATCCAAGTTTTTTTCCAAAAAAGTCTTTTTTTTTCAAATATTTAAAATTTCTCAAAAATCTAATTTTTGAGCAATTTGCCTTAAGGCACGATGCCATACACAACTAGTTCATTCTACAATTGTTAGTTTAATGCTAGAATCTTACAAAACTCTGACTAAAAATTAGTAATGAGAAATCCTCCTTATATATGAGTGTATTAAAGTCTAATACGAATCATTTATTACCTTTTCATAGCAGGAGCCATAAAACTTGTTATAGTTGAGATCGCAAAAAATGCGCCTGCCATGTAAAACGGAATCGAATATGAATTTGTTGCATCATATACAGCACCAGCCAAAGGAGATCCAATTATGGCAGCTGCACCTCTAAACAATATTAGCAAACCAAAAGCATTTGTTAATTTATCAAGGCCCAATAGATCTACCAGTATAATAGACGTCAATGATATGTAGCCAGCTAAAAAGAAATATAAAATTAATATCCAACGGTATTAAGATTTTTAGGTAATTAAAATGAATCATACGTACAAATTGCAACGCCGAAGAATACGGACATAATTATATACGCGGTATAAGTATGGCACAATGGAGTAGCTGCAACTGCTAAAGTAGAAATTACAAGGCATATATTGTTGAGCAGTAACGAGTTAACCCATGGAAAATCAGCAACATATCCACAGGCAACACGACCCACAGTATTAGTAATACCAATTATAGACAACAAAAAGGATGCAGAGTTCTGTTCAATTCCCTGTAAAGAACAACAAAAAATGTGAATGAAGCAATATAAAAATCAGGACGTATCTATTTGAATCATATTTTTAGATATTTATATAAATTATAATGTATTTATATATTAACCCTTTCGCTATAAGCGTCGTCTATAGACGACATCCGCACGATGCTTTGTGTGTACGGGTGTCGCCTTTAGACGACTTCACGTTGATCTTCACTTCAAGATTTGTCACTCTAATCATAAGTTAAATTATTGAGCATTTTAATTTAGTAATTTTTAGATCCAAGAAGTATATTTTTAACTTCTCGAAGAAGAAGTTTATGTTTTCATAAAAAAAATCTTATTCGCTAATTTTATATTTTCTCGACGTTTCAAGCTATTCTGAATCGAATGAGACCAAATTTCGAAAAGTATGCGTGTATGTGAACAGATTTTTTGCCGTAAATCGACGTTTTCTCAAAACCGGCTGTACCGATTTCAAAAATTTAAAAGCCATTCGATGTATCTCGATGAGGACTATCGTTTTTCAATTTTGTGCGATAATCGGCCGAGCCGTTTCTTTATAAACAGTAGAAAAGTGAAAATTTTTTCGTCCAGGTTTTAGCCCGCAATTCTGAATCGATTTTGAAAATTCAAAAACCGTTCGAAAGATATTGGTTGGAAATCGTGCTTGTTAGTTTTTGGTAGAGATCGTAGAGTTTTCTTGTAATAAAGTGTTAATTGTGAAAATTTGCTTTCAGAAAATACTCCGAGTTAACGCGTTCGTTCGTTAACTCATAAATTAATTATTTTTTTATTGATTAAGTCGATTATTTACACATATCGGGAAGTTCATGTAACTTGCCTCAAGGCAAAATGCCAGTACTAACTAGTTTTGTTTATAAATACATCTTAAAATATAAAAATATGTTTTGCGCCTGGTTCGTTCAATAGCGCTACTGGGTGCCTTGCTGTTCCGTATAGCAATGTCTTCTGCAGAAAACACTGCCGTAGCGAAAGGATTGAATACAGTTTGTTTTTGCCAGAGTATCAATAACTTAGTACAAAAATCTATAAAAATATTTACATCAAGAACGGCTGCGTCAACGAGGTAAACGAAAGGTACATAGAGTCCAGCCATTCCAAAAACATTAGAAATTCCAATTAGCATAAATACAGGGTCTTTCAAAAGGGAGAAATCCATCATTGTCGCCAAGGCGCTCTTGAAAGATTCCGGAATAACCAAACATGGACATAGATCGTACTCTGTAATAAATATGTACACATAAATAATGTATATTGTTTGGTATGTTATCAACTATATTTTAAATTAAATTGTAGTAAAATAAATAGTGCTCTAATTTTTAAGAAAATTAATTTTACTACATACGTTCAGCCTTCTCGATGTCTCGTCCATCTCTCATATCCCTAGCGTATCTCGGCAAAGACACCACCGAATTACGATAGTTCGTCAAAGACTTCTGCGACTGGTACTCTGGAAGATTTACCACAGAACCTGAGTAGAATATATCCTTTCGAGACATCGGGCGCACGATTTGTGGTCGTTCTCTTGCCAATGATGTTTTTGAGGTAAACATACTAGCAGTTTCATCCTGAATTCGTTATAAAAATATAAATATGCTATATTGATATCGAGATATAATATCTCATATATTGGTCAGAAATAAATGATCTAACACGTTGTTTAACTTATATTGACAAGTTTGGTTCCCATTGAATTCGAAACCACATATAGCAAACAAATGTAAGAAATCACATATTACGACACCAAAATAGAACAAAGACAATAAAATTATACGACCATAGTAGGAAACGCGGCATAATATGATACATGTAACAAATAAGTTGACCAATATTGAACCCGATCAGGTTTTATGTGGAAAAGCGAGCGACTTTAAGAAGACTAACATTATATGATAAAATCAAGAACATTTCTGTAGACTCATCTTCATTATGCTTTTAATAAAAACATAATGAAGATTTTGCATTAAAACTTTTTTGCAAATGCCATCTGACATTTATATTCAAAATGTGCATTTGTTAGGGTCCAGTGCACATAAAAACGTTGCAATGTGAAACCAACATATTCAAACATAACATAAGATTTTTTTAAAGAAAGTTTTCTATTGCAGCATATACAACGCATTTATGTGTATTGGTCCTAAAAATACGTGATACTTGCATAATCATCGCTGTTGTTATTTCGGCTCCCCATCATCATAGAAGATGTGGACAATCTCAGATTCATGCTCTTCCTGACATCGCCATTGCTGTTGACATTCCCTCTCGAATTAGACCTGATCGCAGCCAGAGACGGCTTGAAGCGCTCGCCCTGAGAAATCTTTCTTATCCTGTCGAAAGTAGGCACCGATCCATTCTTGGGCAAGCCTTGGTGATGGGTTGTGAAAGCGGGCTGGGATGCATTCCTCGGCATTGCTCCGGCCCTCGTGGTCGGGAACTCTTGATCGCCGGCCTGGGTGGTAAACACTTCACACGTCACTCAATTATATCACCAGACGTGTACTGCAGCAGAGACAAGCAAATGATCTGCGTTACGGATAGATGAGCATGATGCGAATGACGGAGCGAACCATTTTCGGTTGATGGAGCGCACTCAGGAATTTTCGGACCTAAAGAGTATCGAGACAAAATCGAGTGGTCAAATAAAATGTGGCAGTTTTTGTTCCTTAAAAAACAGAGCTGGTTGAGATCTCTTGACCTGCTGGATAACGTTCTTAGTGCAAAGGTATATTAGATTCACATTAATTGATTGATAAGGACTATCTATAAACGCCAATTTTATATGTCAAAGCTGGAATAGAGTATCTTTATATCTTCGAAATTATTTGTTCTCAATGCTCGACACTAAATTACCGGTAAAATTCCTGAATGCGCGTTAAGCCATCCCCGGTTCAAGTGACCCGTTAGATGAACTTGATTGCATGTTGGTGAATCTGATCAAATTGCAATAGATTCACATATATAACCACGTATAAATGATTCAAATTCATGCTATTTCAATGAAATTTAGAAAGTATATGGTGATTAAATTGCGATTAACATTTACAATGAAGAACGCCTTGATGTTAAGGGGCACAACTAGTGTGAAATTTTCAAAAAATCCAATTTTCAATTTTTCCATATTTCGATAGGTTATACCATTAAAAATAACATACCAAAATTTTAAATCGATATCTTAAATAGTTTTTGATTCACAGCCATTTAAGGAGTATATATATAGTATATAGTATACCGATCATTTTATCTTTAAACGCGTTTTTCTCGAAACAGCATTTTCCGAATTTGCTGCAGCGATTACTCAAAAACTAATGATCCGATCACTATCAATTTTTTTTTACATGTTCTATATATAGTTCTCCGTAAAATGAACTATCAATTTTTTGATTGAATCAAAAATCGAATTTTGGCAGTCCAAAAACGACCAAAATTTTGGGTAAAATACGACTTTTTTTTAAAAAAACGTTGCATTTTGTCAATTTTTGATTATCTAGTTTAACGCGCAATATTATTTAGTTTAACGAGATTTTTTTTTTTAATTTCATCCACGTAGAAGGCCGGATTCACTGCAGCAGTGAAGGGCCTTTTTTTGTCGCGCCCTTGGAGATCGACGATAACTTAAAAAATATTTAATTTTCTTCTTCAAAAATTTTACTCTGTATTCTTAAAACATGTATCAATATATTCCCAAAATGAAATAATTGATAAAGTAGTTTTTTTAATATAAATTCCTAAAAATCGCCTTTTTTTATGCGGTTACACTAGTTGTGCCCCTTAAGGTATCTTATCCGAGCCAAATCATTATACAACGTGCATCATAAATGAATTCTTTACATTATGGCAATTTATATTTCAAATGACATCTAACATCTTTGATTGAAGCAAATACATAAATTTGGCTTGAAAGATAACCGTGTCCGTTTAAAAATAAATAAAACACAAAATTAATACATGCACCAATAAATCAAAACGGACCTTAGATTCCGTTCTTGCAGGTCTTGTTGAATTCTTAACAGCATCAGTATCTTCTCCCTCGCCACTACCATTGCTCGAGTTTCCAGATGATCCACTTTGTTCTTGCACTTTAGCTTCAGAAATCGTTGGCAACGTGGCCACCGTGTGCAACGTGTTATTCATTGGTGTCCCGGGCATGCCTACCAGTTCGTCCAAATGAAAACTAGAATGAACTCCAGGATCAATGTTGATCGGCATTTTCATGCGTTTTTCCATGCTTCCATCGGGTAGTTGTACCATGAAATAAGAACCGCCAATCGAACCTCGTTCCATTTGGAAACGCTTTTCTTCGGCCATGCGTTGCAACAGCGGCTTCACATTGGATTGCTGGAAAAAATCGATAAAACATCAAATATACTCATTCGTCGATTTAGGAAATAGTAATAAAAAATATTGCTAGTATGGGTGTGAGGTTTAAATATAACTTAAGAGTATCAGACTTAACTTATTAAAGAAGACAGAATTGGTAAACTGATATAGAACGGATGATCTACAGCCTTCAACATTTTATTCACAACAATTAGAAAATAAATAAAAAAAATATCACAAAGCTTTTCGCATAGAGTAATTTTAAAACTCATTATCAAATTCAAATAAGTGGTGCTTTATTTGTTCAAGACAATGCGAAAAGCCGATATATTTAGTTCGACAGCAAATTGAAAGCTTTCAGACGTGAAATCGGTGAAGTGATCTTGAAACTTAACAGGCTAATGAACTTGGAATGATATGATTTAATGGATCAATTGAATCAAAGGGAAATTGTTCGCTGATGCTCATGGAACTTAAATATACAAGTATTGACATAGAGTCGAATGTAATCGAAATATTAATATACCGACCACGTTACAGATTTTCAGGACGAGTTCGAGAGAAATTTGATATTAATAACAGAGCACTATTGACACACATTTTTTTATTTTGGTTATACACAGAATAATAAGTCAAAAATAATATCATGTTAATGTAAAAACAAAAACTAACCCTTTCCATTCGGATGCCGTCGGCGGCATTATACAAATAAATGTTGCAATTCGCGAGTGGAAAGGGTTAATAATACAATTTCTTGTAAGCCTAATTTTTTATACATATGATTCGAATAGAGATCAGAACTTATAGGTCCTATAAGCTATTGTTAGGATTTGAAATAACTAACTAAGTGGAATTTATAGATGGCAACCCATATAGATTTTCATTAGAATTTCTGTAATAAGGATGAATTTTTATTAAGGCAGGTAACATATTGCTCTCTATATTTCCAAGTAAAAATTGATGTCGCTAATGCTTGGGATCAGGCTGACCAAATTGGATGCCGAATCTGGGAGACCTGGTGGTTTACGAGATGATGGAAATCAGGGTTATTATTCCACATAATGTGGCAAATTTATTAATAGCAAATGAATATTTTGAAGTAAAACTTCTTTAGGCGCGACTAGAGAGTACATCTGTGAAAATGTAGCGGAAGTTGCGTTACGCCGGAACTGTTCGTCATTCGTTCTCGGTGAAATCATTTCTATACGGGTCGATTGTGATTAGTCGTCGTGTCGAGTGAATAGAGATCTTTCGTTGTACATCAACGAAGAGATCAGAATGTCATTAGATTTTAAGGTTACATCGTAGTACAAATCTTAATTTAATAAAAATTGCCTGAATTAGAAGAATATTTTACCCTGTCCCCCGTAAATAATTATAATGAAAATAATAAAACAAATGAAACATTACTAGTTTATTGAAATAATTTCTATATTATTCGTAGTTTCTATAAATCTTTGAAGTTATTAAAATGGAAAATATTTTTGTATGCAAGACAGATATTACAGCTGCTCAAAGCATGAGATTATATCGCCAGCGAAAAAAAAAAAATACAAGTAGTCAATGAATGTATGTTAATTTTAATAACATGAAGTTCTTCAAACACAATTATATGATGAGTGAAATTGTGAAAACAATAGGAGTTGTTTAACATAATCCACTCTGTGAACGAATATTATATAATTTATTAATTAGCAATTACTTCATTTCTCTATTAAAGGCTCATTTCTAAATGCTAATTACAATGACAAACCGATCATGTCATATTTGAAGTATGACTTTAATTACATTATTGTTTTCGAATATTATAAATATTTTTATTGCTATTATTAATATATAATTTATAATTTATTATTATATAAATATGTTATATGATGTATTTATTTTTTACTTAAATACCATCTCGTACAATAGCAAAAGAGTTGTACTTCAATCGCGTGTGTACACTCTTTTTTTTGCTAACAAGGGGACAAGAAATATTTTTATGTTATTTGTAAAATAGAAATTGAGTGATACTATTGTGAAAAATGTTTTGAATAATAACATTGTGTAGCAATTCTTTAAATCAAAGTTTGTCATCACCAAATTTTAAAAACATTTTTTAAAATACAATTACACTATGCTAATTATAAGCATAGAAATTATATTTAAGCAGCTTATAAATTGTTATATTTGGTTCATTACCAATTTTTGGGACAACCTGATAGAACAAGAATCAATGTAGCTGTACCACTGGCAGTAGTACATACCAGTAGAAACTTACGTTTATGATAACCTAGACAATTTATTATTTTATTACCTTAGGATAAACCAGTGGCCTCATCATAGCTCCGAATACTGCGCAATTGAGGATGAGTCCAGCCAATATGAGATTGGCACCTCTCCAGTCGAAGTGTTCCAGCAACAACGTGGCCAAAGGTGCGAAAGTGAAGGTACCGAAACCGGAACCGCATACCGCAATACCTGTCGCTAAAGAACGTTTCGTCTCGAAGTAATAACCGACGCAAACGACAGCTGGTAAGTAAATCAGACCGAATCCAATGCCTGGAAAAGATAAAAATAATGAATAAATTGGAATCTTAATATTAACTTATTTAGGTATTATAAAAATACTAGATGACCCGGTTGTTTTGCTAAGTAAGGTATATTCTAAACAATTTCTAGAGAATCAAAAATATGAATACTTTGAGTGTATAAGGATGTGTTGTTTGAATGCTATATACAATGAGGTACTATGAAAACAATAATCCCCATTAGTTTGTCTATATTTTGTCAATACAATCAAACTGGAAGTTTTATACACTTTCTATAGAAAACATGGTATAATCCAATCCAAGTCTTTTTTGGTCTTTCGACTTATTGATTACGTTTTAAGTTTTTCAGATTCTTTTTGGATTCTGGATTTTGTGTATAATTGTAAATAATACTACTGAACTTATACAAAATTTTCAAATTTATGCGAGGAGAGATAGAAAATTAATTAAGTATTCTTCTTTGACCTGCTTTTTGAAAAGTTTCAAGTAACATTTAATGAAATAACTTTTATTATGGATTTTCAAAGATTACCATTTATCTCCCGATAGCAGGATCATGAGAATCAAGGTTATAGCTGGTCATACATCTTGTTCCCTCTACTTTCAAATATTGTTGGCGGTGGACCTTTTTAACCCCGGACCTTCATATATTACTATCTATTCTTCGATAAATTCTGGGAAATTATAACTGGGAAAATGTTATTCGACGAAATGTCCCTTTGATCGATACCAAATTTAGGTTCTGAATTTAAATAACATAAATAAAAAATAATATAACCCAGGAAATGTTTTATAAATACCAATGAGTATATAATTATACAGATCCGAGCACCGTGTTTAAGAAAAATATGCAAAAAGTGCATTTTCATATTAATATTTAAAAAAAGTTGATATTTTGAGTCTCTAGTAATACTTGCAATCAGTTTAATAACGTTTTTGCGTATAAATATAAATACGAACAAAACTACTTACTACAATTTAATCATAATTAAATAATATTCATGTAAAACATCCTATTGAACGTAATTGAACATCATCTGTCAAAAACGTTTGACATTTCACGTATTAGCCACCGTCCATTGTTTTATTTAAATTACGCTTCTACAACAATTTTCAAATTAAAAATGTAAAGTTTCTACGCGATTTCGAAATATTATCTCACCTTTCCGACCTTCTCTGGATTGGCACGAATTTTTCAAGACTAAGACTGGCCAAATCGGTTTAGCCGTTTTCGAGTTTTACCGGATCATTTGATCGAGAGCTCCATTTTTATATATAAGATGAAGAACGCCCATATCATGTTTTTTTCTCAATTGCATATTTAGGTGTAAAATTGTATAAAAGTAGATGTTTTTAAGCTTTATTTGTTAGAAATTTTGTTCAGCGTAGTAAAATTTGAAATGTGCGATGATGCATATAGGCACTGCACAATTTTCACAATAGTAAATATTATAGTAAAAGAGGACATTTTTTCTTTCTGGTAAACAAGTCACATATTCTTGATAAGTAGGTACCAATTATACATATTATTGCATTTCGAAAAAAAAACGAACTCGTGAGTCGCATGGCATCGTGCCTTAAGGCAAATTGCTAGAACTTCCCGTACCAAAAATTATTATTTTTTTAAAAGATTAACATTTTTGAAAAAAATTACTCTGAAAAATTAGATTTTTGAGAAACTATAAATTTTTGACAAAAATTTGCTCTTTTTTTTAAAATTAATGATTTTTTGAAGAAAAGTGTATTTTGAAATATTTTGAACTTTTTTTCAAAGCAATCGTACTGCTTTAACTGCATAGAGACAAAATATCGATGCGCGTAAGCGCCGCGCCGCCGTCTAACGGATAAGCATTGATACGGAACCCATAGGAATGTAAACAAAATTTATACTTATTATTAAAATCTCTATACAAATAAAAATCTGATAATTTGATGTGCATATATCTAATGATCATTTTTGACCGCCAGATGGCATTTTTTTTACTTTTTTTTACTAGATCTCCGAAACCGCTAGACCTGCCTTTATGAAAATTTTAGTTCTTCATCTTGTTAATACAAGTAAAATGTTTTTTGAATTATTCAAATCAGACGCTCCGTTCTCTTAAAAACTGAGTTACCGTTTTTGGAACTTTTTGCCCCATATCTTTGGAACGGCTAGACCTGCCTTTGCCAAAAACTAATCAGCACGTCTCCTTATCAATACGAATCGAATGTTTTTTGAATTATTCAAATCGCTTCATCCGTGTTCCCGAAATCGTCGACGCAAATTTGTATCCGAACACACGCACACACATACACACACATACATCCATTTTTTTAAGGTATACCAAAATATTCAGAAACCTCTGAAACGTAAAGTAAAAGTGAAGGTAAAGATATATAAAAATTTTCATTTTCGATTTTTTTGCGATTACTATAACTTACCCTACGGGAAGTTAAAAAATTAGCATCGTCTGTTATCATTCTCAATGAAGGTAAAATATAAAATTTGGTTAATAAAATTTTGAGCACAATTAAAATTCATAAAAAAAATTCGCTACGTATTTGTCATTTTAGCCTATTTTTTAAGTATTTTAACTGACGCAGCAAAAGTTTGTTTCCACCAGAAAAACTGATTTGCTAATTCCATGATTTTTCAACGATTCAAGTGATTCTGAATCGTTTAATATCAAAATTGGATAAAGTGTATATATGAGCCAAAATTTGTTATTCCGTTGATAATTCAAATATTTAAAAATTTTTGCTTTGATTATTTTAATATGCGACGATTAGCCGAGCTGTTTCTTTATAATTAGCACAAAAGTACAAAATTCTTCGAATTCATTTCCGTAAAAAAGCTGAACCGATTTTGAAAATTTGAAAACTGTTAAAAAAATGCCAGTTAGGATCAGTGCTGATTAATTTATTATATATATTGGCTGGGCCATTTCTTTATATTGTAGATGAATTTCAAAATTCTTATTGATTATGTCGATTGTTTACATCTAACGCAAAGTTCATGCAACTTTCCCGAAACAATATACCACTTATATGTATTTCTATTTAGGGTATCACAAACATTGAAAATAGTTCAACATAAACTCTACACCTAAAATAATTGTGAAACTTACTATGTTGCACCATATTATTACTACATGTCAAAAAATAACAGGCAAAACATGTAATACACGATGTTGTATCGTGACTTGCTGAATTACAGAAGAATTCCGAAGTTCTCAAGATGATAGTAGAAGTGTATTATGGTAAATTTTTAATGATATTAAAATAATTTAAATTTTGCTATAATTTTAAATAGAGAGAAATAATTATTTCTCCATTCAATTTTAATTGGATGAAAATGTTATTGAAATCATGATCAAAAATAATGTGGAAAATTTCACGTTAGCGATACCTGTCTTCAGAATAAAGTCAATCAATCAAAATTCATTCAAGTCATATAGATAATTGTAATTTCTTCGAAATTAATTCGTTTGTTATAAAATATCAAATATCGATGTAGGAAATGTTGACAAATGGTACAAAATTAATTTAAAAAATACACCAATTTTTTATACAATTAGGCACTTCTTCAACTTACAATTAGATAGAGACTGAACTTTACATAGATAACAACGGATCTTTACAAAGCCATTTCTTATTGATCTTTACAAATCAGAGCTCTAATCTTATAAAACCTTTCCGGAATCTTCAAAAATATAAAAAGGTTTCAAGATAGAACGTGCTCAAATTTTAAACCTCAAAAAGACAAACTCAGTTTAGGTGTATTTCAATTTCAATGCAATGACAAAAAAATACGAAATATCATGTGGGCGAGGCAGGGTATAGTAAGATATCACGTGCATTTATTTCTTCTCTGAATTAAAAAAAAATCCAAACATTTTTTATGGCAATTTTAAATATCACCACGTATCACCAAGAGGAATGGGGGTCCAAAAATCCTTAAGGGGGTCTTCCTATGTGATGGGTTGAAAAAATCGATTTTTTTTCATAAATTGCTTCCTTAACATGTCTAGAATACGGTAGTAAAGCGATTTTAGAAAATTCGAAGCCGTTTTAAAGATACAGCAGGTAAAAGAAAGAGCGGTTCGGAGCGCTGAGTTGGCAGTTAGAGCCCGGGCCTAATGTGTACCGTATTGTGTATTGTATACCCGGCCTCCCTTTTATTCATATATCCGTTTATACAAAGTTTGTTTAGGAGCAGAGACACAAAATAATAACGAATCTTTGAATTCTTTGATTTGGACTTTCGCTCCTAAACATCTTCATTCTGGTCCCAAAATTGTTGAAATTGCTAGCTACTTAGCAGTTATTATCTTTAATGAAGGTTTTCAAGGTAATTTAAAAGTTATGTCGATTATGGGATGCCCTGTTGGTCGTGAAGCCCAAGCGTATGTTGAAAAACAGGATGAAAAGCGAATCTTACGTTCTGAGCGGCGCGTAAGTGATGTCGTTAAACAAGCCAGGATTGACTCAAGAGCTGAACAATCTGCTTCAAAAGAGTTTCACGAGGAAGAGGAAGGAATACTCTATGGACCAGGCATCGCCGATTGAGAGTAAGTTGATATTTTAATAGTTTTTAAGGGACTTGAAACTTTAAACGCGTTTTTCTCAAAACTGTGTTTTTCAAACTTTCCTCCATTGTATCTCAGAAACGGCTGGACCGAATTACTTGAAATTTACAGGGCACACTCAATATATTTAAACGCATGGAATGAACTATTTCAAAACTTCGATTTTTTTTTATAGCAAAAAACAAAAAAAAAACGCCTAATTTGCAACTTTTATTTCAAATGTCTATCAAAAATCCAATTTTTTTTATATTCATTTGATTATAGGTCATTCCGTGCTTTTAAGCCTACAAATTAAAACGCCGTTTATTTTTTTTTTCAGATAAGCCGATCAGCCGGAATCGTGGAGGAAGTGGGAGCTCTTTTTTTCGAGGCGGGGGTGTTCAGAGCGCTGTAACTCTAGTTTGACTGAATATTTTTAGCTGAAATTTTATATTTATACTGTCCAAATATGTGTTAGTAAATGATAAAAAACTTAAAGCTCTAAATATTTACTGGTCGTAGAAAAAAAGTCCTAAAATATCCCTAAAAAACAGGCCGTCACATAGGAAGACCCCCTTAAAAAATCGATCACGTGATTAATGGACGCACTTAGGCAATTAGGTGGTGATCCGATTTTAAATAGAATCAAATAGGATATTTGTATTTGTTTGCTTGTGTAGACATTGTTTTTCCATTTCTATTCGGTTTAAGTTCGTTTCCTACTCACCTCCCATGACGCCGTACGTGATCATTAGCGTGGTAACTGATCCGCTGAAAGTACTGAGCACGAAGGCAGAACTTGCAATCAAACTTCCCGCTATGCAAACTGCCCTACAGCCGTACTTATTCGTCAGCGCCGACACCACAGGCCCTGAAATAAGAGACAAAGAAAATTTTAGAAATTTACCATCAGGAACATTCACATTATCATTGAAATATGGCAAAAATTATTGTCATTCTGTTAACAGAACTTAAGGAGTCCTTGAAGCTATTGTGATGACTGCTCAATGATGTAGCTTTATAGATGGCAACCCAACGGTTGTCCTATCTTTATTGATGAGTTTATTAAAAATTTAAATAGTGGTGACTCGGCTGCAGCAATGCCGAGGAAGTGCCATTTTCACTTGGAAACATATTGCTACCTATATTATTGAAGTAAAAACCGATGTCACTACTGCATAACATCAGGATGCCCGAGACGAGTATCCAACCTGAAACTTTTTATGATTATAGCTTTAACTGCTAAGTAACGAAAAAACAACATATATTTTTTTAAGTATATAATTTCAAGTAAAAATTTAGTATCATGTTACTTGATGTCAAGCTAGCAATTAGTGGATGCTAATCTACGTTCTTATCACGGGGCCACGGCTGGTTCATCCTAACCAGTTTGTTTCATCCTAACTTAAGGAGTCTTATGATGACTGTTCAATGACGTAGCTTCATAGATGGCAACACAACGGTTGTCTTATTTTTATTGATAAGTTTATTAAAAATTCAAATAGTGGTGACTCGGCTGCAGCAATGCCGAGGAAGTGCCATTTTCATTTAGAAACATACTGCTATCAAGTGAAAACCAATGACACTACTGCATGACATCAGGATGCCCGAGACGAGTATCCAACCTGATTTTATGCCTATAGCTTTAATTGCTAAGTCACAAAAAAGCCAAAAAAAGCAAAATATATTTTTTTACATATATAATTTCGGGTAAAAATTTAATATCATGCTGCTTGATATCAAGCTGGCAACTAATGCTGGAATAAAATTAGCTCTAACTCAGTGCTGCTTCAATAAAAAATTTATCAGAATTATAAAAATTATAATAATAAATTCATCACATGTCGAGGGGGATAGCCGATGTTCTTGATCAGAACATCATCTTTTTCAAGAACAAAAATATCTTGTATATTTTGCTTGTTTTTGGTTTATTTTGATTTATTTGAGTTTCTGACCATGATGCCCTGACACCAGTCTTCACTTGAAAATATAGATAGTAAAGTAATGTGTTTCCAAGTGAATAGTTCTAATCCGGTATTGCTGCTTCAATAAAAAATTCTTGAGTATTACGAAAGTTGTAATAATAAATTCACCACAGGATAAGGCAACCGTTTGAGTTGCCTCGTCATTAAAAAAAGTCAGCACAACAGCTCATGAAAGTCGTTTAGTTTTGGTTGCTGTTAAATTACCACAGGGCTTCTGCTGGTTCATCCTAACCAGTTTGTTTTGACAGAATAAATTTGCATCTTAAAAAAAACAATTTACGAAATGCTATTTCATCTTTAAGGTTACTTTAGAAATTTTTCTATAGTGACTTTTTATTGACTGCAGCGATGACGAGGAAGGGCTAGTTTCACTTGGAAAAATATTATAAGCAAAAACTGATGTCACTACTGCATGACTGAATCTGAAACTTTTTAGGCCTATAGCTTTAATTGATAAGTCACAAAAAAGCCCCTGAACAAATATTACATATGTAAAAATTAATCAGATGGAAGATGGAAAAATTAATCAGATGGACTTGTCCACATGGGAGATGGAAACTTGCTTTACCTTCTTTCTGATTGTCAGAGAGAGGCTCTCAAATTCTAACAACGAAAACAAAATTCTACTAAAAAACCTTCCAGTTCTAAAAAGGAAAGGAAAGCAGTTCTAATAGGAAAATTTTCAATTCAAATATATGAATTCAATGCTGGATCTGAAAAATTCCAATTCTAACAATGAAATTTTCGGTTAGCCAGCCTAGCCCCTAGACCATAAGGAATATACTGATAATTTCGCTGTTGGTAATGAAAATATCTACATAAAAATAATAAAAAACACTGCCAAACGAAGCTATATATACAAAATCAAAACTATATTTGATACGTATTGTATAGTAGTAGTATATTATTAGTATACGTTGTTAGAAAATTATGGAATTCTAAAAACATACGTATTTTCAAATAATAAAATTTATTGTATGTATTTTTTTAATTTTGAAAACTTCGATACCTATGATCAAAACAAGCCAATAAGGAAAATTATTTACTTAACTAATATTTTCATTACAATGTTTACATGCTACCAAAATATTTTGTATTTTGGTGACTTAATATAATTACCTAAAACAAATACAACTTTTTAAATTTTCCGGCAATAATTATATTCAAATCTTATAATTTTCAATGTGAATTTTACTGATGTTCTGAGTATTCTTATTTATTGGTACAACAATTTGGTGATAAAAATATTTGCATATTATTAACCCTATCTACTCGCGAATTGCGAGGCGGAGCGGCGGCATTCGAGTGGAAAGGGTTAATATGTTTTTTGATAAAAAATTGCAGTTTTTGAACCGAATTTTGCATATTCAAAAAAATACTAGTACTTTTTGAACAACTCAAATTGGTTCTTTCCAATACATATATAATAGTGAATTTTACACAGGCAAGTACGTAAATGTATAAGACATAGATACAGAAGTAAATGCGTCCATACTTTTTAAGGTATGCTTTTAAGATTATCGACCGAGCAGAAGCTCTTCAAACGCAAAAATACCTAAAATTATTGTTTTAGATTTTAATAACTCAATATGGGCAAATACGGGCTCATTATACTATGTAGACATAAATGTTGGAGCCATAGTTTTGCTGGTTTTCCCAATGTGATTGACCCCACATGCCGCATTCAAATCAATAATGCAAACATATTATGACTAATGCGTGCCAACACTTTGATAGTATCCCACAAATCACTTTTAATTAATTTTCTTTAGAATGCCAATTTTCTTTAATATTGGACAGAAATGTGAGGAACAATTCAATAATATTGTTACAAGTCTTGTGTTCTTGAAAGCGGATAAAATTTCTGATTTGAAATGGAAACAGGTACGGATTCTTGATAGATGAAATAAAATTGATTTGTCTAAGAAAATAAGAACAAGTATAATATATCACTTAATCCATTCAATGTTATTGAAGTGATAAAGACACACCATATAAAAATTAGTTTCTTTACAATAATCAAAGCTGCTTTAATCCTTTCGCAACGGGAATGTTTTCTGCAGAAATGACCCTGCTGTACGAGACGCCGCCCAAGTATTTATTACACAAAATATTTTAAAATTTTCCAATCATTATAAAAATATAGTTAAAAACTAGAAAATAACACTTCTGAAAAACTAAAAACCACAATAAAAAATTACAATTTTCAATTATTTCGATACACTGTATGTCGGCTATAGGCGTACGCATAGGTTGTCAAGAAAAATGGTTAAATGGTTAAATTTATATCTCCTATTCTAATTCATTTTACAAGGAGTAGGATATTTCAAATATAATCATGTTACATACATAATTGTGACATTTCACAGAATCACATGACTCGGCTTAAAGAGCACATACTTCTCAGGTAAAAAAATGGCTAAATAACCTTAAAATTAATGATAGGTAGATCTGGAAAAAATCTTAAAATTTTTGGGCCGGTTCTGCCACACAACAGACCAATGGTATGGCAAGGCCATGTTACGCTCCAACTTCCATATATTACGCTACTGAATCATATTGTCAAAATGTCATGTATTTGCTGTGTATTCAGGCGTTTTACACATAAACTGGAATATCACTTGTTTGTTATGAAGCTGGGTCAGAAAGATCTTGTTATCTAAGATTGTTTTTTGATATTTGTGCGGTTTCTAGGTTACGTTTTCTATCTGACATTCAGAAAAGCGCCTGACTGCACAGCTACCACATGGCTTTTGTCAATAATTAGTATAGAAAGTTCTTCATAACATAGCCTTGCAATAACATTGGTCTGTTGTGCGGCAGAATCGGTCTATTAATGTTACTTTTACTCACTTTTTTATTATATAGTAATTTTTACACCTGTCCTGAAACACAAGGACAACAAGTAAAACTGTAGAAAAAAATGACTTTAAAATACAAAATCTTCTGACCACTATCAGAGATTTTGAAAATTGGCATGATTTAATGTAATATGAATTTCTTGTTTAATCTTGCCCTGGTGACATAGTTCTTTGGCAAGTGAGTTTAGATGATCCTCGAAGATCATCCAAATGATTTGCAACTATTATGTTAAACTCACCAGCACTCAGGTACATTCCAGACAGAAGACTGCCAACCCATGCAACCTTTCCTTTGCCTTCTCCGAAATACAGAACGAATTCGCCAAGAAAAACGCCGAATGTGTAAGCGATGCCATCTACGATCATGTTGCACATAAATGAGGCGAAAACGACAACCCAACCGTAACCTCCGTCAGGCGGAGGCGGCACGTCGTGGTACTCGCAGTACGACATCGATTCCTCTTCGGCGCATTGCATCGCCTCCGCGGTCAGCCGAGCCGCTTCTTCGCATGCTACTTCGCTATCCGTCTGGAAAAAGAGAATATATTCGTTAATAATTTGGTTTGATAGAAAAATTTATTTTAAAAAACTGAAAGTTTAGAAAACTAACTTAGAAATAACAATACACCTTACAAAACATTTAAATAACCTATACTTGAAAATTATATTCAGGTATCATAAACTAAATACAAGAGCTCAAGAGCAAAAAAACTACAAACAAAAAAAAGCTTTTGGTATGAATATTGATACATTTCCATTTATCTCCTGATATCCTGATATCGACAAAGAATTATGGTGATGGTTGGTTACACATCTTTTGCCTTCTACTTTGAAATAGTATCATCAAAATATCTATACTTTGCTTGTTTTGGAGATTTGGTGATAGTGGGACTTTTTACACATGGATCTTTAAGACCTGCTCTACCTTATTTATCATACAAATCATACATGAAACTTCCATTAATTAACTAAACTCCTAAACTTGGATCAAAGACTATATTCTGTTCCCATAATCTATGGATGGTAATTTGTATTTTTTTAAACTAAGAGTTGGTAATTAAGTCATAAGCAAAGTAAAATCGTTTACCTCCTGATATCGATTTCCAAAAATTAAGATGATGGTTGGTTACCCATCTTTTGCCTTCTACTTTAAAATAGTATCATAAAAAATATCTATACTTTGCTTATTTTGGAGATTTGGTGATGGTGGGACTTTTTACACATTGATCTTTAAGACCTGCTCTACCTTATTTAACATACAAATCATACTTGAAATTTCCATTAATTGACTAAACTCCTAAACTTAGATCACAGACTATTCTGTTCTCATAATCTATGGATGATGATTGGTAATTAAAAAAAAAATCTTGTAATTAAGTCATAAGCAAAGTCAAATCGTTTATCTCCTGATATCGACTTCCAAAGATTAAGGTGATGATTGGTTACACATCTTTTGCATTCTACTTTAAAGTAGTATCATTAAAAATATCTGTACTTTGCTTTTTTGAGATATTGATGATGGGACTTTAAACAGATCTTTAAGGCCTGCACTACCTTATTTATCACAAAAATCATACTTTAAACTTCCATTAACTGAACTCCTGAAATGAGATATGTTCCCATAATCTATGGATAATAATTGGTATTTCAACGATCCTGCACTAGAATGTCAATACAAATGAAATACTTACAATTTTTATGTTTAGCGATTTTTTTTAATATTATTTTGTTCTAGCAAATATCAATTGTTATATACAGATTAATAGATAATTTTATTAGCTTTTTAATGATATAATAACATTTGTATGCATTCAAACAAATTTTTAATAAAATAACACAAAACTAAAAAAGTGTCACCAACGTTCTTATTAACTGCACCAGAATGTCAATACAGATGAAATTTATACAATTTTTATGTTTAGAGATATTTTTAAATATTATTTTGTTCTAATAAATATCAATTGTTATATACAGATTTATAGATAATTTTATTAGCTTTCTAATGATATAATAAAATTTGTATGCATTCGAACAAATTTTTCCTAAAATAACACAAAACTAAAAAAAGTGCCACCAACGTATTGAGTTGACTAATCAGCACGTCTACCCATCAATAGGAATCGAATATCTTTTGAATCAATCAAATCGGTTAATCCGTGCTCCCGAAATCGTCTTTTCTAAAGTGGAAAAATTGTATCCACACTGTATCTATTTACTCAAAAGTAAGCCAAAATGTTCAGAAGGCTTTGAACCGTAAAGATATGCAATAATTTTAATTTTCTATTTTTTTGCGATTACTATAACTTACCCTACGGGAAGTTAATAATTTGGCATTTTTAATATAAAAATTCGAACTATTATATTATTTTATAAATAAAAATAATCGATGTGGCTCCAAGTGCGCAAAGCTCACGCTCAAAAAATTTAATTAATGGGAAAGGTATAATAGGTTCTCATCATATGATGGTTTATAAAACAGAATTTACAACCGCAATTCGTGCCGGATTATAAATGTATGCTAAACAATAAAAAAATTCCATAACAAAATTGAACATTTATAAGTCGATATATTTATATTATCAAAAAAAGTGTTTCTGGACCACGTGAGAACATTTTTGGAGATGCCAAGATTTGAATTACTGTTATGCGAATTAAATATAAATGAAATATGCTAGCAGGCGTTTGTATATACATCATGGAGTATTTTATAATCATAACATAAATTTCGTTGTTATTTCATAGGCGTGTAATAGTAAGCGTAGATAAATAATGGAGCAAAATGTTGTACACAGCCGGAAATTATCAAGAAGTAACATAGTATGCACATACATGTAATGCTATATTTTGTCGGTTTAATATTTCACTTATGATAATTCTGCATTTTATAATTGTTATTGTTTTATTATTCGCCCGACCGTCCATCTATATCCTGACAACGAGTTTCCAAAACATTTCCTTACAAAAGTACAGATGAAAATTTAAATAATTTGCTAAAATCCACTCGAGAAAATTGCTAGTATCACGTAACATAAATTAGTTCAAAGTTGATTTTAACCTCAGGTGCGGTCAGTTATAGAAATCGCAAAAAAAAATTGAAAATGATAATATTTGTATATATTTACGTTTCAAGCATTCTGAACATTTTGGCATACATCACAACGTATGTGTATGTGTATGATAAATATGTGTACGTTTATGTATGTGTGTGTGCGCGCGTATGTACGTGCGGATACAATTTTTAACTTCCCATAGGGCAAGTTATAGTAATCGCAAAAAAATCGAAATCGAAAATTTTTATATATCTTTACGTTTCAGAGGTTTCTGAATATTTTGGCATACCTCAGAAAAAATGGATGTATGTGTGTGTGTGTGTGCGTGTATGTATGTGCGGATACAACTTTTCGTTCAACATTTCGAGAGCACGGATCAACCGATTTGAATGATTTAAAAAACATTTGATTCTTTTTCGAAGACGCAAATTTTTGGCAAAAGGCAGGTCCATCCGTTTCAAAGATACGGGGCAAAAAGTGCCAAAAAGTCAAATCAGTTTGTGAGAAACCGAAGCGTCTGATATGAATGATTCAAAAAACATTTTACTTGTATTAACAAAATGAATAACTGATTAAATTTTTAGGAAGGCAGGTGGAGCGGTTTCGGAGATCCAATAACAATGTTTAACAAAATTCCATTTGGTGGTCAAATATGGTCATTACACATATGCACATCAAATTATCATATATTTATTGAGATTTTATTAACAAGTATAAATTTTGTTTACATTTCTATGGGTTCCGTACCAAGATTTATAATGTTTAACCGGAAGACTGAAGACTTTAAAAGATGTTCAAAAAAAATTTGAAATATTTTCAAAATTTTCAGAAAATGTTAAACAAAATCTAAAATTTTCAGAAATTTTCAAAATTATCAAAAAAAAAAAAATTAAAATATATGAAAACTGAAAATATTTATAAATATATAAGACATTTAAATTTATAAATATATGAAAAATTTATTTTTCAAAATTTTCGAAGAATTTAAAAAAGAAATTTTTAAAAAATATAATAAAGCTTTTTTTAGCAATTTGCCTTAAAGCACGATGCCGTGCACCACTAGTTTTATTCAACGTTTCGGGAATAAAAAATGTCGCACTTTTGAGTAAATTAATGACTAATCTTTTTCCAATTCAAACGCTCAATACTCATCAAAATTCACTAAAAACAATATGTTGGAAAATTCATCGGAAAACTGCGTGTTCTTTTAGAATACAATTAAATTTTTTTTTTTACCCGAATTTAATTTCGAGTTAGTATCTGCGCCTAATAAAATTTATATCATATATCATAAAATGAATTTTCATGTGTTGATAGTATTTAAGCACGAGATAACGTGCAACTAAATTATTAGGTGCAATTAACTCTTAATGGTGATAGTTTTTTTTAATTTAATAAAAAGGTTTTTATTAAAATATCACTAAAATTATTTTTATATATCTAGCAATATTATTGATATTGCATATGATATCAAGCGATTGCAAAATAATATTTTAATAGTATAGCAAATATACTGAGTCTCAGGCGCATTATTGCAGCCTCTATTGAAGAATGCATTCGACATTCAAAATATAAATACATTAGCATAGATATTGAAAAAATATGTATTTTTCAAAGAAATTTATCATTCACACCTGTATTATGAAGTAAAGATTGAACAGAAATTTAAAAAATATTAATTTTATGTACAAAATGACTTCACGTTTTCCACTCATAGTACTGACAATCAAATTAGTGAAGCACAATCAATACATAAAACAAATTGCGGACATCTCAATTGTGAAAATATCTTTGATATATAAAAAATCCACTATATTAACAATTCTTATCTCATATCTGTAATACTTAATCTGAATTCTTATGTTTAAATCTTCAAACCATTCATAATCATATAATCAATCATTATTTTCAATGATTTTTGTTTTGCATCTTCCATAAATCCTACTCTATCTATTTTCAAGGCTTTTTAAAAATCATTTTATATATATATATATATATATATATATATAATTCTTGTATCACGTTGTTAGTCGCAATAGTTCTCCGGAACGGTTTGACCAATATTTATGAATTTTTATAATCATGTTCAGTATGACTCAAAATAGGACATCCATTTTTCAAACCCTTAAGTGATACGAGCCACCCTTAAGATTTTTCCAATTTCTTTTATTTTATTTTTTGTATAATTTGCAGATAAGACACCTACAGCCCTTAATTTTGACCCATCTAACCTCAGACTCATATTTTATAATAGTCATTTTAGTAATCAAATCATTTATCACCCCATTGGCAGCCAATCATTTTTTTCACTATATTTTAATCTTAGAAAAACTGTTTTTTCACTTTATTTTAAGCTTAAATTTTTGCTTCAAAAAGCAATTTATTTTTATCAAGGGTTTTCCAAACATAACATTTTTATTAAATTTACGATCAATTTTTTGTGTTTGAATTGTTTATAATGCGGAATTGAAAGTTATACACAAAAAGAAAAGCTTAAATTTTTGTTTCAAAAAACAATTAATTTTTATCAAGGGTTGTCTAAACTTAATATTTTATTTTTAATTTTGCGATCAATTTTTTGTGTTTGAATTGTTTTTATGCGGAATTGAAAGTTATACACAAAAAGAAAAGCCTAAATTTTTGGTTAAAAAAAATTAAGTTTTATCAAGGGTTGTCCAAAATTAACATTTTTTTTAAATTTTTAAATTAAAAATTTAAATTAATTTAAATTTCCACCCTTCTACCACAAATCCATATTTTATATTAGTCATTTTAGTAGCCCAATCATTTTTTATCTGGATCGATAACTGATCGAATATCGTCTTTATGTGAACATTTTGCACTGAATTTCGATCAACATTTTTCGGAGCACTTACAAAGGCTATCAATATACCCCAGGATGATGTGGCATGATTTGCAGTGGGTAAACCATCCATATAATTTGTTTTAGCTGTCCTTTCACTAATATATTACGTTCATAATAAGTTGTTTTTTATGCTAATAATTTTCTAGAAATATTTTTTATGGCTGAACGCTTATCGGGCCAGCTAGTATATATATATATATATATATAAATATATATATATATATATATATATATATATATGTGTGTGTGTGTGTGTAAATAAAATTATTGGCTTACGTTTATCAATGAATGGCGATATTTTGAATTACCAAAGATCATTATAAATTCATAGATATGTGGCAACGTGATAAAAGCCAGAAAATTCTATACTTTTGTACAAGTGTGTGTCTTTATTAATGTGCATCTAATGAATTTACAAATCAGCCTGCGTTTTACACTTACGTCATTCAATAAATGCAAAACCTGTCGTGATCAATATTTACAGAGTAATAAATCAAAAATAAATACATTTCGATTGAAAGATTGCAGAGAACAAACTCCACAAATCACACCAAGTAGAAGAGTCAACAAGAGATCCAATCATTAATAAATATAAATAAAATTTATTTCAGAAGGGTAAAATATAGATGCAGTTTTAGACATTTCCGCAATTAATTGAAATTACAAATTTTCTCGGTTTATTGAATAGAAAGTAATGTTTTCAAACCCATTTCTCTATTTTTATATTGTGACAATGGTGTTATTCAGGTTTTGCCTCGCCAAGAAGGTATGTCATGAAAAAGATTAGGAAAACCCTTTCACTTCAGCATCGTTTTCTGCAGAAGTGGCACTGCTGTACGAGCCAGGAAGCCGCCCAAGTAATTGTTACAGAACATATTTTATGATTTTTACATTATTTTTTCGTTTTCCGCAGAAGTGCCACTGCTGTACGAGCCAGGAAGACGCCCAAATATTTGTTAAAGAACATATTTTGAGATTTTCAAATTATTTTTTCGTTTTCCGCAGAAGTGCCTCTGCTGTACGAGCCAGGGAGCTGCCCAACTATTTGTTACAGAACATATTTTAAGATTTTCTAATTATTTTTTCGTTTCCCGCAGAAGTGCCACTGCTGTACGAGCCAGGAAGCCGCCCAAGTATTTGTTACAGAACATATTTTAATATTTTCAAATTATTATCGTTAAAATATATTATTAAATTAAAACTTACACATCTATAAAATATTACAATAAAAAAAATTGGAAGTAATAATTTACTGATGTCTTCTAAAGGCGACACTCGTACCCACAGGTTGTCATGCGGATGTCGCCTATAGGCGACGCACATAGCGAAGGAGTTAATTATGAAACAACTATCTTATTATTAAATTATATTAGTATTCTAGTCATATAATTGTAAGTACTTTTTTTATTTTTAAATTTGGTTATCGTATATTTAGATAAAATAGATTATTAATATCGATTTTCCTTTCTTAGAATTCTAAATCTCGCATTATCAACAAAACTTTAGAAAAATTCTAAGAAGCTTCTAAAAAGAAGAAAACTACTCGTTGATATTAAATTATTAGTATTAAAGATCCGGCATCACTGCATTAAATTAAAAATATATCATCCATGTTAGAGAAATTCTAATACACCAAGTGGAAAAGTCAACAAGAGATCCAATCATTAATAAATATAAATAAAATTTATTTCAGAAGTATCCACGTGGTAAAATATATTTACAGTTTTAGACATTTCCGTAATTAATTGAAATTACAAATTTTCTCGGTTTATTGAATAGGAAGTAATGTTTTCAAACCCATTTCTCTATTTTTATATCGTGACAATGGTGTTATTGTGGTTTTGCCTCGCCAAGAAGGTATGTCATGCTCGTACTCTATATCGATCGCCTAATAACTAGTCATTTTTGTAAAGAGAGTTTCTTGGAATAAATATGCAGTCTCTAAATTGCAACCATACTTTCCGTGTTGATTCTCAAATTAGAACTATTAGATTAAAATCTAAAATCGATTAGTGGAGGAGAAAATGAATTGGACAAGTGCCCAAACTTATTAGGAAATTTTCGAATTGTCCGAGATCTAAAATGTTGTTGTTGACTAAATATTTACCGTACACAATTGGATAGCTGAAATCATCTCTATTTAAAAGCGATAAAATACTCGTATATGTTTATAATATAGTTAAGATAAATTATGACTTACCATGTTTTATTGACAAGTTATTAAAAAAACAAATGCAATCATAAATCGAAAAACTAGTAAGATCGATATTATAAAGCGATCATCCATAGACCATAAACTAGTCGAGCGCAAAATAAGTACTCGAACATAGAAGGGTATGTGACATCACATTTCTCAGTGAACATTGCCGACGACAATCGCGGACTCTCCCGATTGATCAAATGTCATATGTCATATGTTTTATTTTAATAATATAATGGCAATTGTGATGGCTGATAATTTTGTAAAAAATGATATTAATAGTATTTATTATATAATTTAATTTATTTCAAATATTATCTGCGATAGTTTTATTTCATTAATAAAATAGCAATTGTGTTGGTTGATAATTTTGTAAAAAATGATATTAAAAATATTTCCTGTATGAAATATATGTGCATAAAATCGAATCCGCCTATTAAAATCGGTTTATATCTTATAAGACCTGTGTTGGCACGAAGCATATGGCGTGTGACATTTGATCAATCGGGAGAGTCCACGATTGTCGTCGACAATGTTCGCTCAGATATGTGACGTCACATACCCTTCTGTGTTTGTATGAGCGTTACGTAGTTATAAAACTTATTAAAACTCTCCTTCGATAACTCAGGTTGTTGGGTTATAATTTAATCCTTATAGCTGTGGACTGTATTAAACACTGATTTGTTTTGTATTTGTTGCAGTTCTTATTACAATCACTAATTTGTTACTAAGTTATAATGGAAGAAGATATATTTATTTATTATTTATTAAACATGATGTTTCGCGGACTTTACTTTCAGAAGTGTATAATTAGTACTATTAGGCTCTCCGCTACCCCCTCTACCAGGAGTAGCAACCATCCCGTGTAAAAGCTCAATGCCATGAAGATTGTCACCTTCATGGCCAATATAATAAACCAAAAATACGGGAATCATCCTTTTTTAATATTTTTATATTAAACAAATATTTTTATTTATTTTAAATTAATCCATTTGTTTTAATCAGCATTACTGACAATAGAAATTGTAATACAATAAATGTACTTACAGAAAGAAACACACTGTAAGCTTTAAGTATTGCGCGCGGTCTATTTTTCAAAATTTGATTAATTTTTATAATTAAACCACTTCTCGCAAGCCTATAATATTTGAAGGTGTTGTTTTTGACTATCAACTCTATCACCATGCAAAGTTTCATCGAAATTCCAGAAGAGTAAACCTGAAGTTCTCCTTGTGAGTATAAGTAGAAACTCAGATTCAATGTTTTTGTATCATTTTAAACTATGTTGAAAATTTATATGTGGGTCATTTTCAAATTTGCTTTTCAAAAATTCGGGCCAATTTTTGATCTAGCTAGAAGAATCTGGTTTGCAAGGCCATATTTCGGGGCTACTCTGGCCAATCCGCGACACGCATTGTTATCTTATGTTTTATAATATCATAGTGAAATTTAGTTTCATTTACTACCAGTTATTATATCACGTTTTAAATTGTATTAGTTTATATAAAATATGTCCTTTACCAATCTGGTGAAGAAAATTTCATCTATCCATATAGCGATATCGTTCTACTGCGCCTAATTATTTACCATTGACATGACTTTTCATTTTCCTCGCCTGCTTCCAATCCTAATTCAATTCGAGACCTATTGATTTTTAATCAGAAACGAAACACAGTGGTTTTAATATTGACTTTTATAAAAAAAATAACGTTCTTACTATAGTTTGATTGTGCTTGTTGACCTTGGCCACTTCTAAGCCACGAGAGATGGCTTTGTAAATCGAAATGATACAATAATACGCAAATACTCGCAACTTCGATTGGCATATTATATAAAGTACAATTGGGATTTGTTTGCATTACGAAGAAAACTTTCGGAAAATTCTGAGAAGCTTATAAAGAAAGCGAGTTGCCTAACATGCATATATTCAATAATATCATATATATTTTATTTAGAGTACAGTATTTATATACAAAAGTACCTATCATACAAAAGTACCGATCATACGCATTTACATTTCTCCGGGCTTAATACATTTTTTTTATTTTTTTTTTAACAGTAATCAGAACCTTACATCCTATGGGCTGTTGGGCTGAAACTTCTCCTTACTTCGTATTTTTTTAGATGGTACTCCAATGGTTAATCCATCCATATTTGATGATTTTTGTTATTAGAAATAATCTACTAGGGCTGACTTTTTATTGGTGCAGCAATGCCGGGCAAGGGCTATTTTCACTTAGAAACATATTGCTATCTATATTCCCAAGTGAAAATCGTTGTCACTGCTGCCTGACAACAGGCTGCTCAAAGTGGGAATCGAACCCGGGACCTCTGATTCAGGTCTCGTGGCTCTTAACCGCTCACCTACGGGCGAGCCCTAATACATTTAAAATAATAAATTGTTCGAGATTAAGTAAACCCTTTCACTACATCACCGTTTTCCGCAGAAGTGGCACTGCAGTACGAGCCAAGAAGCCGCCCAAGTATTTGTTTTACAACATACTTGAAGATTTTCAAATTATTATCGATAAAATATATTTTAAACTTAAAACATACACCTCTATAAAATATTGCAATCAAAAAGAATAAATTAGAATTAATAATTTACGTATGTCCTCTAAAGTCTTATGTTATTTAATGGAAGTATGAACATGTAACATCATTTTCACTAATGAAATCTCCGACATTCTGTCTCCTTACGCATTTATCTACTTAACGTAATGAAATATCAAATATCTTATTTAATGTGCTTTTTATTGTTGTACTGGAAACACAGGCCACAATTATGGCGAACAAAGCTATTCTATACAGAATAAAACGCACACTCGCAATTATTATTTTAGGCTTCTAACCTAGAGAACAAATGTTATTTTTATACGTTGAAAATGCTAAGAAAAATAGAGTAATTCAAGCTTTAGATCTAACTTGTTTTAATTGAGATTTCCAAGTTGCCAATTAATTATTATTGCTCTCTCATGTGCAATAATTGAAAGTTTTCCTTTGCGCTTGACATTTGATTGAAAATAAATTTAGAGTTTAGATTGGAACGCTGCATGGTGATTATAACGTTTCACTGTTTTTCCTTTCAAAGTTATTTAGTTTAATTATTATTTTTTAACAGCAATCAGAACTACGTGTTCTATAAACTCATACTAATCATTACTCTCGAGAAGGCAACCCAGCGGTCAACAGCTCTTCTTTTTGAATTAGATATGTATAATTAATAGTGTTGGCGTATATATGTTGCAACAATGCCCATAAAAAGTGATTTTCACTTGATATTATTTATATTTAAGATATATAACTCAAAGTCAAAATTTGATATCATACTGCTTGATATCGAGCTGGCCAAAGTGGGGACTAGTCAGTTCTAGCCCACGTTCTTAACCGTTAACCCCACGATGGTCTCTAATTACAGAATTTCATTATTTGAGGTGTAGTAAACAAATCTATTATATAAAAAAACCATTACAAGGAGGAATTTATTACAATCCATTATTTAAAGTCTAGCATAAAAAAAATAATTATAAGGTTTAGTATAAATAAATCCATTATATGATGTTTTTAAAAGAAATTCATTATTTAAAGCGTAGTAAATAGAAATCCATTATAAGGTAAAGTACAAAGAATTTCATTATTTGAGGTGTAGTAAAAACAAATCCATTATAAGGTTTATTAAATAGAAATCTAATATTTGAGTTGTAGTAAAAAGAATTCCATTAATAAAAGTGCAGTAAATAATCCATTATGGTTTATTATAAAGAAATCCTTTATAATATCTTGTATGAATTCCATTATTTAAGGTGTAGTAAAAAAATAAATTAATTAGGGTGTAGTAAAAATAAATCCATTATTTAAGGTGCAGTAACACGAAATTCATTATTTAGGGTGTAGTATAAAGAAATTCATTATTTCAGGTCTAGTATAAAATTAATATATAAGGTTTAGTAAAAAGAAATCCATTATTTAAAGTGTAGTAAAAAGAAATCCATTATTTAGGATGTAGTATAAAAAAAATCACGTATTGAGATCATTGACCATTATTTAAGGTGTAGTAAAAATAATCTATTATGAGGTGTAGTATGGTCTCTTTCATTATTTAGAATGTAGTAAAAAAGTCCACTATTGAAGGTGTAGTAAAAATGAATCGATTATTCAAAGTGTAGTAAAAAGAAATCCAATATTTAAGGTGTAGTAAAAGGAAATTAATTATTTAGGGTGTAGCATAGAGAAATTCATTATTTACCGAAAAAAATCCATTATTTAAGGTATAGCAAAAAGAAATGCATTATTTAAGGTATAGTAAAAAAATCCATTATTTAAAGTGCAGTAAAAAAATTCATTATTCAAGATGAAATGACAAAAATCCGTCTCGGTTTGAAAAAATATGGTCACCTTATTTAAGGTCTAGTATGGAATCCATAAGGGCTGGTATTAAATCAATTATTTAAGGTTTAGTAAGAAGAAATCCATTATGAGGTGTAGTAAAAAGAAGAGGTTGAGGTAATTTAATATTATACTATTTATTGATACATTTACAATTTGCTTCATCAAATATACAATTTGTACTAATATATTTTATACTTAAAAATTTAAAGTTATTATATTTGAGCTGCGTTTTTTTGATCTGTAAAACATTGTTCGTGAAATTTTTTTGTTAAACGTTTAATTGTTCTAATAAATAAGCAAACATAGCAGGTCCGAGGTCTACACATGTAGTTTGACTAATTTGTTAATATGAGATGAATTTACATCACCTGCAATACAAACAACGGATTTAATAAAAATAAGTGGGAAAACTTTAGAACTTTTAGAACTAATTGGCTCATTGGAAATTAACAATTTCTCTTTTATTTTGCCAATGAAAATCTCTTCATAGCAACAATGGTACTATTTATATAATAAATATTTTTGCAAGTCTTAACCGTATTGTTGAGGCTTATGATGTAAGACTGAATGACACGACAAAAAGCGAATTGTCGTACACAACGGTCTTATATGGTTCAAGATGAACATATAATAAATCGTTCGTTATTTACTAGCTAATCCGCAAATATAATAAAAGATCGAAAGAAATAATGTGGTAACATGAAACATAATATTATTATTATAAGATACATATTATAGTATTACTGAATAGGGTGGAGCGGGGCTTGAAGATCCGCGAGTAGAAAGATGCACCATCAACTTCTCAAAAGCAAGTGAAGTTAGAATTTTTTTAACAACGATATTTGAAAGTACAAGGCAAAAGATGTATATCCAGCCATCACCTTGATTCTTACGACATCACTATCTGGAGATAAACGGCCTTGTTTGAAAATCCATAACAAAAGTATCTATCGTTGTTTCTTTGGTTGTGAGTACTGTTATTTAGTTTACGAGGCCTTAATATAAAGTTTAAGTATACGTTGTTTGATTCGTTTATAAGATGTATTGTTTATAAGATGTTAAGTTAGATTCAACAGTTTTTTCATATAACCTCTATAATAGCTTACATGTGGATGAGAAATAAAGGACCAACTGAATCTTTCCCCAGGCAAATGTATAAACAATAAAAAATAGTAAATAAAAATGTAAATTTAGCTTGGAAAAAGCAATTTCACAAGAATAAGTTAAATAAATAATTATTCCAACTTTGCTGATGTTTCTGACGAAACACCAGATCAAGGTTATATACAGTGTTATCTCTGTAAAAAATGTACCATTTTGCATTGATTGAATAATGTAGCTATTATTTCGTAAAATCCCATTAAACTTAAAAATAAACCATTGGTCCTGTTTGCTCCCTGGACGTGGGGTAAAAAGGACCAGGTGACAAATTGTTGAAAAATAGCAAATAAAAAAACATATTTTCTACAATGATGAATTAGCTGGTAGTTTTACTAAACATAGTCAGATATTTGTTTGTGTGATATGTGTTATTTGTTGTTATATAATTGGTTTGATTTTCACAATATAATTGATGGAAGTCAAATTGGACCTTTGTGCCCCGCCCTATAAAAATGTACTCAAAGATTCCATTTGTATTCACTAAAGTTCAACTAGAAGGCGGAAAAACTTGTTACCTATTCCAACTTGTACCATGTGTATATATTATATAGAGGGTTGACCTTAATATGGGCATTTTCGAATTTCTTTGCTGCCAAGGGCTCAAATGCTTCCAAATAAATAAAAAAAATCTGTGAAAGTTTTAGCTCTTCATATTAACATTTAAATAGTCCGCAATTCAATTACAAGTCTACTATCACAGATGGCGCAAGAATTTACGTAATGACATACGATAATAATAAATATAGAAAACTTTAAATTGAAATTCGGACTATCTAAATGTTAATATTAAGAGCTAAAACTTTTAGAGTTTTTTTTTATTAATTTGGAAGCATTTGAGCTCTTGGGAGCAAAAAAATTCGAAGATGTCCATATCAAGAACCACCCTAGTTTATATATATATATATATATATATATATATATATATATATAAATTGAATTAGAAATGTACTCAAAGATTCCATTTGTATTTACTAAAGTTCAACTAGAAGGCCAAAAAAAATTGATTCCTATTCCGACGTCCAACTTATCCCATGTAGAAATTAATATCGGTACAATATATTACCAATATCGGTTTTCTGTGGCCGTGATTGCCTATATTGCAAAAATATCGGCGAACGTCGGTTCTGTGATGATGTCAACTAATCGATCAGGCCAACGTCAGCCGATATTGAGGCAATAATCTCTATAAATGGCCTTGTCCAATATTGGTCTCAAACTAAAATAGAAATATTGATGCAATATTTTTTATCATCGGCTAATAAATATTGTCCCCAAATAGAAGAATAAATATTGATGCAATATTTTTTTATCATCGACTGATAAATATTGTCCTCAAACTAAAATAGAAATATTGATGCAATATTTTTTATTATCGGCTGATAAATATTGTCCTCAAAATAAAATAGAAATATTGATGCAATATTTTTTTATTATGGGCTGATAAATATTGTCCTCAAACTAAAATATAAATATTGATGCAATATTTTTTTATCATCGGCTACAAAATATTGTTCCCAAAGTGAAATATAAATATTGATGCAATATTTTTTATCATCGGCTGATAAATATAGTTCACAAATTGAAATAAAAATATTGATGCAACATTTTTTATCATCGACTGATAAATATTGTCCACAAATTGAAATGAAATTATTGATGCAACATTTTTTATCATCGGGTACAAAATATTGTCATCAAATTGAAAAATAAATATTTATGCAATATTTTTTATCATAAGCTAATAAATATTGTCCTCAAAATAAAAAATGAATATTGATGCAACATTTTTTATAATTGACTATTAAATATTGTTTGCATGTTAATTAATAATAAATATTGTTTCCTCAAATTCCTCAATCATAATTATTGTTATTATATTTAAAATGAAAAACAAAAATCTTATCTGGGATCGAACCCGAGACTACGACGTTAAGAGTCGGCAACGCTAGCGCTTAGCTATCGACTCAACAGAACGAAAACAACATACGCCAGATATATATGGCTGTAAATATTTAACCATGTAATTATTCACCCTTACAAATTAAAAGGTAAAAGATACGTAAAAAGTTTATTCGGACGAAAGATGCGGAATAAAATTACGAATAAAATGATATATAATTCAATATGTGTGTTCGTATAATTATTTTCAGATTTTTCAATTTTTCTTGAATTTTAGCACTGCAACTCGCCCATAGGCCAAACCGTTTGAAATACTAAGTTGTGATATGTGGAAGAAAAACTAAGAATTTTGAGACGATTCTAATGATGTATAATACTTTATACGGTTTCTTTATGAAAACCTCAAATGTTGAGAATAGTATAAAAATTCAGTTTTCCTTTCATTATAAAAAAGTTATAAATGTTACAGGGTAATTTATTTTAAATACTGTCCGATATATATAAAACTAATTGAAAACTTTAATTTTATTTACTCATACAATTATAAAATAAAAAAATAATAATAAATGGACTGGGATTTGAACCCCAAAATCAAAATCAAAAGGCTGCGACGCTAGCCATTACACCACCAAGATATACAATCTTGTTGTAGTAACTCACTATCCTGAACCGCAGGTATAAGGTTCTAGATCTTTCTATGCCTTCTATGCATGACGTATGCCTACAAGAAGCGACGCGCGTCACACGGCGTCCTTAGCCTTTAATGCAAAATTGTTAATTATAGTATGTTTTAAGATACTAGTTTTGCTGGAAATAATCGAATAATATTTTCAGTTATGTGTAATGTGTAATAGTGTTATAGTGTACATTGTTTTCTAATGTGTGTAATGTGCATTGGTGCGAAATATATACCACAAACAAGTTTGGTTAAGTAAGCATTGTCTCTGAAAAATATACAATATTTCATTTCTTTGTTGTTACTTTGGATTAAAATACAAAGGTTTGAAAGTTCAACTTAATTTTACGTCATCTGATTTGATTTGGGATGGATAGATTAAGTAATAAGTTATGTATATCTAACATAACCTTAGTTTTAATAGACGAATTCTTTTTACTATTGGTGAGTATAATACTTAATTATGCGTTTATGCATTGTAACTAATAGCTATTTATTTTTAGAATAATTACTGCTAACTACATTATTATTAGTATCTCTAATAAATAATCGGAAACTAGCTATTCGAAATGTCAAAATTTGCAAGTTTTCAATAAAAATGGTAAGAAATGCAAGATAATTTTATTTTTCTCACTAAGGATTTTTATATTGATCAGGAGTTTAAACACATTGAGAAATCAGTTGTACATATTACGTGAAATATAATAAAATATAACATAATAAAATATAACATAACCTAATCTTTTTGAGTGAAGACATACTGCACTTTCATATTTATAAAAGGTAAGACAATACTTGTTATAATATAATTATATGTCTCTGCATTTAAAACATATTCTTATTTATTTTCAGGTAATATTGTTGTAAGCGCAGAAAATAGAGAAACTGGTTTGCTTAGTAGTAAAATGTTATCGAAAAGTTTTTCATCAAAAGTTTGTAACTAAATAAGTTATAGAAAGGAAAGATATAAATTTTGACAGAATAGTCATAATGTTTGATTATAATAAATGCAATGTGGAATGTCAATAAATCTGTACATTTGCATAGCAAGATTTTAGACTATGATATGAAGTCATTATTTTTTAAGGTAAAAGTAGAGTCGAGTGCATTTTACAATCTCATTTTAACGCTTTCATAAATTATTCATATTGATAATATATAATGATATATTATAAATTTATTAACAAGGAAATACGAGGTTTCAGATGACAATACAAACTTGGACAAAAATATTTTGGGGTTATGATTGAAAAAGTTTCCCAGTCACTGTTCTAGACGATGAAATAAATATTTCATAATGGATAATAAATATATTAACAACAAATAAAATATGTTCAGATGCTGTGAAATGTTTTATCGAGTGATGATGTTATAAATAGTTAAGTTAATTTGCATTTATTACTTTTATTACTTTACCTACCTTACATTTGATATATATCACGTAAATTATAATCGAATAATTATTCGATTATAATTTACTTGATATATATCAAATGTAAGGTAGGTTTTCCAATGACTGTTCTAGACGATGAAATAAATATTTCATAATGGATAATAAATATATTAACAACAAATAAAATATGTTCAGATGCTGTGAAATGTTTTATCGAGTGATGATGTTATAAATAGTTAAGTTAATTTGCATTTATTACTTTTATTACTTTACCTACCTTACATTTGATATATATCACGTAAATTATAATAGAATAATTATTCGATTATAATTTACTTGATATATATCAAATGTAAGGTAGGTTTTCCAATGACTGTTCTAGACGATGAAATAAATATTTCATAATGGATAATAAATATATTAACAACAAATAAAATATGTTCAGATGCTGTGAAATGTTTTATCGAGTGATGATGTTATAAATAGGAAAGTTTATTTGCTTTTGTTATTGTTATAAAAAAAGTTTACTTGATATGTATTAATAAATATCTATTAAAAAAATAATCAATATTTATGACACTTTTGTGTTTTATAAATAATCATATTTTTAATGCAGTTATATATTTGTATCATTGTTTATATTTAATAAATGAATTTCCACAAAAACATTCTTAATAAATTTACGTATATGTTCATTTCAGAAATAAATAAATAAATAAATAAATAAATAAATTTCAGGTGTTTTATTGTTAAATAAATGACATTGATTTATGCGTTATATTATTTCAACTTCAAATCTTCAAATATTTGTGTAATATTTCAACATCAGTTATAAGTTTCAGAATAATTTAATAATTCAATAATTAATAATTCAAAATGTTCACCAGCTCTCTGTCTAATTGTATATTACCTTACCAACATTCAACAATTTGTAGGCAACATTGGTTCCAAATTTCCAAATATAGACCAATATAGACCAATGTTGGTTTACCTATATGGCCTCAATATAAAAAATGTTCAATTTTTATGACCAGCCGATATTGGTTTCAAATTTGACCAATGTAGATTTTATATTGCTTGTAGATTCAGACCATATTAATTTCTACATGGGATGCCATGTATATATATATATATATATATATATATATATATATATATATATAATACGTGCGCCTACAGTACAGCTCATAGTAAGTAGAGATGTACGATAGCAAACTTAACTGAAAAAAAAATCCTCTAATTTTTAATAATTCCAGAAATGAGCAGAAAACTTCATACTTCAACTAAATTTACAGTCCTGCATTAACTTCTAATACAAATTTTGATTTCTTGGACCAAATTTTTTAATTTTAGTAAATATCTCCAAATTTCAAAATTGAATAAGGTTGTATCAACATTTGTGCAGAAATCCATTATAAAATAATACAGCATCGCTTATGCATATGTCAAATAAACTGATTTGTTATGAAAACATATGCTGAATACCAATTATACAAAATTACTATTGTTGACATTTGTAAATATTGGCAGCAGTAATTAAGAACATTAACTTTGTGAACTAGCTAAATAGAAAATCACAATAAGGACTAATGAAATTAATACCAGCACACAAACTATTCACAAATACTATATTCGAAGTTCTAAGAGAATCAAAAAAATGTACAGAAACCCATGATTTATAAAGTTTCAACTAATTGGATTTATGATTTACAGTTTGTGGTTTGGAATTATAGTAATATGAATGTTATGTATCTCTTTGTTAAATGACTGTGACTGTCTGTATAAACTGGTAGTACTTATATAATGAGAATTATATATATATATATATATATATATACATATATATATATATATACACTATTCAAAATTATATATCTTATACCACATTTAATTACATTACTTCTTGTACAACTATTTCTGCATATTTTATCGATACTAATATCAAATCAATAATATTTGCATATTATAAGAAGTTGCCTTTGCTATCGAAATTTTATTTTTCTCAGCTGAAACCATTTATTTATTTTATTTATTTCGCTCGCGACAAGAGAACATTATTGCAAGCAAAACGCGGTTGCGTAATATTGCACAAAAAGCTCGGGTAACTGGCAATCACAACTTTATGCAAACTGCATTACTATGTAATCCAATGTATTGCATAAAACAGGTGCGCAAAATCACGGATATACGATCTTAAAATAAAACTGACCTTAAACGCTAAGAGATACGAGAATCACACAAAAATGCGGTCAGATAAAAAATGATCATTGTATTGTCAAATGACAACTTGGATTGCGAAAGGATAAGACTCAGGCGCAGCAAAAATAAAATTATCTTAAATTTGAGATTTTTTTAAATAAATATATTCGTTGTCTTTGTCCAGTTATTTAGTCTTAAATTAGGTAAGAATCTCGGAATTTGAGATACCCAGTTGTAAGTCTGTAAATACTGTATATTGACACCCTAAAAGTTGTCTCAAAACTACTTATGGTAGGGTGTACACAACATATGTAGGTTTCGAGACAAGTTTTAGGGTGTCGATATACAGTATTTACAGACTTACAGCTGGGTATCTCGAATTCCGAGGTGAACTTACTATAATGACTGAACTAGTCTTTATAAGAACTCGGTTGCAAATTTAAAATTTAAGCATTGTTATGCATGTCCAGAACAGGCGTTTTTTTAGTGTAAAATACTATTTTTTTGTAAATGTTTCATTGAATGTAATTAAATTTTTTTTTCATATCCCATTCTAATAACATTTTTACTCCAAATTGTAAGTTTTTGCACTTGACATATGCTCAGTATCATCACTTTTCAAGTATTGACAATCAATATACTTATTACCAGGAAGAGGCCCAATGGTATTAGAAATATACAACAAATGAAACTGGAAATCACTATATTTGTGATAACTTGAGTTAAGAATAATTTTCTTAGCTTTACTTTTACTTTCTTTCTATGATGAGTTGTAAAAAATCGATTCCTATTGATAAGGAGACGTGCTGGTTAGTTTTTTGCGAAGGCAGGTCCAACCCTTTCGAAAACTCGGGATAAAATGTTACTCAGATTTTGAGAGATTAGAGCGTTCAATTTAAATAATTCAAAAAATACTTTATTTGTATTGACCTGATTAAATTTTTGGAAAGTCAGATTACCGGTTTTGCAGATACATTAAAAAAAGTAAAGAAAATGCCATTTGGGGATCAAAAATGATCATAAGACATATGCACATCAAATTATCAGATCTTTTATAGAGATTTTAATAATAAGTACCAATTTTGTTTTCATTTCTATGAGTTCTGTACCAATTTCTATGATGTTTAACTATTAGGCAAAAAAAATAAAATTTTCAACATTCTCAAAAAACTAGTGGGGCGCATGGCATCGTGCCTTAAGGCAAATTGCTGAAACTTCCCGTACCAAACATTATTATTTTTTTAAAAACAATTAACTTTTTTGAAAAAAAAAATTACTTCGGAAAAATTAGATTTTTGAGAAACTATAAATTTGACAAAAATTGAAAAAAAAAATGTTTTCTTTATTGTGACATATTTTGGAAATTCTGAACTTTTTTTCAATGCAATCGTACTACTTTAACTGCATAGAGACGATATGTCAAAGCGTGTAAGCACCGCGTCGGCGGCTAACGTATATTCATTGGTACGGAACCCATAGGAATGTAAACAAAATTTATACTTATTGTTAAAATCTCTATAAAGTATCTGATAATTTGATGTGCATATGTTTAATGATCATTTTTGACCGCCAAATGGCATTTTTTTTACTTTTTTCATTAGATCTCCGAAACCGCTCAAATCAATACAAGTAAAATGTTTTTTGAATTATTAAAATCGGACGCCCCGTTCTCTTAAAAACTGAGTTACTGTTTTTGGCAGTTTTTGCCCCGTATCTTCGGAACTGCTAGACCTGCCTCCGCCAAAATCTAATTAGCACGTCTCCTTATCAACACGAATCGAATGTTTTTTGAATTATTCAAATTGCTTCATCCGTGTTCCCGAAATCGTCGACGAAAATTTGTATCCGCACACACATCCATACACGCACACACATACATCCATTTTTTTCTAAGGTATGCCAAAATGTTCAGGAGGTTTTGAAACGTAAAGATATATAAAAATTTTCATTTTCGATTTATTTGCGATTACTATAACTTGCCCTACTTGAAGTTAAAAATATTTTTCCAAAATTTTCAGAACATTTTAAAGCTTTTAAACTTCTTTTTATTACGGCACGAGAAGTTCCTGCAATTTGCCTTAAGGCACGATGCCATGCGCCCCACTAGTTCTTTATCCCATTGCCTAATTTGGCCCTGGCGTCAATCCCGAGCGTAAATGATCTAATAACGATGAGTTAGTTAGTTAGTTAGTTCCGAGGAACGAGTTTGCATTAGTGATTTGATTGTGACGTCAGAGGAAATCCTAAAAAGTTAGCGAGGACGTGCGTTCTAGTGGAAGTAAATCGTTAAGACAGAAAACAGAAAACAGAAAACATCAGACGAGAAATGGAGAAAACAATCTACCTCTACCTAGCAACATCATATGTATTCTATCTAGCACACGGCATACGGCACGAGGCACGAGGCAAATCTGATTGTATTTATTATATTATGACCTCAAGACCATCGAGAAGGATATCGGGAACTGGTTTCGTAGACATGCGCAATCCTAATTGATTGATTGAATGTTTGTTAAAATACAAATATTATACAAACTGTTGTCGGAAGTGGTTGGCTACTTTCACACGGAAACGTAAATTATTTGGATTTTTTTTATAAACGTTAAGCCTCATTAAGGTATCTTACATTTCCATTAGATAGATAATATAAAGCTATCAAATTACTTTGGCAATGCTATCAGTAAGTAAGTAACGGTAAGACTGTCAAATTTCTTTTTGCAGTTTTTCGTGAAAGCTTCACATATTATTATTTTTTATTTATATTTATTTATATATACATTATTTTCATATCTCAGTCAGAAAACAATAGCAAATAAAATTATTTTTACAATTTTATATTTTATTTTCATGCGAAACTTTTCATCAAATTCTTCAAGTCAATTTGAGTATAAATAATAGATTTTTTTAACTTCCCGTAGGGCAAGTTATAGTAATCGCAAAAAATCGAAAATAAAATTTTTTATATATCTTTACGTTTCAAAACCTTCTGAACATTTTGGCATACCTTAGAAAAAATGGATGTATGTGTGTGTGTATGTGTGTGTGTATGTGCGTGTATGTATGTGCGTGTATGTATGTATGTTCGGATACAAATTTTCGTCGACGATTTCGGGAACACGGATCAACCGATTTCAATAATTTAAAAAACATTCAATTCGTATTGATAAGGAGACGTGCTGATTAGTTTTTGGCGAAGGCAGGTCTAGCCGTTCCAAAGATACGGGGCAAAAAGTGCCGAAAATGGTAACTCAGTTTTTAAGAGAACGGAGCGTCCGATTTGAATAATTCAAAAAACATTTTACTTGTATTAACAAGATAAAGAATTGATCAAATTTTTATGAAGGCAGGTCTAGCGGTTTCAGAGATCTAATGTAAAAAAAAATGCCATCTGGCGGTTAAAATAATCATTAGGCATATGCACATCAAATTATCACATATTTTATAGAGATTTTAACATTTTTTCAAAAAAAAATTTTTTTTTTCAAAAGTAATTTTTTGACAAGTTTGTAGTTTCTCAAAAATCTAATTTTTTCGAAGTCAATTTTTTTCAAAAATGTTAATTGTTTTTGAAACATGGCATACCCAGTTTGAAACTGAACATTTTGGCATACCTTAGAAAAAATAGATGTATGTGTGTGTGTATGCGGATACAAATTTTCGTCGACGATTTCGGTAACACACGTCAACCAATTTGAATAATTCAAAAAACATTCGATTCATATTGATAAGTAGACGTGCTGATTAGTTTTTGGCCGTTTTGAAGATACGGGGGGATTTCTAAAGCATTTCAAAGTATTAAAAAATCTAATTTTTCAAAAAGGTCAATTCTTTTCAAAAATTTAAAAATCCCAACAATCGATTTATTCAGATAAGAGTTCTAAAAGAAAATTGAATCATTTTTAAAAATATTAATTTTTGGTATGGGAAGTTCCAGCAATTTATAAACCTTTGCAATCAAATATTACAATATAATCATAGAACAAATGTTCTTAATACTGTTTTAGTATTGCGTACCCCACACCAGAGGGTCTACTGTTCCCAAGTTTATCGCTCGAATTGTTCGTAGGTCGTTGGTCTAGATACAGATCAAACTGATTCTACGATCGCTTGTCAAAAATTATTGAAATTACCAAATATATAATATTTTGGCTATAAATTCAGATTTTTAATGCAATCTACGGCCTAAGTTGGATTTATATAAACACGGTGAGCAAAACAAATTTGAAATCAGTTCAGTAAATATATATATATATATATATATATATATATATATATATATATCAGTATTATCTTCTTTCATAGTATAATATTCACAAAGTACCATTATTATCTTCTTTTACTATTTACACATGTGTGGAAAGAGCTCCATGACTCCATGATGAGTTGTTCCTTATTAGTCATCTTGTAAATAGCATTTGTTCAAACAGTAAACAAAAATATCATCGCATAAGATTTAAATTTGTCAAACCTATCAAAAGTACTGGTATGTAATAATTCAACTAGAATTTTACGACATTCTATAAATTATGCATGATTGCTGAGAACTGACCATAAAACACTGCAATGTCTTAACACAATTTTATTGATGTTTTTTATCGCTTGTTTTTAAGACGTAACACGCTTTACTCTCGTTGTTGCCTTAATTCTTAATTGTCGGCAATTAATATGACAGGCGTGGCATTCATTTTTAAATTATTACTTATAATTTTAATAATAAAAATTCATCACATAGAGATGAGACAACTGTTTGGGTTACCATCTATAATAAAACAAACGTGGTTTGTAAGAAAATCATCACAACAGCTCATAGGACCCATAAGTTCTGATCGCTGCTCAAATTAAAAAAAAAAAAAATATTACTTATGATCAAATTAAATAATTTGGCTTTCAGAATTTACGTGTTTTGATAATAATATAGAAGAAATGCTGATGGAAGTTTGGGGCTCACGCTCCAAGAATCTCGAAGAAGCCCTATGGTATTTGTCTCTCATAAATTCACCTTTCACAACATTTTACCACCCTTAACTAATAAAGATAAAGTTCTGTAACTTTTACGTGTCGTAAAATATAAGGCGATGGTCCTACTTATTTTAGATGGTAAGGAAAATATTCGGTGGTATAAATATATAAGAATAAGCAAGGATGTATTTTATTTGGCTCCAATAAAAAAAGCTCAAGGGGGTATATTGTAGTCTAGTATGTACTCTAAAAATCGATGTGTAGAAGAGCATTTTTAAAAAATTCTATTTTACTACGACAATCCTCTTAGGTTTCCTTCCTCTACAAAGCTTTAAACGCGTTTTTCTCGAAATGTCTTTTTTGATACGATACCCACGATTTCTTAACTTCCACTGCACCGATTTATTTGAATTTTTACAGAGATTTCTTTATAGATTTTCTTCAGTATTAACTATGCTTATTCCCGAATAACAATTTTTATTATATTTAAAATTCTAGAAACCGCCAAAACTTAGAAAACTTCCAAAAAAGTTTTCTTCTTTGTTGTGAAAGAAATTTTTTTTTACTTGTCCATAGTTCATTAGAATTGCGACATTATTTATTTTAATAATATATAAATTTTTTTTAAGATTTGGAGGGCTAAAATCATGGGTCAGGCCAATTTTTTGAAACCCCCCGTTTCATCACCTTCTAAAATTAAAAAAATGTGTCAATTTTTAATTTTTATCTTTCTTTTATATCTTACAACATTAATTAACAACTCCTAAAAAAAATAGTATAAATGTTGTTTGTCTTTTTTCATGTCCTTTCAAAAATAACATAAAATTCATGCAAATTGAACAATGGAAGATAAAAAATATAAAAATATTTCTTCATTTGAAAATTTAGTTCTCTGTGGAAAATAGTTAAAGCTATGGGATTTAAAGTTCCACGTTCCTCGGACAACTTGAAGTCGAGCAGTGGTGACACAAAACATAGTAAACGTCCATTAATCACGTGAGGTTTTTAGGAGAAGGGGGGGAGGGGGTATAGTAAAATATCACGTGTATTTATGTTTTACTTGATTTTTTTTAAAAAATCCAAACAAAAAAAAAACAAAAAATATTAAAATTTTTCCACGTAACTAAAAATAGACGTGATGTTTGCTGGTTAGAAGGGGGTAATGTGAATATCACCACGTATCACAAAGGGGGAATAGGGGATCGAAAAATCCTTAAGAAGTCGATTACGTGATTAATGGAGCCCCTTAATAGGTTCCTAAGTGAAAACAGCGCTTGGTGCACCATTTACCAAATTGTCAGTATTACAGAAATTGTAAAAAATTCATCACATAGAGATGAGACAACCTTAGGGTTACCATCGAAAAAAGCTACGGCGATCAAAAAGTCAGCACAGTGATTGATAAATAAATTAATACTGTTTGCGCCAGAAATCTTGTAGATGTCGCCAGATGATATTTGTATAATCAGACAACACTTTATTCTCTGGCAATTCCTAAGGATTTTGGACGTAATAGCTAATCTGACGGGTGAACGAGGTCTCGCGCTCACTTGACGTATGCCGTATTGCTTGGGTTTTTTCCATATGACTTTTGTGAGATATTCCGTGTAGTGGATATGATTTTAAAGAATAAAATATTATTAATCACAGTCAGTGTTATTTATTTAAGTTCGTAAAGTGATTTTCGCTCAGAAACTCATTACGAGCGATCTAAAGAAGACCAGATTTCACGCCGCCACCGACTGGGCGCCCATCAAGTAAAGAACGTCAAGTATTTTTACTTAATATATTCAATTATACAAATCCTCGGAATAGCTATTGAGTCAAATTTAATGAGCTATTCCGAAGGGTCTAACCAACCCCCATCCGTAATAAATACAAATTTAATAAATACTGCAGAAAACCACGTTTTTACAAACCTTATATTTTAAATCGAATTTCACCACTTTTATTCTACCTCATGCAAAACGAGTGCCTTTACACTTCGAGTTCTACCAAGTGCTCTCTTTATAGAAAAGAAGCCTCAAAACTTTTCAACAACTTGCTCTACGCAAGTAAAAATTCAATAGCTCTCAAAGCAAATTGAAATAAACGTGCTGCTAATTGTTGATTGATTTTCAGGTAATTCTATTCACCCTTGTCACACTTATTTCAGTTGCGGTAAAATACAAACTTTAGAAGATACGGTTGAGATAAAAACTTATCAACGAATTTGATAGTAGGTATATAATTGATAGAAACATATTGCATGTCATGTAAATTTTGTTATTTTTGACTACAAACGATATAGAATAAATTCTCCAGAAAAATAATTATTTCATTATTATACATGTATCGGGTGGTCCTTAATATGGATTATCTTCGAATTTTTTGCTCCAGGGCTCAAGTGCTTTAAATGATTAAAAAAAAAAATTATCTGAAAGTTTTAGCTTCTAATATTAACTTTAGATAGTCCGCACTCCAACCAAAGTTTGTTATGAAAAATAACATGGTTAAAATTCCATTTGTTTTTTAGAATTTTGATAATTTAGCGACAAGTGAATCAAAATTTTAAAAATAACATTGTATTTGCTTATTTTGATCATAAATAAAAAAAATGTAACACAAAATTTGATACATTATAAAATAAGTATTTACTTAGGAAGAAGAACCAAGGAACTGTGCTTGGAGTGCGGACTATCTTGAAGTTAATATTAAGACTTTAAACTTTCAGAGAATTGTTTTTTATCAATTTTGAAGCATTTGAGCCCCTGGAAGCAAAAAAATCGAAAACATTCATATTAAGGGCCACCATTAAGGATTACCCAAATCACAATATATAGAATGTTAAGGCTAAGTTGAATATTCAACCAATACTCTTACACACGTTACTAAATCATTTATTGTTGCAACCCAACCAAAATCTACTCTATCCACGTCAGAGATTCCCCCAATTGAATTCTTGATTCAATATGTAACCGGAATAATAATCAATAGAAAATTATTAATTCTAACACGAGTAAAGATCGTTCGTTTGCTGGTGACTACAGGGATTCTCGCATCCTTGGACCCATCTTCATTAAAGGGGGATGTATAGCAACGAAACTAACAACCAAAATACCACATATGTAGACATAATGGTACATTGTCACATCCAAACGTTGTTTTATATCCTCAGAAAATAACAACCTTTCTAGAAATAAATTACAAAAAAAATAATAAAAAAATAGGAGTGCGAAGGAACACTCGTACTGAATTGGCCATATTTGGTATATTTGGTATAGTATAATATTTCATTTACCATTACCAAAATGGTAAATAAAATATATCATAATTTGTGAAGTAGCATACGCTAATGATAATGAATTATGTGTCTATTCCTGGTTACATACTTAAGCAAGGTCCATACTTATTTCATTCAAAAATTAAAAATAATTGTAATAGCTAACCTCAGTAACCTGTTTCATCCTATAAGACCATAAGAGACTGATAATATAACATAGATATGTTATTCCAAAATTGTTCCAATTAATATATATTATTAATAAAAAATCTATATTAGGGGGCGTCCATCAATACACAGTGATCGATTTTTTGGGATTTTTGGACCTCCCCTCCACCTGGCGATAACGTTCATGAATTTAAAATTACTCCTCCTCCCAACAAACATCACGTGTATTTACGAAAAATCCAACTTTTTTTTTTTTATTGAACATTTAGGTAAAAATAAATACATGTGATATTTTACAGTATAGAAAAAAAACTCTGTTTTTAGATGTAAAATAAAAATTAGGCCCTTAAAGGACCTATGGATACTTATCTTTGCGTGTACACCCCAGTTGGAGTTAGTCTGAAATCTCCGTATGGTTTTGAAGTTTACCTGCAAAGAAAAAAAACAAAAATTAGTATACATGAAAATTTATGGCACAATATATAAAATATTTTTAAGTGCATTTATAAATTATATATATATATATAATAGTGACAATCTAGGGTTTAAACTATCTTTCTTGAGGAAGCAATGACTGCCAATTAACATATTTTAGCAGTGCACTCCTAATTACGAAAGGGTTTACTTCAACTCCTTTACCCGAATTTTATATATATATATATATATATATATATATATATATAAATATAAATTATAAATATAAATATAAATATACTTTACTACCCCATGTGATTTTTCGTGATTTTTTGTCAACCTCCACCCTTCTCGTTAATGCCTCACGTGATTAATAGACGCCCTATTAAATGAATTTATGATTTGCTCCAATTTTTGCCATTTTTGATGACATCCAATTTTTACGATTTTTGATGACATTTACTATTTTAGTTATAGTGATCGCACAAAAATATCAAAAATGAAAATTTTTGCATATCTTTACGTTTCAAACGTTTCTGAACATTTTGCCATACCTTAGAAAAAATAGATGTGTGTATAGTATGTAAGTATGTGCGGATATAAATTTTCGTCGACACTCTCGAGAGCACAGATAAACCGATTCGAATGATTAGAAGAACATTTCGATTACTATTGATGGGAAGGCGTGCTGATTAGTTTTTGGTAAAGGCAGGTCCAGCCATTTCGAAGATGCGTGGCAAAAAGTGCCAAAAATGATAATGCAGGTTTTGAAACAACGGAGCGTCTGATTTGAATAATTCAAAAAGAATTTCACTTGTATTGAAGGAATAAAGAATTGACTAAAATTTTTGGAAAAGCAGGTCCAGCAGTTTTAGAAATCCAGAAAAAAAAAGTTAAAAAAATACCATTAGGCGGTCAAAAATGATCATTAGACATAAACAGATTAAATTATCAGATATTTTATAAAAATTTAAATTATCAGTACAAAGTTTGTATTTCATTTATTTGGGTTCTGGATCGAGATTTATAATGTTCAACCGTTAGACTGCGACGCGGCGCTTACGCGCTTCGATATTTTAACTCTCAAACAGCTACGTAGCGCGATAACTTTGAAAAAAAATCCAAGATTTTCAAAAAAAAAATTGAAATCCTCAAAAAACTATAATTTTTTTCAAAATTTTCGAGTAAATAATTTAAGCCTTCAAAAACTTTAAATAACTGTACGGGAAGTACCAGCAATTTGCCTTAAGGAACGATGCCATGCACCACTAGTTCCACATCACATTTTGCTTATCAGTTTGTAGAAGACGTAAGATTAATTAATTAATTAATTACAGCCCGCGAGTGATAGGTTGTCAACTCCTGTACTGTCTTATACTATTAACCTTGTATGGGCAAAGCCAGACACGACAGGCATATCGAGTAATGAGGCAATATATGCGCGTTTGTTTTTGGAATGGTATTTACATAATATTAATAACCTATATGTCGGAAAAAGCGGTACATAATTCACAATTGATCGTACACGATGCTGCTTAAAATAAATTCATATAGCAAGAATTTACCAAAAAAATAACATTGGAAAATTTGTGTGCAGACTTGAGCACAGGATGTATTGGCATTGATTCTAATATAAAGTAAGCTAGGGAGGTAAAATAATTAAATTAATTTGAAATTCATCGTGATATTTTCTTCGGTGCTATGAAACTAATTTGTGAATGTTTTCCATAGTTATGAATTATTTGGAGCAAATTTAAAACAAACAGTACATTTTCAATTTTGCTGATTTAACTTCTCCTCCCTATAGGGAAGTAAAACTAAAAGGGGCATCCAGGGGACAAAAATTTCCATCATTTTATTTTTAATTTTAAAAAGGTATTTTAGAATAATAGCTGCATTATTTAATCTAAATATGTATTTTTAAACAAAATAAACAAAAAAATGATCATTTTTGCTATCATAACATTTTTCATTTGTAGGTGTTTCTGCTTAATTTATCAGGATCAAAATTAAAACATAAAGATTTTTTGTTTAATGGGAAAAATGGGACAGCCATAGGACAAAAAGATTCATCATTTCACTTTTAATTTAAAAAATGTTTTGTGGAATAACATATGCATTATTCATAATTAACTTGAACAACAAAATTAAAAATCATAATCTAATTATGTATGCTTTATAAAAATGATAAACAAAAAATATAATATACTCTTACTGCTACCATAAATCTGGCTTTTGTAGGTATTTCTGTTATTTTATCAGAATCAGAATTATTGTATATTGTAATACGTATTTTATTGCCAATTTTATTTTTATAAAAATCGCAGTCGTATGGAACATTGTAAGAAGAATTTTTCATCAGAATTGGAACACTATTAATTTATGGACCGATTCTGCCGCATAACAGACCAATGTTATGGCAAGGCTATGTTATGTACAACTTTTCATATTTAATATTGACAAAAGCCATGCGGTTGCTGTGCATTCAGGCGTTTTTCTCAGGTTGTCAGATAGAAAACCTAACCTAGAAACCGCACAAATATCAAAAAAACGATTTTAGATAACAGGGTTTTCTGACCCAGCTTCATAACATACGAGTAACGTTGCAGTTTATGGTAAAACGCCTGAATGCACAGCGAATACACAACATTTTGACTGTATTCAGTATGATTCAGTAGTATAATATATGGAAGTTGGAGCGTAACATGGCCTTGCCATAACATTTTCTGTTATGCGGCAGAATCGGTCCATTAATTTGTCTTTTGTAAAATTTCTTATTTTACATTTTTATTTGCAAGTTTCTTATTGTTCACATCTTGCCAGTATAAAAGTTTAGATGGTCCTATTTTTTTTTTAATTTTAATTTATTTGGGCTTTAAGAAAACGCTATTATCCCGACCACATGCAAGCTTTTCTAGAGGTTATATAACAGAACTGTTGAACTAATAGCAATACATCTTATAAAAATGAAATATCGTATACTTAAAAATTATATTGAGATATTGTAAACTAAACAACCGTGCTCAAAAACAAAATGACTAACAACTTCAAAAAAATCTATCATTACAGAATTGACAATGTGTTGGTTTATCTTGTGGAAGCAAAGTCACTCGATTTAAGGCGATGACTGTCTACACATTTTTTGCCCTCTACTTTCAAATATTAATAAAAAAATTCTAACTTCACTCGTGTTTGAGTTAATGGCAAATAAACCTTTTTTCTTTAAGCTCCGCTCTACCCTATATGAAATTTCTACTTGCCTTTGTAATTGTTTTCTATAAACGCATTCTATATTCTTTTTAAATTAAAACTTCCAATATTCTTAGTGAAAAATAACTAATATATAAAAAAAATGACTTAAAATAATAATTTTATTTTACTAGCAATAGAACTTACTGCGTTTGTTCAGTATTAAAATGATAAACATTTTCACAACGATGTTAAATAAATATCACAGTTTTCTCGCAAGACATCAGAATTAAAATGCAAAGTATTCCCAAGACTGAAGATAAAATAAATAGAAATAAAAATAAAAATAATTTATTTGCATAATTTGTAAATATCGCATTGTATAAATACGACATAAATTTAACAATCTCAAGCGTAAATGAAATTAAATGCCTTGTTGTGAATTAATTATTTATATTCGTGTTTGTTTTGCTTTTAACACTTGATAACAAATAGCGCTTCCTTGATTCAAAAGACCTTGATCTTGATGTAAGTGAACTTTTGATACAATTGCGAATAGAGAATAGACTTCTGCATAGAATACGCTTGTTATATGTCGTAAATTTAATTGGATAGCATATACGTTTTAATTATTGGGGTTCATACTTAAAATTTTTAAAAAATAACTATTGAGTTGTTTTTCCATCATATCACTGTAGTATACAATGACCCTTTGAGGCCGACAATTGTAAATTCCCCAAATTTACTAAATGTTTGATTTCAAGCAAAAATAGCCGCTCGGGGGCATTGCTGCAACAAAGCTTGTAACCATTAGATACACTCTATCTAATATCATTTGATTTGTTGTATTTGAAATAAGTGGAATTTGAATTGTTGATTTGAGATAGAATAGGATGTTATTTAGATAGATAAAAATTTCTGTAGAAAATATTATCACTTATAGCCCGTCGTGGGAAAGGGGTAAAAAAAGTGGTTAGCAATCTCTCTTTCCTGGTTCAAACTCAGATCGGTATCAAAAGTATGATACCAGAATTTCATTTGAAATCATAGAGCTCAAATGATTGCAAGCAAAAATAACCGCTCGGGGGCATTGCTGCAACAATGCATGTAGCCATTAGATACATATCTAATATCATAAATTGTCATTTGATTCGCTGGATTGAAATTAAATAGAATTTAAATTGTTGATTTGAGATAGAATAGAATTAGATGTTAGAAAAAGAAGCACGGTTAGAAGAAAAGAAGAATGACGAAGTCAGTTATAAAGAAAATAGGATAGTGTAGGATATATAAAGATGATATATAATATAATAAAGCTAGATGATATGATAAAAGATAGTATATGATAAACAAATTATTTTCTTCTTTAATAGCAGTCAGAAATTAAAAGTCCTGTAAGCTTCTTAACCAAGTGGCTTCTGAAAACAACTCTATGGTTGATCTATGTCTAGTTATGATAATTTTATTTCATGCAGCAATGCCAGGAAACCCTATGGTTGACCTATGTCTATTTTTTTGTTATTACAATCTATATACTAGGACATTCATTAATTGTTTTGACGATTATATGGCTTTTTTACCGTATAGCAACCAAGTAGTTGTCCAATCCAGTTGTGACTAATTAACTCGAAATATTTGTTGGCAATTTTATTATATGCAGCTATACCGTTGAGAGGCGATTTTAACTTAAGCTTATATTTGACATCTCAAACCTCAAGTGGAAATTTGACATCAAAGCTGCCTGATGTCGGATTTGGCCGTGGATGGAATCGAACCAGCAAACCCAGGACTAGTTCGAGCTAGCCCACGTCAGACCGCCGAGTCCTCTGTCTATTATGACGATTTTTTATTTTATGTAGTAAGACCTATTAACTTGGAAGCTGTTTCTATCTTCCGTCTTTATTTTCTTCAGGCTGTTCGAGTTGGGTATCGAACCTTACCCTACTGATTGGAAGACCATATTTCTAAC
>NW_020538040.1:167965364-167987720 GCF_003426905.1 Ctenocephalides felis
TATATATCATGGTCTTATAGAGTTTTTACTGAAATTCATCTTCATGTTTGAATGAGAAGTTTTTGTGACGTTTGTTATAATTAATTAGAGGATTTACTTGGTATAACAATGGAGTACTTGGTCTTAATGAACATACTAATTAAAATCCTACGGAAACTGGTTCAAATTTGCTTTTAAAAATACTTCGAGTTCGTTCGTTTTCAATTGTAATTGTAATACTTTTGATCACTCATAATTAATAATTTTTTATAATTAAGTCGATTATTTACACTTATAGGGAAGTTCATGTAACTTGCCTCAAGGCAAAATACCATATCAACTAGTTTAATTTTTCATTTATTTCATTCTACTTTTGGAGATATAGGGTGGTGCCTTCTTCAGAAACCCTGAAACTATTTTTTTTTTTGTAAATTAGGGCATCATTAAAAACCCAATTAAACATTGACTAAAAGTTATATTTAAAAATACTTTGAACTATAAGTATTAGTTTACATTTGTGAGTGCGCTTGAATTTTTAATTGAATTAAGTGATTAATTTTTTGAGGATGACAGGAATGTTTTAGTTCAAAAAACTAAAATCATATATCTATATATATATATATTTCTTAAAATAACCATTATAGCATCGTCTTCACGGAAATTTTAAATTAGGATCCATAATTAGTTTCGGCCCGCCATCTATCGTAGAGAAGATACGTTAATATTGAATACATGCAGCCAACTACAATGGCATGACATCGTCTTGAAGTTGTTATGCAGGTTATGTCATACAGTATGAGTTTTCTCTCAAATTCAAAATCGGGTGCATTACCTTATTAAGGATTAATTTAATGAGTAAATGTGCACGAAAACAATAACAAACGCATAAAATAGTAAGAAACCATTATTTAGCGTAAACTTTCATTTCTTCTATATGTCACTCGAATAATGGTCATGTATATTTCTAAGGTTATCTTTGGTTGCACATATATTACTCAATATTAATGATCTCAATAATTACTTCATTGTTGACGTTCTGAATAATTTTAAGATGCTGCAAATTTTGAATTTGACACGTAGGGGATGCATGCGAACTGCTATTTATTCTCATTCTGCATCAACTGCAGCCACTATCATAAAACCCTCATTAGAGAAAAATGAAGCTAATAATGGTGATAGGAAAATTGAAAGTTATCAAAAGAATTCGGGTACTGAGCAACAAGGCAAATACTAAGCAATATCATTGTTTCAAGATTGATACAATTATTTTATATTAACAGGGAGTATGATTGCTGCTGCATTCGCCTCTCTTAATGATGTTGAACAAATGAGTGATAATAAAACCTCTACAAAAGAAATTCCACTTAATTCCAAGCCTATGAGAACGTTTGATAACAAAACTGTTACAGAGAAAATCAAAACTGCAACTTCTGTCAATGAACTTTTAGCAACTACAGAAAAATAATAGTGTATCACGGCAAAACGCACTAAGGGTAATGTCTTTTTGATAAAAATATTATATTAGATTATCAAAGGTTATAAACATTATTTAAAAACTGTATTATATATTTTGAGCTCATGTTATATTTGAAGTTTATCCACTTCTGACACTGTTTGATGAAAATCAAAATGGTTTATATGTACAGATTGTATCAACTCTAGCAGAATGGACAACAACAAATAAAATTAAACTCAATGAGTTCGAGTCTGATCCCAGATTTCTGAAATTATGTCGAGTAATTGGGCGAGCAAACAGTGCAGATTTGACAGATAGAAAGACTACAACCTATACTCGAGATGATTTAAACACTCTATTAGAAGTTACAGGGGATGATGAAGCTGCAAAATTAATTGCAACTATAAGTTTACCTCAGATGATCAAGGTAAAGATGAGAATATTGAAATAAATATCTTAATGAGTTATTCATTTTATGAATGTACTGACATGTTACATAAGAATTAATGTGAAGCATTACTCCCAAGGACATATATATATATATATAATATATATATATATATAATATATATATATATATATATTAACAAAGTCTAGTAATCGGGCATAATATCAATAAAAAACAAAGTTAACAATGCCCGATTACTAGACTTTGTTAATACATATGTCAACATCAAATTCAGAATCATACAATATATATATATATATATATATATATATATATATATATTATTATTATTATTATTATTATTATTATTATTATTACTATTTTAGGTAATGTCTACATTGGCCCAGCAGAAAAAAAGAAGCAAGCCTTTACTGCATGCTTTGGCATACAATATAACTCGTAATACTGATGCTTTAGATTTAAAGCAATGTGCTGACATTTTATATTCGATATCTGTATTAAATTATCCTGATCATGTACTTCTGAGCAGAGTTTGCTCAGATATTTCAGCAGGCCTGAATAACAACAAAGATAAATCAGCAGTCGTGGGCTCAATATTGACTTCATTTGGTCTTTTAAAATATAAGGACACCGGTAAAGATAATATAAAATTTGATTGCGAATATAGTAACAATTGTTCTACTAGTAATTTACCTTTTAATCTTTTATTATCTTTGAATTTTGTAGATACTTTAGAGTCTCTGAGTGAGTGGATTCTCAAATACAATGAGATCTGCAGGTCACGTGATATTTCAGTTTTAATAGTAACTTTAGCAGTCTTAAACCACAAACCTACAAATTTTGAACAATTAATGAAGGTAAATTTATTTGATGAATATACACAAATATTTTACTATTAACAAAAACATAATAATAGCACAATAATTTATAATGAAAATTTTACAAAAAGTTAAAGAGAATATATTATTATTGCAGACATTACTGCCGCACCTAACACATGCAGATCATCCAAATCCTACAGAGTGGCTTAATGTGGTTTGGTCTTTAGTTTGTTTAGACAAGTGTCCCATAGATAAAATAGAATATGTATTTAGTGATAGTTTCTATAATTTACTAAATGTTAAAAGTATGTATATTAAGCATCATTTCTATTTTAGATTTACTTAACAAAATATGTGAATTATTTACTATCTTATAGATGATTTAACATACTCTGCCAAAATGAAACTTCTGAACATCAAGGCAGCAGCTGATATATTGATGCCCGATAAGATAGAGGCTAAAATAGATATTGACAAAATTAAAGTACAGCATAAGTACTCAAATAGTAAACAAATCATGATAAACTCTGTTTTGGATGCACTGAAAAGCTTATTTGCTTCTGAACAATATTTAAGGTCTATGATAAATACTGACATGGGATTTTTGATAGGTAATTAGATTGTGAAATTACTTGAAATTGAAGTTATACTATACTATATTATAATACTATACTTCATCAGATGCCGAATGCGTTTTGGACAAAAATTGTAATCCATTGCCGCTAACAAGTAACAACAGTTCTGGAATCAGGTATATTTCTTTCAAATAAATGATGATTTATTGACAAGTTGCACATTGGCTTTAGAGCCATGTAATGTGCTATAAACAAATTATCTTTGTAAAACTATTTTGGAGCTTAACGTTAATTATTGTCACTTTATCATACAGGATAGCTATGCAAGTTCTAGATTATCACGATATGTGTCAAAACCTTCAAGAACCTCATGGAGCAGTAGCTTTGAGCAGAAGATTACTAGAAGCTCGTGGTTATAAAGTATTATGTGTACCATATACAGAATATCAACCTAGTGATAAATTAATTAAGAGGGTGCAATATCTTGAAAGTAAACTTAAACAAATAGTGAATTCTGCAAAGCAAGTATAATGTCTAATTTAAAATATGTATTATACAAACGATGTAAGTTATTATATATTATTGTGAATAATCTTTTGACAAAATTGATTGAACATAATATATTGATATATTTAAAGATCAGGTTTTGAATGTTTTATTTTTTATTGTTAGTGATTTAACATTGAAAATTGTTTCAATATATCTATATGTATTGCTATTTACAGTTCAATATTTACAAGTAGACTGAGTTAATTTAATCGGTGGTATACAGATAACTACTTCTAATACATAACTGTGCTTCAATGTTTAATGTGGCAATAGAAATATAAATCATAGAAGTGTATATATATATATATATATATATATATATATATATATATATATATATATATTAGTGTGGTTCTTGATATGGATATTTTTGAATTGCTCTCAGGTGATCAAATGGTTCCAAATCTATAAAGAAAAATATTCTCAAAAGCATTAGCTCTTAGTATTAACTTTAAGATAGTCTACACTCTAATCAAAGTCCTATGGATATAACATGGAAATAATTTCATTTGGTAATTAGAATTTTATAACTCAGCGACAAATCACACATATTCATCAAAATTTTGAGAATAACATTGTATTTGCTACTAATTTTGATTATAAATAAAAATTTTACAACAGAAATTTGATATAATTTATAAATTATGTATTTACATTTATATATAATAAAATACATTTACATTTATATATTATAAAATAATTACACTTTGAGTTCGAATGACTCTTAAGCCAATAGATTTAACCAGAAATTATAAGAAACTTTTTTTGGAAAGCGTCAAGTTCTCAATATAACATGATACGAATTGTTATTTTCATTTGTTTGTTGTTGAGTTATAAAATTCTGAAGAACAAATGGAATTTTTCTATGTTATTTGCATAAGAAACTTTGGTTGGAGTGTAGACTATCTTAAAGTTAATATCAAGATAAAACTTTAAGAATTTTTTTTTCATCAATTTGGAAGCGATTGAGCCTCTGGGAGCAAAGATATTCAAAAATATTCATATTAAGGATCGCCCTAATATATATTTTGATGAGTTATTTTCATTCGGGCAGTTACACCAAGTAAAAAAAACTAAAGCAGTTGAAAAAAAGTGTTTTTTAACCATACGTTTCAGTTTGGTCAGGACCCTCATTCAGTGGAACAAAGAGAATTAATTACACAAAAATACACTATACTTTTACACAGTATTAAACCAAGCTATTAGTAATTGGAACATTTAAAACTAAATAATTTATTTATTTATTTATTTATTTATTTATTCATAAGCAAGCCGTAATCAATAATAATAGATATTATTTCAGGCTAATAACATATATATATGTTGACAATTTTTTTTGTTACACTCTAGTATGTACATAGTTATTTGCGTCTAAATACTGAATTTTCTGAATTACTGAAGTTTCAGTATTTAGTTATCACTAAATGATGGTCTCGACGAAGACCGAAACATTTGGTTAAATAAAGATTTTTTACAACTGCTTTAGTTCTTTTACTAGGCGTTACTGCCCGAATCAAAATAACTCATCAAATTATTATATATCAACATCAAATTGAGATACTTTAATATATATATATATATATATATATATATATATATATATATATATATATAATAAATATATGCAATTAAATTTTATCATGATTATATTCGTGTTATGATTAGTTTCCAACACTTAAAATAACAAAATATGTTCTAAGGAGACTGACTTGTTACTATCTGCAATTGTATTTCATGAGTCAAAATTGTTGTAAACACTTCAAAATATAAACATCAACTGAGCCATTGTACTAAGTGATGTACAAGACAAATGATATGAACCAAAATTGCTACCACCATTAGAAGACAAAATTTTTCTTACTACCAAACTGTGAGTAACAAATAAGAAAAACTTTAACTCCTGCCAAGTTTGTAGTTGCCTTAGTTTAGGCAAACTTACAGCTATATTCACATTGTGCAGCTAACCTTCAACATGAAAAAATATTGAGGAATGAATCATTTACAGGACATCAAATCCATTACTTAAAGTTGTGATATGAGCAACTACAAGGCTGCGATGTATGTATGTGATTCAATTCATCATATCAAACTTATTCTAATCATGTGATTTACTTACATCAAATATTGTTATTGATGTGAGCTTCTTATGGACACAAAACAAAAACTGTACACTACTACGTTATGATACATCCACAATACTTATTTCACTTTACCTGAGCATCCTTTATAAAAAATCTTAAATCCGATTTTATTAGACAAGCGCTATCAACATTTGTTAATAGTTTAGATATTAATATTTAATGCGTATTACAATATTTATAAAAATATATAAAGAATAGATAATTCTACTTCTAGCAATAGAACTTGACTCAATATATCAAATTTACATAAATGCAAAAGCTATATTTTATGTAGGATCACTATGTATTTCTAACTAGAATCTAGTTTTATTATATTACTAACATCTTATATATCAATTTGTTCTTCAAATACTTTAATTGATTTTGTAAAAAAATATTTGTGAATCCACCCACAATAATCTTTGCAGTGTACTAGTAAAAATAAATAAAACTAATCTATGCTCAATATCAAAATCTATACATTATATAATAAAACTATTAAAATACATGTACATAATTACAATATATTAACAATCTAAGGTAAAATATTCTTAATAATAATATAAAACAAAAATACAAACCAAAGCCATCCTATCCGGGTGGAAGACAGAATACATCATGTATATTATTTGAAGACCATCAGACTTTGATTTTCTAGATCATATTTACTACACACTGCAAATATTACATCTTCAATATATCATATCACACATCAATATTCTATTTTTCAGTTCCCACTGAATTATTACACCAATTCAATCTCTTATGAACTATCGACGAATTTTATATATTACAAAACAGACTCAATTTGTTTAATTTCTCGTGGGGATGAATTGTTTCTTGGTAAGGTTTCTTCTGGTTGCCCCATAGGACTGGGACATGTTTCTACAATTCGTGGGACCATTGTTATTGGATCATCCTCATCTTCCTCCTCTTCATCTTCATCGATTGGTGTTAGTACTTCAGGATACATTGGTTGATCTTGTGGTTTCACGCATCTGAAGGAAATTGTTTTAATACAATGCTTGTTTTTGTGATAATATTTATTAACTTCCCGTAGGGTAGTTATAGTAATGGGCCGAAAATCGAAAATGAATTTTTTTGCAATTCTCCATGTTTTGAAGGTTTCTGAACATTTTGGCATACCTCAAAAAAAATGGATGTCTGTGTGTGTACGCATTTTTTCGTTCACGTTTTCGGGCGCACGGATCAACCGATTTGAATGATTAAAAAAACATTTAAGTTGTAATGATCGGGAGAAGTGAGGATTAGTTTTTGGCGAAGGCAGGTTCAGCCATTTAGAAGATACAGAGCTAAATGTACAAAAAATGGCAGTTTTTGAGAGAAATAAGCACCTGATTAGAATGATTCAAAAAACTTTTTGCTTGTATTAGCGAAATAATTGCTTTTGGAAAAAAAAATTTTCATTCCAATTTTTTTTTGTATTTTGTTTTTTTTGAATATCGAAAATAATTGAGATTTCAATAATAATTCTGGTTGAAGTTCTAAAGCTCATTTATATACTTTAAGTGAATAATTTTAACTTTGTAATTCAGTTTATATAATTCTCATAAATATTTGATATTACAGAATTTATAAGAATCTGTTAAATGTTTTCATTTAATATTCCTCGAACATTTCGTTACGGTATACGGAAGGCACGAGGCCATACATAATGCTAGAATCTTACAAAACTCTGACTAAAAATTAGTAATGAGAAATCCTCCGTATATATGAGTGTATTAAAGTCTAATAGGAATCATTTATTACCTTTTCATAGCAGGAGCCATAAAGCTTGTTATAGTTGAGATCGCAAAAAATGCGCCTGCCATGTAAAACGGAATCGAATATGAATTTGTTGCGTCATATACAGCACCAGCCAAAGGAGATCCAATTATGGCAGCTGCACCTCTAAACAATATTAGCAAACCAAAAGCATTTGTTAATTTATCAAGGCCCAATAGATCTACCAGTATAATAGACGTCAATGATATGTAGCCAGCTAAAAAGAAATATAAAATTAATATCCAACGGTATTAAGATTTTTAGGTCATTAAAATGAATCATACGTACAAATTGCAACGCCGAAGAATACGGACATAATTATATACGCGGTATAAGTATGGCACAATGGAGTAGCTGCAACTGCTAAAGTAGAAATTACAAGGCATATATTGTTGAGCAGTAACGAGTTAACCCATGGAAAATCAGCAACATATCCACAGGCAACACGACCCACAGTATTAGTAATACCAATTATAGACAATAAAAAGGATGCAGAGTTCTGTTCAATTCCCTGTAAAGAACATCAAAAAATGTGAATGAAGCAATATAAAAATCAGGACGTATCTATTTGAATCATATTTTTATATATTTTTGAAAATTTGCTTTCAGAAAATACTCCGAGTTAACGCGTTCGTTCGTTTTCAATTATGTGTAATAAATCCACTCATAATACTTTTAATCATTCGTAAATCAATTAATTTTTTATTGATTAAGTCGATTATTTACACATATCGGAAAGTTCATCTAACTTGCTTCAAGGCAAAATACCAATATCAACTAGTTTTATTTATAAATACATTTTTATTGAAAATGATTGAAGAATCTTAAAATATGCTTCGCGCCTGGTCCGTTCAATAGCGCAACTGGGTGTCTTGCTGTTCCGTATAGCAGTGTCACTCCTGCAGAAAACACTGTCGTAGCGAAAGGGTTGAATACAGTTTGTTTTTGCCAAAGTATCAATAACTAGTACAAAAATGTATTAAAATACTTACATCAAGAACGGCTGCGTCAACGAGGTAAACGAAAGGTACATAGAGTCCAGCCATTCCAAAAACATTAGAAATTCCAATTAGCATAAATACAGGGTCTTTCAGAAGGGAGAAATCCATCATTGTCGCCAAGGCGCTCTTGAAAGATTCCGGGATAACCAAACATGGACATAGATCGTACTCTGTAAAAATTATTGATATATAAATAATGTATATTGCTTGGTATGTTATCAATTATATTGTAGTAATCGATAAAGTACAGTATAGAAAAAAATAGTGCTACAATTTTTAAGAATATTAATTTTACTACATACGTTCAGCCTTTTCGATGTCTCGTCCATCTCTCATATCCCTAGCGTATCTCGGCAAAGACACCACCGAATTACGATAGTTCGTCAAAGACTTCTGCGACTGGTACTCTGGAAGATTTACCACAGAACCTGAGTAAAATATATCCTTTCGAGACATCGGACGCACGATCTGTGGTCGTTCCCTCGCCAATGATGTTTTTGAGGTAAACATACTAGCAGTTTCATCCTAGATATAATATCTCATATATTAATCTGAAACGAATGATCTAACACGTTGTTTAACTCATATTGATAAGTTTGGTTCCCATTGAATTTGAAACCACATATAGCAAACAAATGTAAGAAATCACATATTATGACACCAAAATAGAACAAAGACAATAAAATTATACGGCCATAGTAGGAAACGCGGCATAATATGATACATGTAACAAATAGATTGACCAATATTGATTTCGATCTGCTTTTATATGGAAAAGCGAACGACTTTAAGGGGGTATTCTACTGTAGAGGAATGAATTTCGCCCGGTTTTTGAAGCGCTGTATAAAGGAAACAAATAATATTTTTACTATCGATTTTTTTATCATTTGTTTATTATATAAAAAATTTGTTATTATTATATAAAAAAATTAAAATTCACAAAGTTATGAGCAATAAAAGTGGGGGCTCAAAAAAAAGAGGGTGTCCTGGCGTGCATGATTCCAACCCTCCTGGCGATCCGAAATATAAAAAATAGATGGATTCTTAATTATTATAGATGCCGCTATCGTATGACCCTTGGATAAGTTAAAAAAAATTTTTTTGTTTAAATGGCGGCAGTTTGAAAAAAAAATTTTTTTTCATGTTTTTTTAACAATTCCGAATTTTTTAAAAATACTAAATGAAAAGTTATAGTTTTGGGCAGGGTCCACGCGATAAAGTGATGTATAGAGAAGATCCTCTCCAAAGTTGAAGTAAATCGGTTCATTAGAACTCGAGATATCCTACCCGCCAGCTCGAAAAAAGTAGTTCCGAGAAAAACGCGTTCAAGGTTTTGAGACAAGTCGGACCCGAACCGAGGCCACGTCACTAAAACGGGAAATAATAGTAATTTTAAAAAATCTTTTTAATGACATATTTTGAATAACCAAACTTTGAAAATATGAAAAAAAATTTTTTTCGATTTTTTCAAAATTCTACAGTAGACTAACACCCCCTTAAGAAGACTAACATTGTATGATAAAATCAAGAACATTTCTGTAGACTCAACTTCATTATACGTTAAAAAAAAACATAATGAAAATTTTAAATTAAAACTTTTTTACAAATGCCTTCTGACATTCATATTCAAGATGTGCATTTGTTAAGGACCGATGCACATAAAAACGTTACACTGTGAAACCAACATATTCAGATGGGCATTAAATAACATCCATGAGAATTTTTTAAAAGAAAGTTTTCTATTGCAGCATATACAACGCATTTATGTGTATCGGTCCTAAAAATACGTGATACTTGCATAATCATCACTGTTGTTATTTCGGCTCCCCATCATCATAGAAGATGTGGACAATCTCAGATTCATGCTCTTCCTGACATCGCCATTGCTGTTGACATTCCCTCTCGAGTTAGACCTGATCGCAGCCAGAGACGGCTTGAAGCGCTCGCCCTGAGAAATCTTTCTTATCCTGTCGAAAGTAGGCACCGATCCATTCTTGGGCAAGCCTTGGTGATGGGTTGTGAAAGCAGGCTGGGATGCATTCCTCGGCATTGCTCCGGCCCTCGTGGTCGGGAACTCTTGATCGCCGGCCTGGGTGGTAAACACTTCACACGTCACTCAATTATATCACCAGACGTGTACTGCAGCAGAGACAAGCAAATGATCTGCGTTACGGATAGATGAGCATGATGCGAATGACGGAGCGAACCATTTTCGGTTGATGGAGCGCACTCAGGAATTTTCGGACCTAAAGAGTATCGAGACAAAATCGAGTGGTCAAATAAAATGTGCCAGTTTTTGTTCCTTATAAAACAGAGCTGGTTGAGATCTCTTGACCTGCTGGATAACGTTCTTAGTGCAAAGGTATATTAGATTCACATTAATTGATTGATAAGGACTATCTATAAACGCCAATTTGATATGTCAAAGCTGGAATAGAGTATCTTTATATCTTTGAAATTTTTTGTTCTCAATGCTCGACACTAAATTACCGGTAAAATTCCTGAATGCGCGTTAAGCCATCCCCGGTTCAAGTGACCCGTTAGATGAACTTGATTGCATGTTGGTGAATCTGATCAAATTGCAATAGATTCACATATATAACCACGTATAAATGATTCAAAATCATGCTATTTCAATGAAATTTAGAAAGTATAGGATGATTAAATTGCGATTAACATTTACAATGAAGAACGCCTTGATGTTAAGGGGCACAACTAGTGTGAAATTTTCAAAAAATCCAATTTTCAATTTTTCCATATTTCGATAGGTTATACCATTAAAAATAACATACCAAAATTTTAAATCGATATCTTAAATAGTTTTTGATTCACAGCCATTTAAGGAGTATATATATAGTATATAGTATACCGATCATTTTATCTTTAAACGCGTTTTTCTCGAAACAGCATTTTCCGAATTTGCTGCAGCGATTACTCAAAAACTAATGATCCGATCACTATCAATTTTTTTTTACATGTTCTATATATAGTTCTCCGTAAAATGAACTATCAATTTTTTGATTGAATCAAAAATCGAATTTTGGCAGTCCAAAAACGACCAAAATTTTGGGTAAAATACGACTTTTTTTTAAAAAAACGTTGCATTTTGTCAATTTTTGATTATCTAGTTTAACGCGCAATATTATTTAGTTTAACGAGATTTTTTTTTTTAATTTCATCCACGTAAAAGGCCGGATTCACTGCAGCAGTGAAGGGCCTTTTTTTGTCGCGCCCTTGGAGATCGACGATAACTTAAAAAATATTTAATTTTCTTCTTCAAAAATTTTACTATGTATTCTTTGAAATAATTGATAAAGTAGTTTTTTTATTATAAATTCCTAAAAATCGCCTTTTTTTATGCGGTTACACTAGTTGTGCCCCTTAAGGTATCTTATCCGAGCCAAATCATTATACAACGTGCATCATAAATGAATTCTTTACATTATGGCAATTTATATTTCAAATGACATCTAACATCTTTGATTGAAGCAAATACATAAATTTGGCTTGAAAGATAACCGTGTCCGTTTAAAAATAAATAAAACACAAAATTAATACATGCACCAATAAATCAAAACGGACCTTAGATTCCGTTCTTGCAGGTCTTGTTGAATTCTTAACAGCATCAGTATCTTCTCCCTCGCCACTACCATTGCTCGAGTTTCCAGATGATCCACTTTGTTCTTGCACTTTAGCTTCAGAAATCGTTGGCAACGTGGCCACCGTGTGCAACGTGTTATTCATTGGTGTCCCGGGCATGCCTACCAGTTCGTCCAAATGAAAACTAGAATGAACTCCAGGATCAATGTTGATCGGCATTTTCATGCGTTTTTCCATGCTTCCATCGGGTAGTTGTACCATGAAATAAGAACCGCCAATCGAACCTCGTTCCATTTGGAAACGCTTTTCTTCGGCCATGCGTTGCAACAGCGGCTTCACATTGGATTGCTGGAAAAAATCGATAAAACATCAAATATACTCATTCGTCGATTTAGGAAATAGTAATAAAAAATATTGCTAGTATGGGTGTGAGGTTTAAATATAACTTAAGAGTATCAGACTTAACTTATTAAAGAAGACAGAATTGGTAAACTGATATAGAACGGATGATCTACAGCCTTCAACATTTTATTCACAACAATTAGAAAATAAATAAAAAAAATATCACAAAGCTTTTCGCATAGAGTAATTTTAAAACTCATTATCAAATTCAAATAAGTGGTGCTTTATTTGTTCAAGACAATGCGAAAAGCCGATATATTTAGTTCGACAGCAAATTGAAAGCTTTCAGACGTGAAATCGGTGAAGTGATCTTGAAACTTAACAGGCTAATGAACTTGGAATGATATGATTTAATGGATCAATTGAATCAAAGGGAAATTGTTCGCTGATGCTCATGGAACTTAAATATACAAGTATTGACATAGAGTCGAATGTAATCGAAATATTAATATACCGACCACGTTACAGATTTTCAGGACGAGTTCGAGAGAAATTTGATATTAATAACAGAGCACTATTGACACACATTTTTTTATTTTGGTTATACACAGAATAATAAGTCAAAAATAATATCATGTTAATGTAAAAACAAAAACTAACCCTTTCCATTCGGATGCCGTCGGCGGCATTATACAAATAAATGTTGCAATTCGCGAGTGGAAAGGGTTAATAATACAATTTCTTGTAAGCCTAATTTTTTATACATATGATTCGAATAGAGATCAGAACTTATAGGTCCTATAAGCTATTGTTAGGATTTGAAATAACTAACTAAGTGGAATTTATAGATGGCAACCCATATAGATTTTCATTAGAATTTCTGTAATAAGGATGAATTTTTATTAAGGCAGGTAACATATTGCTCTCTATATTTCCAAGTAAAAATTGATGTCGCTAATGCTTGGGATCAGGCTGACCAAATTGGATGCCGAATCTGGGAGACCTGGTGGTTTACGAGATGATGGAAATCAGGGTTATTATTCCACATAATGTGGCAAATTTATTAATAGCAAATGAATATTTTGAAGTAAAACTTCTTTAGGCGCGACTAGAGAGTACATCTGTGAAAATGTAGCGGAAGTTGCGTTACGCCCGAACTGTTCGTCATTCGTTCTCGGTGAAATCATTTCTATACGGGTCGATTGTGATTAGTCGTCGTGTCGAGTGAATAGAGATCTTTCGTTGTACATCAACGAAGAGATCAGAATGTCATTAGATTTTAAGGTTACATCGTAGTACAAATCTTAATTTAATAAAAATTGCCTGAATTAGAAGAATATTTTACCCTGTCCCCCGTAAATAATTATAATGAAAATAATAAAACAAATGAAACATTACTAGTTTATTGAAATAATTTCTATATTATTCGTAGTTTCTATAAATCTGTAGCGGGTTGCCAACACGCATAGCGGCTTGTCAACACGCATCACATGTTACTGGACAGATTGGCCCATATATTGACAGCACAGAAAAAAAACAAAAATAAATTCAAGTGTCAGATCGTACTTGGTTTTTTTTTTCTCTCTAGTAGTTTTTGCCAAAAAAATGTATAATTCTTGAAACCTTTCTTTTCTATTATAAATAAGAAAATACCAATAACGTTTTATTAATGATCAGTATGACAACACATAGTGTCGTGGATATTAATCATATATAAAATAAACGAAATATAAATAATATTTTATGAAATTTATTATTGTCTATCATTTTGGTATTAATATGGAGGACTACCACACCTCCATAAATCTTTGAAGTTATTAAAATGGAAAATATTTTTGTATGCAAGACAGATATTACAGCTGCTCAAAGCATGAGATTATATCGCCAGCGAAAAAAAAAATACAAGTAGTCAATGAATGTATGTTAATTTTAATAACATGAAGTTCTTCAAACACAATTATATGATGAGTGAAATTGTGAAAACAATAGGAGTTGTTTAACATAATCCACTCTGTGAACGAATATTATATAATTTATTAATTAGCAATTACTTCATTTCTCTATTAAAGGCTCATTTCTAAATGCTAATTACAATGACAAACCGATCATGTCATATTTGAAGTATGACTTTAATTACATTATTGTTTTCGAATATTATAAATATTTTTATTGCTATTATTAATATATAATTTATAATTTATTATTATATAAATATGTTATATGATGTATTTATTTTTTACTTAAATACCATCTCGTACAATAGCAAAAGAGTTGTACTTCAATCGCGTGTGTACACTCTTTTTTTTGCTAACAAGGGGACAAGAAATATTTTTATGTTATTTGTAAAATAGAAATTGAGTGATACTATTGTGAAAAATGTTTTGAATAATAACATTGTGTAGCAATTCTTTAAATCAAAGTTTGTCATCACCAAATTTTAAAAACATTTTTTAAAATACAATTACACTATGCTAATTATAAGCATAGAAATTATATTTAAGCAGCTTATAAATTGTTATATTTGGTTCATTACCAATTTTTGGGACAACCTGATAGAACAAGAATCAATGTAGCTGTACCACTGGCAGTAGTACATACCAGTAGAAACTTACGTTTATGATAACCTAGACAATTTATTATTTTATTACCTTAGGATAAACCAGTGGCCTCATCATAGCTCCGAATACTGCGCAATTGAGGATGAGTCCAGCCAATATGAGATTGGCACCTCTCCAGTCGAAGTGTTCCAGCAACAACGTGGCCAAAGGTGCGAAAGTGAAGGTACCGAAACCGGAACCGCATACCGCAATACCTGTCGCTAAAGAACGTTTCGTCTCGAAGTAATAACCGACGCAAACGACAGCTGGTAAGTAAATCAGACCGAATCCAATGCCTGGAAAAGATAAAAATAATGAATAAATTGGAATCTTAATATTAACTTATTTAGGTATTATAAAAATACTAGATGACCCCGTTGTTTTGCTAAGTAAGGTATATTCTAAACAATTTCTAGAGAATCAAAAATATGAATACTTTGAGTGTATAAGGATGTGTTGTTTGAATGCTATATACAATGAGGTACTATGAAAACAATAATCCCCATTAGTTTGTCTATATTTTGTCAATACAATCAAACTGGAAGTTTTATACACTTTCTATAGAAAACATGGTATAATCCAATCCAAGTCTTTTTTGGTCTTTCGACTTATTGATTACGTTTTAAGTTTTTCAGATTCTTTTTGGATTCTGGATTTTGTGTATAATTGTAAATAATACTACTGAACTTATACAAAATTTTCAAATTTATGCGAGGAGAGATAGAAAATTAATTAAGTATTCTTCTTTGACCTGCTTTTTGAAAAGTTTCAAGTAACATTTAATGAAATAACTTTTATTATGGATTTTCAAAGATTACCATTTATCTCCCGATAGCAGGATCATGAGAATCAAGGTTATAGCTGGTCATACATCTTGTTCCCTCTACTTTCAAATATTGTTGGCGGTGGACCTTTTTAACCCCGGACCTTCATATATTACTATCTATTCTTCGATAAATTCTGGGAAATTATAACTGGGAAAATGTTATTCGACGAAATGTCCCTTTGATCGATACCAAATTTAGGTTCTGAATTTAAATAACATAAATAAAAAATAATATAACCCAGGAAATGTTTTATAAATACCAATGAGTATATAATTATACAGATCCGAGCACCGTGTTTAAGAAAAATATGCAAAAAGTGCATTTTCATATTAATATTTAAAAAAAGTTGATATTTTGAGTCTCTAGTAATACTTGCAATCAGTTTAATAACGTTTTTGCGTATAAATATAAATACGAACAAAACTACTTACTACAATTTAATCATAATTAAATAATATTCATGTAAAACATCCTATTGAACGTAATTGAACATCATCTGTCAAAAACGTTTGACATTTCACGTATTAGCCACCGTCCATTGTTTTATTTAAATTACGCTTCTACAACAATTTTCAAATTAAAAATGTAAAGTTTCTACGCGATTTCGAAATATTATCTCACCTTTCCGACCTTCTCTGGATTGGCACGAATTTTTCAAGACTAAGACTGGCCAAATCGGTTAAGCCGTTTTCGAGTTTTACCGGATCATTTGATCGAGAGCTCCATTTTTATATATAAGATGAAGAACGCCCATATCATGTTTTTTTCTCAATTGCATATTTAGGTGTAAAATTGTATAAAAGTAGATGTTTTTAAGCTTTATTTGTTAGAAATTTTGTTCAGCGTAGTAAAATTTGAAATGTGCGATGATGCATATAGGCACTGCACAATTTTCACAATAGTAAATATTATAGTAAAAGAGGACATTTTTTCTTTCTGGTAAACAAGTCACATATTCTTGATAAGTAGGTACCAATTATACATATTATTGCATTTCGAAAAAAAAACGAACTCGTGAGTCGCATGGCATCGTGCCTTAAGGCAAATTGCTAGAACTTCCCGTACCAAAAACTATTATTTTTTTAAAAGATTAACATTTTTGAAAAAAAATTACTCTGAAAAATTAGATTTTTGAGAAACTATAAATTTTTGACAAAAATTTCCTTTTTTTTAAAAAAGGACTTTTAGAAGAAAAGTGTATTTTGAAATATTTTGGAAATTCTGAACTTTTTTTCAAAGCAATCGTACTGCTTTAACTGCATAGAGACAAAATATCGATGCGCGTAAGCGCCGCGCCGCCGTCTAACGGATAAGCATTGATACGGAACCCATAGGAATGTAAACAAAATTTATACTTATTATTAAAATCTCTATACAAATAAAAATCTGATAATTTGATGTGCATATATCTAATGATCATTTTTGACCGCCAGATGGCATTTTTTTTACTTTTTTTTACTAGATCTCCGAAACCGCTAGACCTGCCTTTATGAAAATTTTAGTTCTTCATCTTGTTAATACAAGTAAAATGTTTTTTGAATTATTCAAATCAGACGCTCCGTTCTCTTAAAAACTGAGTTACCGTTTTTGGAACTTTTTGCCCCATATCTTTGGAACGGCTAGACCTGCCTTTGCCAAAAACTAATCAGCACGTCTCCTTATCAATACGAATCGAATGTTTTTTGAATTATTCAAATCGCTTCATCCGTGTTCCCGAAATCGTCGACGCAAATTTGTATCCGAACACACGCACACACATACACACACATACATCCATTTTTTTAAGGTATACCAAAATATTCAGAAACCTCTGAAACGTAAAGTAAAAGTGAAGGTAAAGATATATAAAAATTTTCATTTTCGATTTTTTTGCGATTACTATAACTTACCCTACGGGAAGTTAAAAAATTAGCATCGTCTGTTATCATTCTCAATGAAGGTAAAATATAAAATTTGGTTAATAAAATTTTGAGCACAATTAAAATTCATAAAAAAAATTCGCTACGTATTTGTCATTTTAGCCTATTTTTTACGTATTTTAACTGACGCAGCAAAAGTTTGTTTCCACCAGAAAAACTGATTTGCTAATTCCATGATTTTTCAACGATTCAAGTGATTCTGAATCGTTTAATATCAAAATTGGATAAAGTGTATATATGAGCCAAAATTTGTTATTCCGTTGATAATTCAAATATTTAAAAATTTTTGCTTTGATTATTTTAATATGCGACGATTAGCCGAGCTGTTTCTTTATAATTAGCACAAAAGTACAAAATTCTTCGAATTCATTTCCGTAAAAAAGCTGAACCGATTTTGAAAATTTGAAAACTGTTAAAAAAATGCCAGTTAGGATCAGTGCTGATTAATTTATTATATATATTGGCTGGGCCATTTCTTTATATTGTAGATGAATTTCAAAATTCTTATTGATTATGTCGATTGTTTACATCTAACGCAAAGTTCATGCAACTTTCCCGAAACAATATACCACTTATATGTATTTCTATTTAGGGTATCACAAACATTGAAAATAGTTCAACATAAACTCTACACCTAAAATAATTGTGAAACTTACTATGTTGCACCATATTATTACTACATGTCAAAAAATAACAGGCAAAACATGTAATACACGATGTTGTATCGTGACTTGCTGAATTACAGAAGAATTCCGAAGTTCTCAAGATGATAGTAGAAGTGTATTATGGTAAATTTTTAATGATATTAAAATAATTTAAATTTTGCTATAATTTTAAATAGAGAGAAATAATTATTTCTCCATTCAATTTTAATTGGATGAAAATGTTATTGAAATCATGATCAAAAATAATGTGGAAAATTTCACGTTAGCGATACCTGTCTTCAGAATAAAGTCAATCAATCAAAATTCATTCAAGTCATATAGATAATTGTAATTTCTTCGAAATTAATTCGTTTGTTATAAAATATCAAATATCGATGTAGGAAATGTTGACAAATGGTACAAAATTAATTTAAAAAATACACCAATTTTTTATACAATTAGGCACTTCTTCAACTTACAATTAGATAGAGACTGAACTTTACATAGATAACAACGGATCTTTACAAAGCCATTTCTTATTGATCTTTACAAATCAGAGCTCTAATCTTATAAAACCTTTCCGGAATCTTCAAAAATATAAAAAGGTTTCAAGATAGAACGTGCTCAAATTTTAAACCTCAAAAAGACAAACTCAGTTTAGGTGTATTTCAATTTCAATGCAATGACAAAAAAATACGAAATATCATGTGGGCGAGGCAGGGTATAGTAAGATATCACGTGCATTTATTTCTTCTCTGAATTAAAAAAAAATCCAAACATTTTTTATGGCAATTTTAAATATCACCACGTATCACCAAGAGGAATGGGGGTCCAAAAATCCTTAAGGGGGTCTTCCTATGTGATGGGTTGAAAAAATCGATTTTTTTTCATAAATTGCTTCCTTAACATGTCTAGAATACGGTAGTAAAGCGATTTTAGAAAATTCGAAGCCGTTTTAAAGATACAGCAGGTAAAAGAAAGAGCGGTTCGGAGCGCTGAGTTGGCAGTTAGAGCCCGGGCCTAATGTGTACCGTATTGTGTATTGTATACCCGGCCTCCCTTTTATTCATATATCCGTTTATACAAAGTTTGTTTAGGAGCAGAGACACAAAATAATAACGAATCTTTGAATTCTTTGATTTGGACTTTCGCTCCTAAACATCTTCATTCTGGTCCCAAAATTGTTGAAATTGCTAGCTACTTAGCAGTTATTATCTTTAATGAAGGTTTTCAAGGTAATTTAAAAGTTATGTCGATTATGGGATGCCCTGTTGGTCGTGAAGCCCAAGCGTATGTTGAAAAACAGGATGAAAAGCGAATCTTACGTTCTGAGCGGCGCGTAAGTGATGTCGTTAAACAAGCCAGGATTGACTCAAGAGCTGAACAATCTGCTTCAAAAGAGTTTCACGAGGAAGAGGAAGGAATACTCTATGGACCAGGCATCGCCGATTGAGAGTAAGTTGATATTTTAATAGTTTTTAAGGGACTTGAAACTTTAAACGCGTTTTTCTCAAAACTGTGTTTTTCAAACTTTCCTCCATTGTATCTCAGAAACGGCTGGACCGAATTACTTGAAATTTACAGGGCACACTCAATATATTTAAACGCATGGAATGAACTATTTCAAAACTTCGATTTTTTTTTATAGCAAAAAACAAAAAAAAAACGCCTAATTTGCAACTTTTATTTCAAATGTCTATCAAAAATCCAATTTTTTTTATATTCATTTGATTATAGGTCATTCCGTGCTTTTAAGCCTACAAATTAAAACGCCGTTTATTTTTTTTTTCAGATAAGCCGATCAGCCGGAATCGTGGAGGAAGTGGGAGCTCTTTTTTTCGAGGCGGGGGTGTTCAGAGCGCTGTAACTCTAGTTTGACTGAATATTTTTAGCTGAAATTTTATATTTATACTGTCCAAATATGTGTTAGTAAATGATAAAAAACTTAAAGCTCTAAATATTTACTGGTCGTAGAAAAAAAGTCCTAAAATATCCCTAAAAAACAGGCCGTCACATAGGAAGACCCCTTAAAAAATCGATCACGTGATTAATGGACGCACTTAGGCAATTAGGTGGTGATCCGATTTTAAATAGAATCAAATAGGATATTTGTATTTGTTTGCTTGTGTAGACATTGTTTTTCCATTTCTATTCGGTTTAAGTTCGTTTCCTACTCACCTCCCATGACGCCGTACGTGATCATTAGCGTGGTAACTGATCCGCTGAAAGTACTGAGCACGAAGGCAGAACTTGCAATCAAACTTCCCGCTATGCAAACTGCCCTACAGCCGTACTTATTCGTCAGCGCCGACACCACAGGCCCTGAAATAAGAGACAAAGAAATTTAGAAATTTACCATCAGGAACATTCACATTATCATTGAAATATGGCAAAAATTATTGTCATTCTGTTAACAGAACTTAAGGAGTCCTTGAAGCTATTGTGATGACTGCTCAATGATGTAGCTTTATAGATGGCAACCCAACGGTTGTCCTATCTTTATTGATGAGTTTATTAAAAATTTAAATAGTGGTGACTCGGCTGCAGCAATGCCGAGGAAGTGCCATTTTCACTTGGAAACATATTGCTACCTATATTATTGAAGTAAAACCGATGTCACTACTGCATAACATCAGGATGCCCGAGACGAGTATCCAACCTGAAACTTTTTATGATTATAGCTTTAACTGCTAAGTAACGAAAAAAACAACATATATTTTTTTAAGTATATAATTTCAAGTAAAAATTTAGTATCATGTTACTTGATGTCAAGCTAGCAATTAGTGGATGCTAATCTACGTTCTTATCACGGGGCCACGGCTGGTTCATCCTAACCAGTTTGTTTCATCCTAACTTAAGGAGTCTTATGATGACTGTTCAATGACGTAGCTTCATAGATGGCAACACAACGGTTGTCTTATTTTTATTGATAAGTTTATTAAAAATTCAAATAGTGGTGACTCGGCTGCAGCAATGCCGAGGAAGTGCCATTTTCATTTAGAAACATACTGCTATCAAGTGAAAACCAATGACACTACTGCATGACATCAGGATGCCCGAGACGAGTATCCAACCTGATTTTATGCCTATAGCTTTAATTGCTAAGTCACAAAAAGCCAAAAAAGCAAATATATTTTTTTTTACATATATAATTTCGGGTAAAAATTTAATATCATGCTGCTTGATATCAACTGGCAACTAATGCTGGAATAAAATTAGCTCTAACTCAGTGCTGCTTCAATAAAAAATTATCAGAATTATAAAAATTATAATAATAAATTCATCACATGTCGAGGGGGATAGCCGATGTTCTTGATCAGAACATCATCTTTTTCAAGAACAAAATATCTTGTATATTTTGCTTGTTTTTGGTTTATTTTGATTTATTTGAGTGTCTGACCATGATGCCCTGACACCAGTCTTCCCTTGAAATATAGATAGTAAAGTAATGTGTTTCCAAGTGAATAGTTCTAATCCGTATTGCTGCTTCAATAAAATTCTTGAGTATTACGAAGTTGTAATAATAAATTCACCACAGGATAAGGCAACCGTTTGAGTTGCCTCGTCATTAAAAAAGTCAGCACAACAGCTCATGAAAGTCGTTTAGTTTTGGTTGCTGTTAAATTACCACAGGGCTTCTGCTGGTTCATCCTACCAGTTTTTTTTTGACAGAATAAATTTGCATCTTAAAAAACAATTTACGAAATGCTATTTCATCTTTAAGGTTACTTT
>NW_020538040.1:167988720-168020293 GCF_003426905.1 Ctenocephalides felis
TAGACATAAATGTTGGAGCCATAGTTTTGCTGGTTTTTCCCAATGTGATTGACCCCCACATGCCGCATTCAAATCAATATGCAAACATATTATGACTAATGCGTGCCAACACTTTGATAGTATCCCACAAATCACTTTTAATTAATTTTCTTTAGAATGCCAATTTTCTTTAATATTGGACAGAAATGTGAGGAACAATTCAATAATATTGTTACAAGTCTTGTGTTCTTGAAAGCGGATAAAATTTCTGATTTGAAATGGAAACAGGTACGGATTCTTGATAGATGAAATAAAATTGATTTGTCTAAGAAAATAAGAACAAGTATAATATATCACTTAATCCATTCAATGTTATTGAAGTGATAAAGACACACCATATAAAAATTAGTTTCTTTACAATAATCAAGCTGCTTTAATCCTTTCGCAACGGGAATGTTTTCTGCAGAAATGACCCTGCTGTACGAGACGCCGCCCAAGTATTTATTACACAAAATATTTTAAAATTTTCCAATCATTATAAAAATATAGTTAAAAACTAGAAAATAACACTTCTGAAAAACTAAAAACCACAATAAAAATTACAATTTTCAATTATTTCGATACACTGTATGTCGGCTATAGGCGTACGCATAGGTTGTCAAGAAAAATGGTTAAATGGTTAAATTTATATCTCCTATTCTAATTCATTTTACAAGGAGTAGGATATTTCAAATATAATCATGTTACATACATAATTGTGACATTTCACAGAATCACATGACTCGGCTTAAAGAGCACATACTTCTCAGGTAAAAAAATGGCTAAATAACCTTAAAATTAATGATAGGTAGATCTGGAAAAAATCTTAAAATTTTTGGGCCGGTTCTGCCACACAACAGACCAATGGTATGGCAAGGCCATGTTACGCTCCAACTTCCATATATTACGCTACTGAATCATATTGTCAAAATGTCATGTATTTGCTGTGTATTCAGGCGTTTTACACATAAACTGGAATATCACTTGTTTGTTATGAAGCTGGGTCAGAAAGATCTTGTTATCTAAGATTGTTTTTTGATATTTGTGCGGTTTCTAGGTTACGTTTTCTATCTGACATTCAGAAAAGCGCCTGACTGCACAGCTACCACATGGCTTTTGTCAATAATTAGTATAGAAAGTTCTTCATAACATAGCCTTGCAATAACATTGGTCTGTTGTGCGGCAGAATCGGTCTATTAATGTTACTTTTACTCACTTTTTTATTATATAGTAATTTTTACACCTGTCCTGAAACACAAGGACAACAAGTAAAACTGTAGAAAAAAATGACTTTAAAATACAAAATCTTCTGACCACTATCAGAGATTTTGAAAATTGGCATGATTTAATGTAATATGAATTTCTTGTTTAATCTTGCCCTGGTGACATAGTTCTTTGGCAAGTGAGTTTAGATGATCCTCGAAGATCATCCAAATGATTTGCAACTATTATGTTAAACTCACCAGCACTCAGGTACATTCCAGACAGAAGACTGCCAACCCATGCAACCTTTCCTTTGCCTTCTCCGAAATACAGAACGAATTCGCCAAGAAAAACGCCGAATGTGTAAGCGATGCCATCTACGATCATGTTGCACATAAATGAGGCGAAAACGACAACCCAACCGTAACCTCCGTCAGGCGGAGGCGGCACGTCGTGGTACTCGCAGTACGACATCGATTCCTCTTCGGCGCATTGCATCGCCTCCGCGGTCAGCCGAGCCGCTTCTTCGCATGCTACTTCGCTATCCGTCTGGAAAAAGAGAATATATTCGTTAATAATTTGGTTTGATAGAAAAATTTATTTTAAAAAACTGAAAGTTTAGAAAACTAACTTAGAAATAACAATACACCTTACAAAACATTTAAATAACCTATACTTGAAAATTATATTCAGGTATCATAAACTAAATACAGAGCTCAAGAGCAAAAAAACTACAAACAAAAAAAGCTTTTGGTATGAATATTGATACATTTCCATTTATCTCCTGATATCCTGATATCGACAAAGAATTATGGTGATGGTTGGTTACACATCTTTTGCCTTCTACTTTGAAATAGTATCATCAAAATATCTATACTTTGCTTGTTTTGGAGATTTGGTGATAGTGGGACTTTTTACACATGGATCTTTAAGACCTGCTCTACCTTATTTATCATACAAATCATATATGAAACTTCCATTAATTAACTAAACTCCTAAACTTGGATCAAAGACTATATTCTGTTCCCATAATCTATGGATGGTAATTTGTATTTTTTTAAACTAAGAGTTGGTAATTAAGTCATAAGCAAAGTAAAATCGTTTACCTCCTGATATCGATTTCCAAAAATTAAGATGATGGTTGGTTACCCATCTTTTGCCTTCTACTTTAAAATAGTATCATAAAAAATATCTATACTTTGCTTATTTTGGAGATTTGGTGATGGTGGGACTTTTTACACATTGATCTTTAAGACCTGCTCTACCTTATTTAACATACAAATCATACTTGAAATTTCCATTAATTGACTAAACTCCTAAACTTAGATCACAGACTATTCTGTTCTCATAATCTATGGATGATAATTGGTAATTTTTCAAACAAAAATCTTGTAATTAAGTCATAAGCAAAGTCAAATCGTTTATCTCCTGATATCGACTTCCAAAGATTAAGGTGATGATTGGTTACACATCTGTTGCATTCTACTTTAAAGTAGTATCATTAAAAATATCTGTACTTTGCTTTTTTTGAGATATTGATGGGACTTTAAACAGATCTTTAAGGCCTGCACTACCTTATTTATCACAAAAATCATACTTTAAACTTCCATTAATTAACTGAACTCCTGAAATGAGATATGTTCCCATAATCTATGGATAATAATTGGTATTTCAACGATCCTGCACTAGAATGTCAATACAAATGAAATACTTACAATTTTTATGTCTAGCGAATTTTTTTAATATTATTTTGTTCTAGCAAATATCAATTGTTATATACAGATTAATAGATAATTTTATTAGCTTTTTAATGATATAATAACATTTGTATGCATTAAAACAATTTTTTAATGAAATAACACAAAACTAAAAAAGTGTCACCAACGTTCTTATTAACTGCACCAGAATGTCAATACAGATGAAATTTATACAATTTTTATGTTTAGAGATATTTTTAAATATTATTTTGTTCTAATAAATATCAATTGTTATATACAGATTTATAGATAATTTTATTAGCTTTCTAATGACATAATAAAATTTGTATGCATTCAAACAAATTTTTCCTAAAATAACACAAAACTAAAAAAAGTGCCACCAACGTATTGAGTTGACTAATCAGCACGTCTACCCATCAATAGGAATCGAATATCTTTTGAATCAATCAAATCGGTTAATCCGTGCTCCCGAAATCGTCTTTTCTAAAGTGGAAAAATTGTATCCACACTGTATCTATTTACTCAAAAGTAAGCCAAAATGTTCAGAAGGCTTTGAACCGTAAAGATATGCAATAATTTTAATTTTCTATTTTTTTTGCGATTACTATAACTTACCCTACGGGAAGTTAATAATTTGGCATTTTTAATATAAAAATTCGAAATATTTTATTATTTTATGAATAAAAATAATCGAAGTGGCTGCAAGTGTGCAAAGCTCACGCTCAAAAATTTTAATTAATGGGAAAGGTATAATAGGTTCGCATCATATGATGGTTTATAAAACAGAATTTACAACCGCAATTCGTGCCGGATTATAAATGTATGCTAAACAATATAAAAAATTCCATAACAAAATTGAACATTTATAAGTCGATATGTTTATATTATTAAAAAAGTGTTTCTGGACCACGTGAGAACATTTTTGGAGATGCCAAGATTTGAATTACTGTTATGCGAATTAAATATAAATGAAATACGCTAGCAGGCGTTTGTATATACATCATGGAGTATTTCATAATCTATAACATAAATTTCGTTGTTATTTCATAGGCGTGTAATAGTAAGCGTAGATAAATAATGGAGCAAAATGTTGTACACAATCGGAAATTATCAAGAAGTCACATAGTATGCACATACATGTAATGCTATATTTTGTCGGTTTAATATTTCACTTATGATAATTCTGCATTTTATAATTGTTATTGTTTTATTATTCGCCCGACCGTCCATCTATATCCTGACAACGAGTTTCCAAAACATTTCCTTACAAAAGTACAGATGAAAATTTAAATAATTTGCTAAAATCCACTCGAGAAAATTGCTAGTATCCCGTAACATAAATTAGTTCAAAGTTGATTTTAACCTCAGGTGCGGTCAGTTATAGAAATCGCAAAAAAAAATTGAAAATGATAATATTTGTATATATTTACGTTTCAAGCATTCTGAACATTTTGGCATACATCACAACGTATGTGTATGTGTATGATAAATATGTGTACGTTTATGTATGTGTGTGTGCGCGCGTATGTACGTGCGGATACAATTTTTAACTTCCCATAGGGCAAGTTATAGTAATCGCAAAAAAATCGAAATCGAAAATTTTTATATATCTTTACGTTTCAGAGGTTTCTGAATATTTTGGCATACCTCAGAAAAAATGGATGTATGTGTGTGTGTGTGTGCGTGTATGTATGTGCGGATACAACTTTTCGTTCAACATTTCGAGAGCACGGATCAACCGATTTGAATGATTTAAAAAACATTTGATTCTTTTTCGAAGACGCAAATTTTTGGCAAAAGGCAGGTCCATCCGTTTCAAAGATACGGGGCAAAAAGTGCCAAAAAGTCAAATCAGTTTGTGAGAAACCGAAGCGTCTGATATGAATGATTCAAAAAACATTTTACTTGTATTAACAAAATGAATAACTGATTAAATTTTTAGGAAGGCAGGTGGAGCGGTTTCGGAGATCCAATAACAATGTTTAACAAAATTCCATTTGGTGGTCAAATATGGTCATTACACATATGCACATCAAATTATCATATATTTATTGAGATTTTATTAACAAGTATAAATTTTGTTTACATTTCTATGGGTTCCGTACCAAGATTTATAATGTTTAACCGGAAGACTGAAGACTTTAAAAGATGTTCAAAAAAAATTTGAAATATTTTCAAAATTTTCAGAAAATGTTAAACAAAATCTAAAATTTTCAGAAATTTTCAAAATTATCAAAAAAAAAAAAAATTAAAATATATGAAAACTGAAAATATTTATAAATATATAAGACATTTAAATTTATAAATATATGAAAAATTTATTTTTTCAAAATTTTCGAAGAATTTAAAAAAGAAATTTTTAAAAAATATAATAAAGCTTTTTTTAGCAATTTGCCTTAAAGCACGATGCCGTGCACCACTAGTTTTATTCAACGTTTCGGGAATAAAAAATGTCGCACTTTTGAGTAAATTAATGACTAATCTTTTTCCAATTCAAACGCTCAATACTCATCAAAATTCACTAAAAACAATATGTTGGAAAATTCATCGGAAAACTGCGTGTTCTTTTAGAATACAATTAAATTTTTTTTTTTACCCGAATTTAATTTCGAGTTAGTATCTGCGCCTAATAAAATTTATATCATATATCATAAAATGAATTTTCATGTGTTGATAGTATTTAAGCACGAGATAACGTGCAACTAAATTATTAGGTGCAATTAACTCTTAATGGTGATAGGTTTTTTTTAATTTAATAAAAAGGTTTTTATTAAAATATCACTAAAATTATTTTTATATATCTAGCAATATTATTGATATTGCATATGATATCTAGCGATTGCAAAATAATATTTTAATAGTATAGCAAATATACTGAGTCTCAGGCGCATTATTGCAGCCTCTATTGAAGAATGCATTCGACATTCAAAATATAAATACATTAGCATAGATATTGAAAAAATATGTATTTTTCAAAGAAATTTATCATTCACACCTGTATTATGAAGTAAAGATTGAACAGAAATTTAAAAAATATTAATTTTATGTACAAAATGACTTCACGTTTTCCACTCATAGTACTGACAATCAAATTAGTGAAGCACAATCAATACATAAAACAAATTGCGGACATCTCAATTGTGAAAATATCTTTGATATATAAAAAATCCACTATATTAACAATTCTTATCTCATATCTGTAATACTTAATCTGAATTCTTATGTTTAAATCTTCAAACCATTCATAATCATATAATCAATCATTATTTTCAATGATTTTTGTTTTGCATCTTCCATAAATCCTACTCTATCTATTTTCAAGGCTTTTTAAAAATCATTATATATATATATATATATATATATATATATAATTCTTGTATCACGTTGTTAGTCGCAATAGTTCTCCGGAACGGTTTGACCAATATTTATGAATTTTTATAATCATGTTCAGTATGACTCAAAATAGGACATCCATTTTTCAAACCCTTAAGTGATACGAGCCACCCTTAAGATTTTTCCAATTTCTTTTATTTTATTTTTTGTATAATTTGCAGATAAGACACCTACAGCCCTTAATTTTGACCCATCTAACCTCAGACTCATATTTTATAATAGTCATTTTAGTAATCAAATCATTTATCACCCCATTGGCAGCCAATCATTTTTTTCACTATATTTTAATCTTAGAAAAACTGTTTTTTCACTTTATTTTAAGCTTAAATTTTTGCTTCAAAAAGCAATTTATTTTTATCAAGGGTTTTCCAAACATAACATTTTTATTAAATTTACGATCAATTTTTTGTGTTTGAATTGTTTATAATGCGGAATTGAAAGTTATACACAAAAAGAAAAGCTTAAATTTTTGTTTCAAAAAACAATTAATTTTTATCAAGGGTTGTCTAAACTTAATATTTTATTTTTAATTTTGCGATCAATTTTTTGTGTTTGAATTGTTTTTATGCGGAATTGAAAGTTATACACAAAAAGAAAAGCCTAAATTTTTGGTTAAAAAAAATTAAGTTTTATCAAGGGTTGTCCAAAATTAACATTTTTTTTAAATTTTTAAATTAAAAATTTAAATTAATTTAAATTTCCACCCTTCTACCACAAATCCATATTTTATATTAGTCATTTTAGTAGCCCAATCATTTTTTATCTGGATCGATAACTGATCGAATATCGTCTTTATGTGAACATTTTGCACTGAATTTCGATCAACATTTTTCGGAGCACTTACAAAGGCTATCAATATACCCCAGGATGATGTGGCATGATTTGCAGTGGGTAAACCATCCATATAATTTGTTTTAGCTGTCCTTTCACTAATATATTACGTTCATAATAAGTTGTTTTTTATGCTAATAATTTTCTAGAAATATTTTTTATGGCTGAACGCTTATCGGGCCAGCTAGTATATATATATATATATATATAAATATATATATATATATATATATATATATATGTGTGTGTGTGTGTGTGTGTAAATAAAATTATTGGCTTACGTTTATCAATGAATGGCGATATTTTGAATTACCAAAGATCATTATAAATTCATAGATATGTGCCAACGTGATAAGCCAGAAAATTCTATACTTTTGTACAAGTGTGTGTCTTTATTAATGTGCATCTAATGAATTTACAAATCAGCCTGCGTTTTACACTTACGTCATTCAATAAATGCAAAACCTGTCGTGATCAATATTTACAGAGTAATAAATCAAAAATAAATACATTTCGATTGAAAGATTGCAGAGAACAAACTCCACAAATCACACCAAGTGGAAGAGTCAACAAGAGATTCAATCATTAATAAATATAAATAAAATTTATTTCAGAAGGGTAAAATATAGATGCAGTTTTAGACATTCCCGTAATTAATTGAAATTACAAATTTTCTCGGTTTATTGAATAGGAAGTAATGTTTTCAAACCCATTTCTCTATTTTTATATCGTCACAATGGTGTTATTCTGGTTTTGCCTCGCCAAGAAGGAATGTCATGAAAAAGATTAGGTAAACCCTTTCACTTCATTTTTCGCGGAAGTGGCACTGCTGTACGAGCCGGGAAGCCGCCCAAGTATCTGTTATAAAACATATTTTAAGATTTTCAAATAATTTTTTCGTTTTCCGCAGAAGTGCCACTGCTGTACGAGCCAGGAAGCCGCCCAAGTATCTGTTATAAAACATATTTTAAGATTTTCAAATAATTTTTTCGTTTTCCGCAGAAGTGCCACTGCTGTACGAGCCAGGGAGCTGCCCAAGTATTTGTTACAGAACATATTTTAAGATTTTCAAATTATTTTTTTGTTTCCCGCAGAAGTGCCACTGCTGTACGAGCCAGGGAGCTGCCCAAGTATTTGTTACAGATTTAAGATTTTCAAATTATTGTCGTTAAAATATATTATTAAATTAAAACTTACACATCTATAAAATATTACAATAAAAAAACAAATTGGAAGTAATGATTTACGGATGTCCTCTAAAGGCGACACTCGTACACACAGGTTGTTATGCGGATGTCGCCAATAGGCAAAGGAGTTAATTGTGAAACAACTATCCTTATTATTAATAAATTATATTAGTTTTCTAGTCATAAAATTATAACTAATTTTTGTATTTTTAAATGAAGTTATGGTATATTTAGATAAAATAGATTACTAATATCGATTTTGCTTTCTTAGAAATCTAAATCTCGCATCATCAAGAAAACTTTAGAAAAATTTTAAGAAGCTTAATTATTTGACTATCACTGCATCAAATTAAAAATATATCATCAATATTAGAGAAATTCTAACACACCAAGTGGAAAAGTCAACAAGAGATCCAATCATTAATAAATATAAATAAAATGTATTTCAGAAGTATCCACGTGGTATAATAGAGATACAGTTTTAGACATTTCCGTAATTAATTGAAATTACAAATTTTCTCGGTTTATTGAATAGGAAGTAATGTTTTCAAACCCATTTCTCTATTTTTATATCGTGACAATGGTGTTATTGTGGTTTTGCCTCGCCAAGAAGGTATGTCATGCTCGTACTCTATATCGATCGCCTAATAACTAGTCATTTTTGTAAAGAGAGTTTCTTGGAATAAATATGCAGTCTCTAAATTGCAACCATACTTTCCGTGTTGATTCTCAAATTAGAACTATTAGATTAAAATCTAAAATCGATTAGTGGAGGAGAAAATGAATTGGACAAGTGCCCAAACTTATTAGGAAATTTTCGAATTGTCCGAGATCTAAAATGTTGTTGTTGACCAAATATTTACCGTACACAATTGGATAGCTGAAATCATCTCTATTTAAAAGCGATAAAATATATGTTTATAATATAGTTAAGATAAATTATGACTTACCATGTTTTATTGACAAGTTATTAAAAAAACAAATGCAATCATAAATCGAAAAACTAGTAAGATCGATTTTATGATGTATTATAAGGCGATCATCCATAGACCTTATATTTATGGACTGCTAGTCGAGCGCAAAATAAATGCTCAAACATAGAAGGATATATGACGTCACATGTCTGAGCGAACATTGCCGACGACAATCGCGGACTATCCCGATTGATTAAATGTCATATGTCATATATTTTATTTTAATAATTTAATGGCAATTGTGATGGCTGATAATTTTGTAAGAAATGATATTAATATTTTCTCTATTATAAGGCCTATGTTGGCACGGAGCATATGGCATATGACATTTGATCAATCGGGAGAGTCCGCGATTGTCGTCGGCAACGTTCGCTCAGACATGTGACGTCACATACCCTTCGATAACTCAGGCTGTTGGGTTATAATTTAACCCTGATAGCTGTGGACTGTATTAAACACTGATTTGTTTTGTATTTGCATGTATTTGTTGCAGTTCTCATTACAATCACTAGTTTGTTACTAAGTTATAATGAAAGAAGATATATTTATTTATTATTTATTAAACATGATGTTTCGCAGACTTTACTTTTAGAAGTGCACAATTAGTTCCATTAAACTCTCTGCTACACCCCCTCTACCAGGAGTAGCAACCATCCCGTGTAAAAGCTCAATGCCATGAAGATTGTCACCTTCATGGCCAATATAATAAACCAAAAATACGGGAATCATCCTTTTTTAATATTTTTATATTAAACAAATATTTTTATTTATTTTAAATTAATCCATTTGTTTTAATCAGCATTACTGACAATAGAAATTGTAATACAATAAATGTACTTACAGAAAGAAACACACTGTAAGCTTTAAGTATTGCGCGCGGTCTATTTTTCAAAACTTTGATTAATTTTTATAATTAAACCACTTCTCGCAAGCCTATAATATTTGAAGGTGTTGTTTTTGACTATCAACTCTATCACCATGCAAAGTTTCATCAAAATTCCAGAAGAGTAAACCTGAAGTTCTCCTTGTGAGTATAAGTAGAAACTCAGATTCAATGTTTTTGTATCATTTTAAACTATGTTGGAAATTTATAAGTGGGCCATTTTCAAATTTGTTTTTCAAAAATTCGGGCCAATTTTTGATCTAACTAGAAGAATCTGGTTTGCAAGGCCATATTTCGGGACTCTCCTGGCCAATCCGCGACACGTATAGTTGTCTTATGTTTCATAATATCATAGTAAAATTTAGTTTCAATTACTACCAGTTATTATATCAAGGTTTAAATTTTATTAGTTTATATAAAATATGTCTTTTGCTAATATATCTGGTGAAGAAAATTTCATCTATCCCTCTAGCGATATCGTTCTACTACGCCTAATTATTTACCATTGACATGATTTTTCATTTTCCTCGCCTGCTTCCAATCCTAATTCAATTCGAGACCTATTGATTTTTAATCAGAAACGAAACACAGTGGCTTTAATATTGACTTTTATAAAAAAAAATAACGTTCTTACTATAGTTTGATTGTGCTTGTTGACCTTGGCCACTTCTAAGCCACGAGAGATGGCTTGGTAAATCGAATTGATACAATAATACGCAAATACTCGCGACTTCGATTGGCATATTATATAAAGTCCAATTGGGATTTGTTTGCATTACGAAGAAAACTTTCTGAAAATTCTGAGAAGCTTATAAAGAAAGCGAGTTGCCTAACATGCGTATATTCAATAATATCATATATATTTTATTTAGAGTAGTGTATTTATTTATTTAGATGTATACAATATAAGCACACAAAAGTACCTATCATACGCATTTACATTTCTCCAGGGGTTAATACATTTAAAATAACTTACCCTACGGGAAGTTAATAATAAATTGTTCGAGATTAAGTAAACCGTCTAACGGATAAACATTGGTACGGAACCCATAGGAATGTAAACAAAATTTATACTCTATAAAATATCTGATAATTTGATGTGCATATGTCTAATGATCATTTTTGACCGCCAGGTGGCATTTTTTTTACTTTTTTTACTAGATCTCCAAAACCGCCTTCATGAAAATTTGATCGGTTCTTCATCTTGTTAATACACTTTTTGAATTATTCAAATCGGACGCTCCGTTCTCTTAAAAACTGAGTTATCGTTTTTGGCACTTTTTGCCCAATATCTTCGGAACGGCTAGACCTGTCTTTGCCAAAAACTAATCAGCACGTCTCGTTATCAATACAAATCGAATGCTTTTTGAATTATTCAAATCGCTTCATCCGTGTTCCCGAAATCGTCGGCGAAAGTTTGTATCCGCACACATATGCACACACGCACGCACACACACACATACACGCACACACACACATACACATACACATACATCAATTTTTTCTAAGGTATGCCAAAATATTCAGAAACCTCTGAAACGTAAAGATATATAAAAATTTTCATTTTCGATTTTTTTGCGATTACTATAACTTTCCCTACGGGAAGTTAAAAAGAACCAATTAAAATTAATAATTTACGTATGTCCTCTAAAGTCTTATGTTATTTAATGGAAGTATGAACATGTAACATCATTTTCACTAATGAAATCTCCGACATTCTGTCTCCTTACGCATTTATCTACTTAACGTAATGAAATATCAAATATCTTATTTAATGTGCTTTTTATTGTTGTACGGGAAACACAGGCCACAATTATGGCGAACAAAGCTATTCTATACAGAATAAAACGCACACTCACATTTATTATTTTAGGCTTCTAACCTAGAGAATAAATGTTATTTTTATACGTTGAAAATGCTAAGAAAAATAGAGTAATTCAAGCTTTAGATCTAACTTATTTTAATTGAGATTTCCAAGTTGCCAATTAATTATTATTGCTCTCTCATGTGCAATAATTGAAAGTTTTCCTTTGCGCTTGACATTTGATTGAAAATAAATTTAGAGTTTAGATTGGAACGCTGCATGGTGATTATAACGTTTCACTGTTTTTCCTTTCAAAGTTATTTAGTTTAATTATTATTTTTTAACAGCAATCAGAACTACGTGTTCTATGAACTGTGTTTCCTATCACACATACTAATCATTATTCTCGAGAAGCAACCCAGCGGTCAACCGTTCTTCTTTTTGAATTAGGTATGTATAGTTATTAGTGTTGGCGTATATATGTTGCAACAATGCCCATAAAAATTAATTTCCACTTGATATTTTTTACATTTCAGATATATAACTCAAAGTAAAAATTTGATATCATACTGCTTGATATCGAGCTGGCCAAAGTTGGGACTAGTCAGTTCTAGCCCACGTTCTTAAACATCACGCCACGATGGGCTCTAATTTTTAGAATTTCATTATTTAAAGTGTAGTAAAAAAAATATTATATAAAAAACCATTACAAGGTGTAATTTATTACATTCCATTATTTAAGGTCTAGTATAAAGAAATTTATTATTAGGATTAGTATATATAAATCCATTACAAGATGTATTAAAAAGAAATTCATTATTTGAGGCGTATTAAATAGAAATATGTAGTAAAAACAAATCCATTGTAAGGTGTAGTGAACAGAATTCTATTATTATACTAAATAATTAGGTTTTCTTCTTGATACATTTACAATTTGCTCCATCAAATATAGTATTTGTACTAATATATATACTATTATATATTTTATACTTAAACATTTCGAGTTATTACATATGCGCTGCGATTTTTGATCTGTAAAACATTGTTCGTGAAATTTTTTTGTTAAACGTTTAATTGTTCTAATAAATAAGCAAACATAGCAGGTCCGAGGTCTACACATGTAGTTTGACTAATTTGTTAATATAAGATGAATTTACATCACCTGCAATTCAAACAACGGATTTAATAAAAATAAGTAGAGTGATACATATGAGTGATAGGAAAAGTTTAGAATCTAATTGGCTCGTTAAACATAAATTTCTCTTTTATTTTGCCAATGAAAATCTCTTCATAGCAACAATGGTACTATTTATATAATAAATATTTTTGCAAGTCTTAACCGTATTGTTGAGGCTTATGATGTAAGACTGAATGACACGACAAAAAGCGAATTGTCGTACACAACGGTCTTATATGGTTCAAGATGAACATATAATAAATCGTTCGTTATTTACTAGCTAATCCGCAAATATAATAAAAGATCGAAAGAAATAATGTGGTAACATGAAACATAATATTATTATTATAAGATACATATTATAGTATTACTGAATAGGGTGGAGCGGGGCTTGAAGATCCGCGAGTAGAAAGATGCACCATCAACTTCTCAAAAGCAAGTGAAGTTAGAATTTTTTTAACAACGATATTTGAAAGTACAAGGCAAAAGATGTATATCCAGCCATCACCTTGATTCTTACGACATCACTATCTGGAGATAAACGGCCTTGTTTGAAAATCCATAACAAAAGTATCTATCGTTGTTTCTTTTGGTTGTGAGTACTGTTATTTAGTTTACGAGGCCTTAATATAAAGTTTAAGTATACGTTGTTTGATTCGTTTATAAGATGTATTGTTTATAAGATGTTAAGTTAGATTCAACAGTTTTTTCATATAACCTCTATAATAGCTTACATGTGGATGAGAAATAAAGGACCAACTGAATCTTTCCCCAGGCAAATGTATAAACAATAAAAAATAGTAAATAAAAATGTAAATTTAGCTTGGAAAAAGCAATTTCACAAGAATAAGTTAAATAAATAATTATTCCAACTTTGCTGATGTTTCTGACGAAACACCAGATCAAGGTTATATACAGTGTTATCTCTGTAAAAAATGTACCATTTTGCATTGATTGAATAATGTAGCTATTATTTCGTAAAATCCCATTAAACTTAAAAATAAACCATTGGTCCTGTTTGCTCCCTGGACGTGGGGTAAAAAGGACCAGGTGACAAATTGTTGAAAAATAGCAAATAAAAAAACATATTTTCTACAATGATGAATTAGCTGGTAGTTTTACTAAACATAGTCAGATATTTGTTTGTGTGATATGTGTTATTTGTTGTTATATAATTGGTTTGATTTTCACAATATAATTGATGGAAGTCAAATTGGACCTTTGTGCCCCGCCCTATAAAAATGTACTCAAAGATTCCATTTGTATTCACTAAAGTTCAACTAGAAGGCGGAAAACCTTGTTACCTATTCCAACTTGTACCATGTGTATATATTATATAGAGGGTTGACCTTAATATGGGCATTTTCGAATTTCTTTGCTGCCAAGGGCTCAAATGCTTCCAAATAAATAAAAAAAATCTGTGAAAGTTTTAGCTCTTTAAATTAACATTTAAATAGTCCGCAATTCAATTACAAGTCTACTATCACAGATGGCGCAAGAATTTACGTAATGACATACGATAATAATAAATATAGAAAACTTTTAATTGAAATTCGGACTATCTAAATGTTAATATTAAGAGCTAAAACTTTTAGATGTCCATATCAAGGACCACCCTAGTTATATATATATATATATATATATATATATATATATATATATATAAATTGAATTAGAAATGTACTCAAAGATTCCATTTGTATTTACTAAAGTTCAACTAGAAGGCCAAAAAAAATTGATTCCTATTCCGACGTCCAACTTATGCCATGTATATATATATATAATATATATATTATATATATATATATATATATATATATATATATATACATATATAATACGTGCGCCTACAGTACAGCTCATAGTAAGTAGAGATGTACGATAGCAAACTTACCTGAAAAAAAATCCTCTAATTTTTAATAATTCCAGAAATGAGCAGAAAACTACATACTTCAACTAAATCTACATTCCTGCATTAACTTCTAATAAAAATTTTGATTTCTTAGACCAAATTTTTAAATTTTAGTAAATATCTCTAAATTTCAAAATTGTATACGGTTGTATCAACATTTGTGCAGAAATCCATTATAATATAATACAGCATCGCTTATGCATATGTCAAATAAACTGATTTGTTATGAAAACATATGCTGAATACCAATTATACAAAATTACTATTGTTGACATTTGTAAATATTGGCAGCAGTAATTAAGAACATTAACTTTGTGAACTAGCTAAATAGAAAATCACAATAAGGACTAATGAAATTAATACCAGCACGCAAACTATTCGGAAATACTATATTCTAAGTTCCAAGATAATCAAAAAAAATGTACTGAAACCCATGATTTATAAAGTTTCAACTAATTGGATTCAAGATTTACACTTTGTGGTTTGGTATTATAGTAATATGAATGTTATGCATCTCTTTGTTAAATGACTGTGACTGTCTGTATAAACTGGTAGTTCTTATATAATGAGAAACATATATATATATATATATATATATATATATATATATATATATATATACACTATCCAGAATTATATATCGTATAGCATATTTAATTACATTACTCCTTATACAACTATTTCTGCATATTTTATCGATACTAATATCAAATCAATAATATTTGCATATTGTAAGAAGTTGCCTTTGCTATCGAAATTTTATTTTTCTCAGCTGAAACCATTTATTTATTTTATTTATTTCGCTCGCGACAAGAGTACATTATAACAAGCAAAACGCGGTTGCGTAATATTGCACAAAAAGCTCGGGTAACTGGCAATCACAACTTTATGCAAACTGCATTACTATGTAATCCAATGTATTGCATAAAACAGGTGCGCAAAATCACGGATATACGATCTTAAAATAAAACTGACCTTAAACGCTAAGAGATACGAGAATCACACAAAAATGCGGTCAGATAAAAAATGATCATTGTATTGTCAAATGATCAACTTGGATTGCGAAAGGAGAAGACTCAGGCGCAGCAAAAATAAAATTATCTTAAATTTCAACAATTTTGACGAATTTGATCATAATGAGGTTCTGAGATTTTTTTTTCGTATAGCCATAAAAATATATTAAGAACATAAGAATTGCACTTGGTTGCATAATGTAAATTTATGCATAAAGATGCGCAATTGGTATTTCTAGTTTAAATGAATATAATTAAGCAATTTAAAAAGAATTATGTATTAATAGCAATAATAAGACATAAAACTTACACATCTGGTGGAAATGTGTGTGGCCAACCAAAACTGCAGATAATTGATTAAAATAGTTTAAAATTTCATATAAGGTCGTCCAGAATAAAATCAAAAAACTTGATTTGCCGCATGAAAGCTGAATAAAAAAACAGTTTTTAAATTAAATTTTTATTAAAGAATGTTATTTTATTTATTGTAACTGCAATCAAAACTTAACGAGTCCTATGTTGACTTCTTTTAATGGCGTGGCCTTTATTGATAGATGGCAACTCAAATGGTTGTCCTATCTCTGTGATGAAATTGTTATTATTGCAATTGCGTGATAATGTAATGATGATTTTTTATTGATGCAGCAATTCCGAGTAAGAGCTATTTTCACCTGAAGATATTGCTGAATATATTTCCAAGTAGAACTGAATCACTACTGCTTGATATCAGGCTGTCCAAGGCAGATATCGAGCCTGAAACTTCTAATTGAAAGCTCACGTTTCTAAATACTAATCCACAAAGCAGCCCATCACAGAAGATCTAATGTTACAAAAATCAACGCAGATATACAATAATCATTTACAAATGCCTAGATATATCAATGAATAATAACAGATTTAGTAGAAAACATTAAAACTATGTAACAAAATTATTTAATTAAATAAGATGTATGTATATACATATAGGCGAAAAGATTGATAATAATGAAAACTCTATGAACAGAGTTCATAAAAGGATAAAAAGCAAGATAGAATATCCTACTCCTGACGACCACTAACTGCGAAAAATTTTCATTATTAAATTGTGTTTATGCTATATAAAAAGTCAACTTATTTAGCATTAAAAACAAATAGATTCAGTAATTAAAACAACTTTTTGCTAAAAACTGTTCATCTCGACTGGACCTGAATCATACAACTCGGTTTAGATCCCGCTTCGAGCAGCCTGTTGTCAAGCAGTAGTGACAACAGTTTTCACTTGGAAATATAGATAGCAATATATTTCGAAGTAAAATAGATAAATAAAATCTATAAATATTCGGCCTGTTTCAGAAATTGTAATAAGTTGGTATTAGTATTTTACCTTGAGGCAAGTTACATATTTATTTATTTATTTATTTATTTATTCATAAGCATAAACTTCCCGATATGTGTAAATAATCGACTTAATGAATTAATTTAGTAAAAGATTAGTAAAAGTATTCCGAGTGGATTTATTACACATAATTGCAAACGAACGAACACGTTAACTCAGAGTATTTTCTAAAAGCAAATTTTCAAAAATCAATAATTTTTATAATGGAACCAGTTTCCCTAGGACTTTAAAAGTCTAATATGTTCATTAAGGCCTCTATCGTTATACCAAATAAATCCTCTAATTTTAATTTCAACAAACATAAAAAAATCTACTAATTTTCTCAAACTTTAGTGAATTTTAAAAATCAAACTACTTGTCGTAAGGCCGTAATATTTCAGTAAGTTCTATAAGACCATGATATCTATCGCAAAAAAAATCCCTAAAAATCGGCTTAAATTTTTAGTCAAAAGTTAATTACAAGAAAACGGCTCGGTAGATTTTCACCTAAAACTAATCGAATCGAATCGAATCGAATCGAAATATCTTTCAAACAGTTTTTGATTTTATAAATTCGATTCGGTAGTATGAGCTATCTTTAGTATTAAGTCAAATCAGCTCAGCAGCTTTTAGGACCCTTAAGTCCTGATTGCTGTTCAAAAAATAATATTTATGAGAAAATCTTATCTCATTGCCGAATTTGGCCCTGGCGTCAATCCCGAGCGTAAATGATCTAATAACGATGAGTTAGTTAGTTAGTTAGTTCCGAGGAACGAGTTTGCATTAGTGATTTGATTGTGACGTCAGAGGAAATCCTAAAAAGTTAGCGAGGACGTGCGTTCTAGTGGAAGTAAATTGTTAAGACAGAAAACAGAAAACAGAAAACATCAGACGAGAAATGGAGAAAACAATCTACTTCTACCTAGCAACATCATATACGTATTCTATCTGGCACACGGCATACGGCACGAGGCACGAGGCAAATCTGATTGTATTTATTATATTATGACCTCAAGACCATCGAGAAGGATATCGGGAACTGGTTTCGTAGACATGCGCAATCCTAATTGATTGATTGAATGTTTGTTAAAATACAAATATTATACAAACTGTTGTCGGAAGTGGTTGGCTACTTTCACACGGAAACGTAAATTATTTGGATTTTTTTTATAAACACTAAGCCTCATTAAGGCATCTTACATTTCCATTAGATAGATAATATAAAGCTATCAAATTACTTTGGCAATGCTATCAGTAAGTAAGTAACAGTAAGACTGTCAAATTTCTTTTTGCAGTTTTTCGTGAAAGCTTCACATGTTATTATTTTTTTTTATTTATATTTATTTATATATACATTATTTTCATATCTCAGTCAGACAACAATAGCAATTTAAATTATTTATACAATTTTATATTTTATTCTCATGCGAAACTTTTCATTAAATTCTTCAAGTCAATTTGAGTATAAATAATAGATTTTTTTAACTTCCCGTAGGGCAAGTTATAGTAATCGCAAAAAATCGAAAATAAAAATTTTTATATATCTTTACGTTTCAAAACCTTCTGAACATTTTGGCATACCTTAGAAAAAATAGATGTATGTGTGTGTGTATGTGCGTGTATGTATGTATGTTCGGATACAAATTTTCGTCGACGATTTCGGGAACACGGATCAACCGATTTTAATAATTTAAAAAACATTCAATTCGTATTGATAAGAAGACGTGCTGATTAGTTTTTGGCGAAGGCAGGTCTAGCCGTTCCGAAGATACGGGGCAAAAAGTGCCGAAAATGGTAACTCAGTTTTTAAGAGAACGGAGCGTCCGATTTGAATAATTCAAAAAACATTTTACTTGTATTAACAAGATAAAGAATTGATCAAATTTTTATGAAAGCAGGTCTAGCGGTTTCGGAGATCTAATGAAAAAAGTAAAAAAAAATGCCATCTGGCGGTTAAAATAATCATTAGACATATGCACATCAAATTATCACATATTTTATAGAGATTTTAACATTTTTTCAAAAAAAATGTTTTTTTTCAGAAGTAATTTTTTGACAAATTTGTAGTTTCTCAAAAATCTAATTTTTTCGAAGTCAATTTTTTTCAAAAATGTTAATTGTTTTTACATATTATACCCAGCATACCCAGTTTGAAACTGAACATTTTGGCATACCTTAAAAAAAATAGATGTATGTGTGTGTGTATGCGGATACAAATTTTCGTCGACGATTTCGGTAACACACGTCAACCAATTTGAATAATTCAAAAAACATTCGATTCATATTGATAAGTAGACGTGCTGATTAGTTTTTGGCCGTTTTGGAGATACGGGGGGATTTCTAAAGCATTTCAAAGTATTAAAAAATTTAATTGTTCAAAAAGGTCAATTTTTTTTCAAAAAAATTAAAAATCCCAAAAATCGATTTTTTCAGATAAGAGTTCTAAAAGAAAATTGAATCATTTTTAAAAATATTAATTTTTGGTACGAGAAGTTCCAGCAATTTATAAACCTTTGCAATCAAATATTACAATATAATCATAGAACAAATGTTCTTTATACTGTTTTAGTATTGCGTATCCCACACCAGAGGGTCTACTGTTCCCAAGTTTATCGCTCGAATTGTTCGTAGGTCGTTGGTCTAGATACAGATCAAACTGATTCTACGATTGCTTGTCAAAAATTATCGAAATTACCAAGAATATAATATTTTTGCTATAAATTCAGATTTTTAATATAACCTACCACCTAAGTTGGATCTAGATGCACACGGTGAGCAAAACAAATTTGAAATCAGTTCAGTATATATATATATATATATATATATATATATATATATATATATATACCAGTATTATCTTCTTTCATAGTATAATATTCACAAAGTAAGTACCATTATTATCTTCTTTTGCTATTTACACATGTGTGGAAAGAGCTCCATGACTCCATGATGAGTTGTTCCTTATTAGTCATCTTGTAAATAGCATATGTTCAAACAGTAAACAAAAATATCATCGCATAAGATTTAAATTTGTCAAACCTATCAAAAGTACTGGTATGTAATAATTCAACTAGAATTTTACGACATTCTATAAATTATGCATGATTGCTGAGAACTGACCATAAAACACTGCAATGTCTTAACACAATTTTATTGATGTTTTTTATCGCTTGTTTTTAAGACGTAACACGCTTTACTCTCGTTGTTGCCTTAATTCTTAATTGTCGGCAATTAATATGACAGGCGTGGCATTCATTTTTAAATTATTACTTATAATTGTGTTTGTACGTGGTTTGTAAGAAAATCATCACAACAGCTCATAGGACCCATAAGTTCTGATCGCTGTTCAAATTAAAAAAAAAAAAATATTACTTAAGATCAAATTAAATAATTTGGCTTTCAGAATTTACGTGTTTTGATAATAATATAGAAGAAATGCTGATGGAAGTTTGGGGCTCACGCTCCAAGAATCTCGAAGAAGCCCTATTGGTATTTGTCTCTCATAAATTCACCTTTCCACAACATTTTACCACCCTTAACTAATAAAGATAAAGTTCTGTAACTTTTACGTGTCGTAAAATATAAGGCGATGGTCCTACTTATTTTAGATGGTAAAGGAAAATATTCGGTGGTATAAATATATAAGAATAAGCAAGGATGTATTTTATTTGGCTCCAATAAAAAAAGCTCAAGGGGGTATATTGTAGTCTAGTATGTACTCTAAAAATCGATGTGTAGAAGAGCATTTTTAAAAAATTCTATTTTACTACGACAATCCTCTTAGGTTTCCTTCCTCTACAAAGCTTTAAACGCGTTTTCCTCGAAATTGTCTTTTTTGATACGATACCCACGATTTCTCAACTTCCACTGCACCGATTTATTTGAAATTTTTACAGAGATTTCTTTATAGATTTTTCTTCAGTATTAACTATGCTTATTCCCGAATAACAATTTTTATTATATTTAAAAATTCTAGAAACCGCCAAAACTTAGAAAACTTCCAAAAAAGTTTTCTCTTTTTTGTGAAAGAAAATTTTTTTTACTTGTCCATAGTTCATTAGAATTGCGACGTTATTTTATTATAAGATTTGGAGGGCTAAAATCATGGGTCAGGCCAATTTTTTGAAACCCCCCGTTTCATCACCTTCTAAAATTAAAAAAATGTGTCAATTTTTAATTTTTATCTTTCTTTTATATTCTTAAAACATTAATTAACAACTCCTAAAAAAAAATAGTATAAATGTTGTTTGTCTTTTTTCATGTCCTTTCAAAAATAACATAAAATTCATGCAAATTGAATAATGGAAGATAAAAAATATAAAATATTTCTTCATTTGAAAATTTAGTTCTCTTGTGGAATAATAGTTAAAGCTATGGGATTTAAAGTTCCACGTTCCTCGGACAACCTGAAATCGAGCAGTGGTGACACAAAACATAGTAAACGTCCATTAATCACGTGAGGTTTTTAGGAGGAGGGGAGGAAGGGGTATAGTAAAATATCACGTGTATTTATGTTTTACTTGATTTTTTTTTAAAAATCCAAACATTAAAAAAAACAAAAATATTACAATTTTTCCACGTAACTAAAAATAGACGTGATGTTTGCTGGTTAGAAGGGGGGTAATGTTGAATATCACCACGTATCACAAAGGGGGAATAGGGGATCGAAAAATCCTTAAGTCGATTACGTGATTAATGGACGCCCCTTAATAGGTTCCTAAGTGAAAACAGTGCTTGGTGCACCATTTACCAAATTTGTCAGTATTACAGAAATTGTAAAAAATTCATCACATAGAGATGAGACAACCCTTAGGGTTACCATCGATAAAAAGCTACGGCGATCAAAAAGTCAGCACAGTGATTGATAAATAAAATTAATACTGTTTGCGCCAGAATCTTGTAGATGTCGCCAGATGATATTTGTAATAATCAGACAACACTTTATTCTCTGGCAATTCCTAAGGATTTTGGACGTAATAGCTAATCTGACGGGTGAACGAGGTCTCGCGCTCACTTGACGTATGCCGTATTGCTTGTGTTTTTTCCATATGACTTTTGTGAGATATTTCCGTGTAGTGGATATTATTTAAAGAATAAATATATTATTAATCACAGTCAGTGTTATTTATTTAAGTTCGTAAAGTTGATTTCGTCCTCAGAAACTCATTACGAGCGATCTAAAGAAGACCAGATTTCACGCCGCCACCGACTGGGCCGCCCATCAAGTAAAGAACGTCAAGTATTTTTACTTAATATATTCAATTATACCAAATCCTCGGAATAGCTATTGAGTCAAATTTAATGAGCTATTCCGAAGGGGTCTAACCAACCCCCATCCGTAATAAATACAAATTTAATAAATACTGCAGAAAACCACGTTTTTACAAACCTTATATTTTAAATCGAATTTCACCACTTTTATTCTACCTCATGCAAAACGAGTGCCTTTACACTTCGAGTTCTTACCAAGTGCTCTTCTTTATAGAAAAGAAGCTCAAAACTTTTCAACAACTTGCTCTACGCAAGTAAAAAATTCAATAGCTCTCAAAGCAAATTGAAATAAACGTGCTGCTAATTGTTGATTGATTTTCAGGTAATTCAATTCACCTTGTGTCAATTACTTATTTCAGTTGCGGTAAAATACAAACCTTTAGAAGATACGGTTGAGATAAAAACTTATCAACGAATTTGATAGTAGGTATATAATTGATAGAAACATATTGCATGTCATGTAAATTTTGTTATTTTTGACTACAAACGATATAGAATAAATTCTCCAGAAAAATAATTATTTCATTATTATACATGTATCGGGTGGTCCTTAATATGGATATCTTCGAATTTTTTGCTCCCAGGGGCTCAAGTGCTTTAAAATTGATTAAAAAAAATTATCTGAAAGTTTTAGCTTCTAATATTAACTTTAAGATAGTCCGCACTCCAACCAAAGTTTGTTATGAAAATAACATGGTTAAAATTCCATTTGTTTTTTAGAATTTTATAATTTAGCGACAAGTGAATCAAAATTTTAAAAATAACATTGTATTTGCTTATTTTGATCATAAATAAAAAAAATGTAACAAAAATTTGATACATTTTATAAAATAAGTATTTACTTAGGAAGAAGAACCAAGGAACTGTGCTTGGAGTGCGGACTATCTTGAAGTTAATATTAAGACTTTAAACTTTCAGAGAATTGTTTTTTATCAATTTTGAAGCATTTGAGCCCCTGGAAGCAAAAAAATCGAAAACATTCATATTAAGGGCCACCATTAAGGATACAAATATTAGAATGTTTGGCTAAGTTGAATATTCTCCAGTATTTAACGTTACTAAATCATTTATTGTTGCAACCAATACTCTATCCAGTCAAATTTCAATTTTCTTTTCAATATTTAACCGTGAATAATAAATCAATAGAAAATTATTAATTCTAACACGAGTAAAGATCGTTCGTTTGCTGGTGACCTCAAGGGATTCTCCGCATCCTTGGAATCTTCATTGATATTCAATAGCTAACGAACCAAAATACCTTATATGAGGCATAATTGTACATTGTATCAAACGTTGTTTTATATACTTCAGAAAATAACAACCTTTCTAGAAATAAAATTACAAAAAAAATAAATAAAAAAATAGGAGTGCGAAGGAACATCGTACTGAATTGGCCATATTTGGTATATTTGGTATGGTAATATTTCATTTACCATTTACCTAAATGGTAAATAAAATAATAGGTTGTCAAATATCTCCCTTCCGCCTTTTTGTATTATAAACCAAGAGCAAAAAAGCGGAAGGGAGATATTTGACCACCTAATATATCATAATTCCCGTAGTATCATACAGAATGATAATGGCTTATAAGTCTATTCCTGGTTACACATCTTAGAGCAAGGTCATACTTATTTCATTCAAAATTTAAAAATAATTGTAATAGCTATTCTCAGTAACCTGTTTCATCATATAAGACCATAAGAGACTGATAATATAACATAGGTAATGTTATTCCAAAATTGTTCCAATTAATATATATTAATAATAATAATCTATATTAGGGGGGCGTCCATTCATGACGTGATCGATTTTTCCGCGATTTTTGGACCTCCCCTCCACCTGGTCGTTACGTCATTATTTCATTCAAAATTTAAAAATAATTGTAATAGCTATTCTCGGTAACCTGTTTTATCCTATAAGACCACAAGAGACTGATAATATAACATAGGTAATGTTATTCCAAAATTGTTCCAATTAATATATATTAATAATAATAATCTATATTAGGGGGCGTCCATTAATCACGTGATCGATTTTTTTGGGATTTTTGGACCTCCCCTCCACCTGGTCGTTACGTCATTATTTCATTCAAAATTTAAAAATAATTGTAATAGCTATTCTCGGTAACCTGTTTTATCCTATAAGACCACAAGAGACTGATAATATAACATAGGTAATGTTATTCCAAAATTGTTCCAATTAATATATATTAATAATAATAATCTATATTAGGGGGCGTCCATTAATCACGTGATCGATTTTTTTGGGATTTTTGGACCTCCCCTCCACCTGGTCGTTACGTCATTATTTCATTCAAAATTTAAAAATAATTGTAATAGCTATTCTCGGTAACCTGTTTTATCCTATAAGACCACAAGAGACTGATAATATAACATAGGTAATGTTATTCCAAAATTGTTCCAATTAATATATATTAATAATAATAATCTATATTAGGGGGCGTCCATTAATCACGTGATCGATTTTTTTGGGATTTTTGGACCTCCCCTCCACCTGGGCGATACGTCATGATATTTAAAATTACTCCTCCTCCCCAACAAACATCACGTGTATTTACGAAATAAACTTATTTTTTTTTATTGTACATTTAGGTAAAAAATAAATACATGTGACATTTTACTAGTAGTAAAAAACTCTGTTTTTTAGATGTAAAATAAAAATTAGGCCCTTAAAGGACCTTATGGATACTTATTCTTTGCGTGTACACCCCAGTTGGAGTTAGTCTGAATATCTCCGTATGTGTTTGAAGTCTTACCTGCAAAGAAAAAAAAACAAAAATTAGTATACATGAAAATTTTATGGCATAATATATAAAATATTTTTATAAGTGCATTATAAATTATATATATATATATATATATATATATAAATATAAATATAAATATAAATATAAATATACTTTACTACCCCATGTGATTTTTCGTGATTTTTTGTCAACCTCCACCCTTCTCGTTAATGCCTCACGTGATTAATGGACGCCCTCTTAAATGAATTTATGATTTGCTCCAATTTTTGCCATTTTTGATGACATCCAATTTTTACCATTTATGATGACATTTACTATTTTAGTTATAGTGATCGCACAAAAATATCAAAAATGAAAATTTCTGCATATCTTTACGTTTCAAACGTTTCTGAACATTTTGCCATACCTTAGAAAGAATAGATGTGTGTGTAGTATGTAAGTATGTGCGGATATAAATTTTCGTCGACACTCTCGAGAGCACAGATAAACCGATTCGAATGATTAAAGAACAGATTACTATTGATGGGAAGGCGTGCTGATTAGTTTTTGGTAAAGGCAGGTCCAGCCATTTCGAAGATGCGTGGCAAAAAGTGCCAAAAATGATAATGCAGGTTTTGAAACAACGGAGCGTCTGATTTGAATAATTCAAAAAGAATTTCACTTGTATTGAAGGAATAAAGAATTGACTAAATTTTTGGAAAAGCAGGTCCAGCAGTTTTAGAAATCCAGAAAAAAAAGTTTAAAAAATACCATTAGGCGGTCAAAAATGATCATTAGACATAAACAGATTAAATTATCTGATATTTTATAAAAATTTTAATTATAAGTACAAAGTTTGTATTTCATTTATATGGGTTCTGGATCGAGATTTATAATGTTCAACCGTTAGACTGCGACGCGGCGCATACGCGCTTCGATATTTTATCTCTCAAACAGCTACGTAGCACGATAACTTAAAAAAAATCCAAGATTTTCAAAAAAAAAATTGAAATCCTCAAAAAACAATAATTTTTTTCAAAATTTTCGAGTAAAATATTTAAGCCTTCAAAAACTTTAAATACTGTACGGGAAGTACCAGCAATTTGCCTTAAGGAACGATGCCATGCACCACTAGTTCAATCAAATTTTGCTTATCAGTTTGCAGAAGACGTAAGATTAATTAATTAATTAATTATAGCCCTCGAGTGATAGGTTGTCAACTCCTGCACTGTCTTATACTATTAACCTTGTATGGGCAAAGCCAGACACGACAGGCATATCGAGTAATGAGGCAATATATGCGCGTTTGTTTTTGGAATGGTATTTACATAATATTAATAACCTATATGTCGGAAAAAGCGGTACATAATTCACAATTGATCGTACACGATGCTGCTTAAAATAAATTCATATAGCAAGAATTTTACCAAACAAAATAACATTGGAAAATTTGTGTGCAGACTTGAGCACAGGATGTATTGGCATTGATTCTAATAATAAAGTAAGCTAGGGAGGTAAAATAATTAAATTAATTTGAAATTCATCGTGATATTTTCTTCGGTGCTATGAAACTAATTTGTGAATGTTTTCCATAGTTATGAATTATTTGGAGCAAATTTAAAACAAACAGTACATTTTCAATTTTGCTGATTTAACTTCTCCTCCCTATAGGGGAAGGGGGATCCAGGGGACAAAAATTTCCATCATTTTATTTTTAATTTTAAAAAGGTATTTTAGAATAATAGCTGCATTATTTATTCTAAATATGTATTTTTAAACAAAATAAACAAAAAAATGATCATTTTTTGCTATCATAAAATTTTTCATTTGTAGGTGTTTCTGCTTAATTTATCAGGATCAAAATTAAAACATAAAGATTTTTTGTTTAATGGGAAAAATGGGACAGCCATAGGACAAAAAGATTCATCATTTCATTTTAATTTAATTTTAAAATGTTTTGTGGAATAACATATGCATTATTCAACAATTAACTTGAACAACAAAATTAAAAATCATAATCTAATTATGTATGCTTTATAAAAAATGATAAACAAAAAATAAATATACTCTTACTGCTACCATAAATCTGGCTTTTGTAGGTATTCTGTTTATTTTCAAATCAGAATCAATTATTGTATATTGTAATACGTATTTTATTGCCAATTTTATTTTTATAAAAATCGCAGTCGTATGGAACATTGTAAGAAGAATTTTTCATCAAATTGGAACAACTATTAATTTATGGACCGATTCTGCCGCATAACAGACCAATGTTATGGCAAGGCTATGTTATGTACAACTTTTCATATTTAATATTGACAAAAGCCATGCGGTTGCTGTGCATTCAGGCGTTTTTTCTCAGGTTGTCAGATAGAAAACCTACCTAGAAAAAACCGCACAAATATCAAAAAAACGATTTTAGATAACAGGGTTTTTCTGACCCAGCTTCATAACATACGTAACGTAGTTGCAGTTTATGGTAAAACGCCTGAATGCACAGCGAAAACACCAACATTTTGACTGTATTCAGTATGATTCAGTAGTATAATATATGGAAGTTGGAGCGTAACATGGCCTTGCCTAAACATTTTTCTGTTATGCGGCAGAATCGGTCCATTAATTTGTCTTTTGTAAAATTTCTTATTTTACATTTTTATTTGCAAGTTTTCTTATTGTTCACATCTTGCCAGTATAAAAGTTTAGATGGTCCTATTTTTTTTTTATTTTAATTTATTTGGGCTTTAAGAAAACGCTATTTATCCCGACCACATGCAAGCTTTTCTAGAGGTTATATAACAGAACTGTTGAACTAATAGCAATACATCTTATAAAACAATGAAATATCGTATACTTAAAAAATTATATTGAGATATTGTAAACTAACAACCGTGCTCAAAAACAAAATGACTAACACTTCAAAAAAATCTATCATTACAGAATTGACAATGTGTTGGTTTATCTTGTGGAAGCAAAGTCACTCGATTTAAGGCGATGACTGTCTACACATTTTTTTGCCCTCTACTTTCAAATATTAATAAAAGAATTCTAACTTCACTCGTGTTTGAGTTAATGGCAATAAACCCTTTTTCTTTTAAGCTCCGCTCTACCCTATATGAAATTTCTACTTGCCTTTGTAATTGTTTCTATAAACGCATTCTATATTCTTTTTAAATTAAACTTCCAATATTCTTAGTGAAAATAACTAATATATAAAAAAACTGACTTAAAATAATAATTTTATTTTACTAGCAATAGAACTTACTGCGTTTGTTCAGTATTAAAATGATAAACATTTTCACAACGATGTTAAATAAATATCACCAGTTTTCTCGCAAGACATCAGAATTAAAATGCAAAGTATTCCCAAGACTGAAGATAAAATAAATAGAAATAAAAATAAAAATAATTTTATTTGCATAATTTGTAAATATCGCATTGTATAAATACGATATAAATTTAACAATCTCAAGCGTAAATGAAATTAAATGCCTTGTGTTGTGAATTAATCATTTATATTCGTGTTTGTTTTGCTTTTAAAACACTTGATAACAAATAGCGCTTCCTTGATTCAAAAAACCTTGATCTTGATGTAAGTGAACTTTGATACAATTGCGAATAGAGAATAGACTTCTGCATAGAATACGCTTGTTATATGTCGTAAATTTAATTGGATAGCAGATACATTTTAATTCATTGGGGTTTCATACTTAAAAATTTTAAAATAAACTATTGAGTTGTTTTTTCAAAAAGTCCTGTAGTATACAATGCCCTTTACGACTGACAATTCTAAACTCCCCAAAATTTACTAAATGTTTTTGATTTCAAGCAAAAATAGCTGTCTCGGGGGCATTGCTGAAACAAAGCTTGTAACCATTAAATACACTCTATCTAATATCATTGATTTGTTGTAATTGAAATTAAGTGGAATTTGAATTGTTGATTTGAGATAGAATAGGATGTTATTTAGATAGATAAAAATTTCTTGTAAAAAATATTACCACTTATAGCCCGTCGTGGAAAAGGGGTAAAAACCTAGCTAGCAATCTCTATTTCCCGCGTTCAAACCCAGATCCGTATCAAAATATGATACCAGAATTTCATTTGGAATCATAGAGCTCAAGTGATTTCAAGCAAAAAATAGCCGCTCGGGGGCATTGCTGCAACAACGCATGTAACCATTAGATACATATCTAATACCATAAAATTGTCATTTGATTCGCTGGATTGAAATTAAATAGAATTTGAATTGTTGATTTGAGATAGAGTAGAAATAGATGTTAAAAAAAACGTTTAGAAAAGAAGAAGAATGAAGAATCAGTTATAAGAAAATAGGATAGTGTAGGATATATAAAGATAAATATAATATAATAAAGCTAGATGATATGATAAAATATAGTATATGATAAACAAATTATTTTCTTCTTTAATAGCAGTCAGAAATTAAAAGTCCTGTAAGCTTCTTAACCAAGTGCTTCTGAAAACAACTCTATGGTTGATCTATGTTTAGTTATGATGATTTTTTATTTCATGCAGCAATGCCAAGAAAACCCTATGGTTGACCTATGTCTATTTTTTGTTATTACAATCTATTATACTAGGACATTCATTAATTGTTTTGACGATTATATGGCTTTTTTACCGTATAGCAACCAAGTAGTTGTCCAATCCAGTTGTGACTAACTCGAAATATTTGTTGGCAATTTTATTATATGCAGCTATACCGTTGAGAGGCGATTTTAACTTAAGCTTATATTTGACATCTCAAACCTCAAGTGGAAATTTGACATCAAAGCTGCCTGATGTCGGATTTGGCCGTGGATGGAATCGAACCACAAAACCCAGGACTAGTTCGAGCTAGCCCACGTCAGACCGCCGAGTCCCTCTGTCTATTTATGACGATTTTTTATTTTATGTAGTAAGACCTATTTTAACTTGGAAGCTGTTTCTATCTTCCGTCTTTATTTTCTTCAGGCTGTTCGAGTTGGGTACCGAACCTTTACCCTACTGATTGGAAGACCATATTTCTAACCACTAAGCAACATGGAACCCAATTGAATAATCTCACTTAAAATATCTATTTATCAAAGCAATATTATATTTGCGCATTTCTCATAAGTTTTACTCTTATAACAAAATTTCCTTTGAAAAATCTTCAAATTAAAGAGACATCTAAATCTTTCCTTTGATACACGTAGAAAATAATAATATAAAGGTAACTTGGAAAACCTTTAACAGAACTTCACAAAAAGTGAACGCTTATATATTTCTACATTTTATTTTCTTTATATATTTCAACAGCAATCAGAACTATGTGTTCCATAGCTGTTATTGTTGTACCTTTCTTAATCTAGGTGTTTCGAGAAGGTAACTAAGTGAATGACCATCCTCTTTTTGTTGAGATCATTTTAGATAATTCTTAACAGTGGTACTCATATTACAGCAATTCCCCAAAGGCTACCATATTTAAGATCTATAATCTCTTGTGAAAATCTGATACTACCACAGCTTGATATTAAGCTGGCCGATGTGGAGAGTGAATCCAGAACCAGTGGTTAGTAATCCACGTTCTTATCACAGACCTCATGGCTGAGCAAAAAAAAATGCATTATAAAAAAATGAATTTGCGCAAAATATTTAAATTATAGGAAATGAAAATCTCTCGACTTTCACAATATTAACTCTCTTTGCTTTTTTATTTGAAATTTTAATATCAACTTCAATATGAATTTCCGCATATAAATTCCATGCCTAAATTAGAACTGGATAGCCATCTTACTCGCCGGAACAGAATTTATGAACTGGGATGAACAAGAATGAATAAAAATGAGTAACAAGGGATCAGGAACAAAGTTGATCGTTTGCTAAAAATTTTCAGGTACGACATTGTATAATATTGCATTTATTTCCTTTTCCTTCGTATTTATATTTAAATATCAAATTACTGACTAGTCATCATACAAGTATGATTTGAGTGATAAGTATGAAGAAAATTCACATAGATTGACAATAGCCCATAATCATGAAAAACTCTTTAGAGATTCCTAACTTTTAAACATACAATTTTTGACGAGGTGTTATCAAAAAAAATT
>NW_020538040.1:168021293-168035183 GCF_003426905.1 Ctenocephalides felis
ATTCGGTGGTATAAATATATAAGAATAAGCAAGGATGTATTTTATTTTGGCTCCAATAAAAAAAGCTCAAGGGGGTATATTGTAGTCTAGTATGACTCTAAAAATCGATGTGTAGAAGAGCATTTTTAAAAAAATTCTATTTTACTACGACAATCCTCTTAGGTTTCCTTCCTCTACAAAGCTTTAAACGCGTTTTCCTCGAAATGTCTTTTTGATACGATACCCACGATTTCTAACTTCCACGCACCGATTTATTTGAAATTTTTACAGAGATTTCTTTATAGATTTTTCTTCAGTATTAACTATGCTTATTCCCGAATAACAATTTTTATTATATTTAAAAATTCTAGAAACCGCCAAAACTTAGAAAACTTCCAAAAAAGTTTTTCTTTTTTGTGAAAGAAAATTTTTTTACTGTCCATAGTTCATTAGAATTGCGACGTTATTTTATTATAAGATTTGGAGGGCTAAAATCATGGGTCAGGCCAATTTTTTGAAACCCCCCGTTTCATCACCTTCTAAAATAAAAAAATGTGTCATTTTTAATTTTTATCTTTCTTTTTTATTCTTAAAACATTAATTAACAACTCCTAAAAAAAAATAGTATAAATGTTGTTTGTCTTTTTTCATGTCCTTTCAAAAATAACATAAAATTCATGCAAATTGAATAATGGGAGATAAAAAATAAAAATATTTCTTCATTTGAAAATTTAGTTCTCTTGTGGAATAATAGTTAAAGCTATGGGATTTAAAGTTCCACGTTCCTCGGACAACCTGAAATCGAGCAGTGGTGACACAAAACATAGTAAACGTCCATTAATCACGTGAGGTTTTTAGGAGGAGGGGAGGAAGGGGTATAGTAAAATATCACGTGTATTTATGTTTTACTTGATTTTTTTTAAAAATCCAAACATTAAAAAAAACAAAAATATTACAATTTTTCCACGTAACTAAAAATAGACGTGATGTTTGCTGGTTAGAAGGGGGGTAATGTTGAATATCACCACGTATCACAAAGGGGGAATAGGGGATCGAAAAATCCTTAAGTCGATTACGTGATTAATGGACGCCCCTTAATAGGTTCCTAAGTGAAAACAGTGCTTGGTGCACCATTTACCAAATTTGTCAGTATTACAGAAATTGTAAAAAATTCATCACATAGAGATGAGACAACCCTTAGGGTTACCATCGATAAAAAGCTACGGCGATCAAAAAGTCAGCACAGTGATTGATAAATAAAATTAATACTGTTTGCGCCAGAATCTTGTAGATGTCGCCAGATGATATTTGTAATAATCAGACAACACTTTATTCTCTGGCAATTCCTAAGGATTTTGGACGTAATAGCTAATCTGACGGGTGAACGAGGTCTCGCGCTCACTTGACGTATGCCGTATTGCTTGTGTTTTTTCCATATGACTTTTGTGAGATATTTCCGTGTAGTGGATATTATTTAAAGAATAAATATATTATTAATCACAGTCAGTGTTATTTATTTAAGTTCGTAAAGTTGATTTCGTCCTCAGAAACTCATTACGAGCGATCTAAAGAAGACCAGATTTCACGCCGCCACCGACTGGGCCGCCCATCAAGTAAAGAACGTCAAGTATTTTTACTTAATATATTCAATTATACCAAATCCTCGGAATAGCTATTGAGTCAAATTTAATGAGCTATTCCGAAGGGGTCTAACCAACCCCCATCCGTAATAAATACAAATTTAATAAATACTGCAGAAAACCACGTTTTTACAAACCTTATATTTTAAATCGAATTTCACCACTTTTATTCTACCTCATGCAAAACGAGTGCCTTTACACTTCGAGTTCTTACCAAGTGCTCTTCTTTATAGAAAAGAAGCTCAAAACTTTTCAACAACTTGCTCTACGCAAGTAAAAAATTCAATAGCTCTCAAAGCAAATTGAAATAAACGTGCTGCTAATTGTTGATTGATTTTCAGGTAATTCAATTCACCTTGTGTCAATTACTTATTTCAGTTGCGGTAAAATACAAACCTTTAGAAGATACGGTTGAGATAAAAACTTATCAACGAATTTGATAGTAGGTATATAATTGATAGAAACATATTGCATGTCATGTAAATTTTGTTATTTTTGACTACAAACGATATAGAATAAATTCTCCAGAAAAATAATTATTTCATTATTATACATGTATCGGGTGGTCCTTAATATGGATATCTTCGAATTTTTTGCTCCCAGGGGCTCAAGTGCTTTAAAATTGATTAAAAAAAATTATCTGAAAGTTTTAGCTTCTAATATTAACTTTAAGATAGTCCGCACTCCAACCAAAGTTTGTTATGAAAATAACATGGTTAAAATTCCATTTGTTTTTTAGAATTTTATAATTTAGCGACAAGTGAATCAAAATTTTAAAAATAACATTGTATTTGCTTATTTTGATCATAAATAAAAAAAATGTAACAAAAATTTGATACATTTTATAAAATAAGTATTTACTTAGGAAGAAGAACCAAGGAACTGTGCTTGGAGTGCGGACTATCTTGAAGTTAATATTAAGACTTTAAACTTTCAGAGAATTGTTTTTTATCAATTTTGAAGCATTTGAGCCCCTGGAAGCAAAAAAATCGAAAACATTCATATTAAGGGCCACCATTAAGGATACAAATATTAGAATGTTTGGCTAAGTTGAATATTCTCCAGTATTTAACGTTACTAAATCATTTATTGTTGCAACCAATACTCTATCCAGTCAAATTTCAATTTTCTTTTCAATATTTAACCGTGAATAATAAATCAATAGAAAATTATTAATTCTAACACGAGTAAAGATCGTTCGTTTGCTGGTGACCTCAAGGGATTCTCCGCATCCTTGGAATCTTCATTGATATTCAATAGCTAACGAACCAAAATACCTTATATGAGGCATAATTGTACATTGTATCAAACGTTGTTTTATATACTTCAGAAAATAACAACCTTTCTAGAAATAAAATTACAAAAAAAATAAATAAAAAAATAGGAGTGCGAAGGAACATCGTACTGAATTGGCCATATTTGGTATATTTGGTATGGTAATATTTCATTTACCATTTACCTAAATGGTAAATAAAATAATAGGTTGTCAAATATCTCCCTTCCGCCTTTTTGTATTATAAACCAAGAGCAAAAAAGCGGAAGGGAGATATTTGACCACCTAATATATCATAATTCCCGTAGTATCATACAGTAATGATAATGGCTTATAAGTCTATTCCTGGTTACACATCTTAGAGCAAGGTCATACTTATTTCATTCAAAATTTAAAAATAATTGTAATAGCTATTCTCAGTAACCTGTTTCATCATATAAGACCATAAGAGACTGATAATATAACATAGGTAATGTTATTCCAAAATTGTTCCAATTAATATATATTAATAATAATAATCTATATTAGGGGGGCGTCCATTCATGACGTGATCGATTTTTCCGCGATTTTTGGACCTCCCCTCCACCTGGTCGTTACGTCATTATTTCATTCAAAATTTAAAAATAATTGTAATAGCTATTCTCGGTAACCTGTTTTATCCTATAAGACCACAAGAGACTGATAATATAACATAGGTAATGTTATTCCAAAATTGTTCCAATTAATATATATTAATAATAATAATCTATATTAGGGGGCGTCCATTAATCACGTGATCGATTTTTGGGATTTTTGGACCTCCCCTCCACCTGGTCGTTAGTCATTATTTCATTCAAAATTTAAAAATAATTGTAATAGCTATTCTCGGTAACCTGTTTTATCCTATAAGACCACAAGAGACTGATAATATAACATAGGTAATGTTATTCCAAAATTGTTCCAATTAATATATATTAATAATAATAATCTATATTAGGGGGCGTCCATTAATCACGTGATCGATTTTTTTGGGATTTTTGGACCTCCCCTCCACCTGGTCGTTACGTCATTATTTCATTCAAAATTTAAAAATAATTGTAATAGCTATTCTCGGTAACCTGTTTTATCCTATAAGACCACAAGAGACTGATAATATAACATAGGTAATGTTATTCCAAAATTGTTCCAATTAATATATATTAATAATAATAATCTATATTAGGGGGCGTCCATTAATCACGTGATCGATTTTTTTGGGATTTTTGGACCTCCCCTCCACCTGGGCGATACGTCATGATATTTAAAATTACTCCTCCTCCCCAACAAACATCACGTGTATTTACGAAATAAACTTATTTTTTTTTATTGAACATTTTTTACTAGTAGTAAAAAACTCTGTTTTTTAGATGTAAAATAAAAATTAGGCCCTTAAAGGACCTTATGGATACTTATTCTTTGCGTGTACACCCCAGTTGGAGTTAGTCTGAATATCTCCGTATGTGTTTGAAGTCTTACCTGCAAAGAAAAAAAACAAAAATTAGTATACATGAAAATTTTATGGCACAATATATAAAATATTTTTATAAGTGCATTAAAATTATATATATATATATATATATATATATAATAATATAAATATAAATATAAATATACTTTACTACCCCATGTGATTTTTCGTGATTTTTTGTCAACCTCCACCCTTCTCGTTAATGCCTCACGTGATTAATGGACGCCCTCTTAAATGAATTTATGATTTGCTCCAATTTCATCATCCAATTTTTACCATTTATGATGACATTTACTATTTTAGTTATAGTGATCGCACAAAAATATCAAAAATGAAAATTTCTGCATATCTTTACGTTTCAAACGTTTCTGAACATTTTGCCATACCTTAGAAAGAATAGATGTGTGTGTAGTATGTAAGTATGTGCGGATATAAATTTTCGTCGACACTCTCGAGAGCACAGATAAACCGATTCGAATGATTAAAAGAACAGATTACTATTGATGGGAAGGCGTGCTGATTAGTTTTTGGTAAAGGCAGGTCCAGCCATTTCGAAGATGCGTGGCAAAAAGTGCCAAAAATGATAATGCAGGTTTTGAAACAACGGAGCGTCTGATTTGAATAATTCAAAAAGAATTTCACTTGTATTGAAGGAATAAAGAATTGACTAAATTTTTGGAAAAGCAGGTCCAGCAGTTTTAGAAATCCAGAAAAAAAAGTTTAAAAAATACCATTAGGCGGTCAAAAATGATCATTAGACATAAACAGATTAAATTATCTGATATTTTATAAAAATTTTAATTATAAGTACAAAGTTTGTATTTCATTTATATGGGTTCTGGATCGAGATTTATAATGTTCAACCGTTAGACTGCGACGCGGCGCATACGCGCTTCGATATTTTATCTCTCAAACAGCTACGTAGCACGATAACTTAAAAAAAAAATCCAAGATTTTCAAAAAAAAATTGAAATCCTCAAAAAACAATAATTTTTTTCAAAATTTTCGAGTAAATAATTTAAGCCTTCAAAAACTTTAAATAACTGTACGGGAAGTACCAGCAATTTGCCTTAAGGAACGATGCCATGCACCACTAGTTCAATCAAATTTTGCTTATCAGTTTGCAGAAGACGTAAGATTAATTAATTAATTAATTATAGCCCTCGAGTGATAGGTTGTCAACTCCTGCACTGTCTTATACTATTAACCTTGTATGGGCAAAGCCAGACACGACAGGCATATCGAGTAATGAGGCAATATATGCGCGTTTGTTTTTGGAATGGTATTTACATAATATTAATAACCTATATGTCGGAAAAAGCGGTACATAATTCACAATTGATCGTACACGATGCTGCTTAAAATAAATTCATATAGCAAGAATTTTACCAAACAAAATAACATTGGAAAATTTGTGTGCAGACTTGAGCACAGGATGTATTGGCATTGATTCTAATAATAAAGTAAGCTAGGGAGGTAAAATAATTAAATTAATTTGAAATTCATCGTGATATTTTCTTCGGTGCTATGAAACTAATTTGTGAATGTTTTCCATAGTTATGAATTATTTGGAGCAAATTTAAAACAAACAGTACATTTTCAATTTTGCTGATTTAACTTCTCCTCCCTATAGGGGAAGGGGGATCCAGGGGACAAAAATTTCCATCATTTTATTTTTAATTTTAAAAAGGTATTTTAGAATAATAGCTGCATTATTTATTCTAAATATGTATTTTTAAACAAAATAAACAAAAAAATGATCATTTTTTGCTATCATAACATTTTTCATTTGTAGGTGTTTCTGCTTAATTTATCAGGATCAAAATTAAAACATAAAGATTTTTTTGTTTAATGGGAAAAATGGGACAGCCATAGGACAAAAAGATTCATCATTTCATTTTTAATTTTAAAAATGTTTTGTGGAATAACATATGCATTATTCAACAATTAACTTGAACAACAAAATTAAAAATCATAATCTAATTATGTATGCTTTATAAAAATGATAAACAAAAAATATAATATACTCTTACTGCTACCATAAATCTGGCTTTTGTAGGTATTTCTGTTTATTTTATCAGAATCAGAATTATTGTATATTGTAATACGTATTTTATTGCCAATTTTATTTTTATAAAAATCGCAGTCGTATGGAACATTGTAAGAAGAATTTTTCATCAGAATTGGAACAACTATTAATTTATGGACCGATTCTGCCGCATAACAGACCAATGTTATGGCAAGGCTATGTTATGTACAACTTTTCATATTTAATATTGACAAAAGCCATGCGGTTGCTGTGCATTCAGGCGTTTTTCTCAGGTTGTCAGATAGAAAACCTAACCTAGAAACCGCACAAATATCAAAAAAACGATTTTAGATAACAGGGTTTTTCTGACCCAGCTTCATAACATACGAGTAACGTTGCAGTTTATGGTAAAACGCCTGAATGCACAGCGAATACACAACATTTTGACTGTATTCAGTATGATTCAGTAGTATAATATATGGAAGTTGGAGCGTAACATGGCCTTGCCATAACATTTTTCTGTTATGCGGCAGAATCGGTCCATTAATTTGTCTTTTGTAAAATTTCTTATTTTACATTTTTATTTGCAAGTTTCTTATTGTTCACATCTTGCCAGTATAAAAGTTTAGATGGTCCTATTTTTTTTTTAATTTTAATTTATTTGGGCTTTAAGAAAACGCTATTTATCCCGACCACATGCAAGCTTTTCTAGAGGTTATATAACAGAACTGTTGAACTAATAGCAATACATCTTATAAAACAATGAAATATCGTATACTTAAAAATTATATTGAGATATTGTAAACTAAACAACCGTGCTCAAAAACAAAATGACTAACAACTTCAAAAAAATCTATCATTACAGAATTGACAATGTGTTGGTTTATCTTGTGGAAGCAAAGTCACTCGATTTAAGGCGATGACTGTCTACACATTTTTTGCCCTCTACTTTCAAATATTAATAAAAGAATTCTAACTTCACTCGTGTTTGAGTTAATGGCAATAAACCTTTTTTCTTTAAGCTCCGCTCTACCCTATATGAAATTTCTACTTGCCTTTGTAATTGTTTTCTATAAACGCATTCTATATTCTTTTTAAATTAAAACTTCCAATATTCTTAGTGAAAAATAACTAATATATAAAAAAACTGACTTAAAATAATAATTTTATTTTACTAGCAATAGAACTTACTGCGTTTGTTCAGTATTAAAATGATAAACATTTTCACAACGATGTTAAATAAATATCACAGTTTTCTCGCAAGACATCAGAATTAAAATGCAAAGTATTCCCAAGACTGAAGATAAAATAAATAGAAATAAAAATAAAAATAATTTTATTTGCATAATTTGTAAATATCGCATTGTATAAATACGATATAAATTTAACAATCTCAAGCGTAAATGAAATTAAATGCCTTGTGTTGTGAATTAATCATTTATATTCGTGTTTGTTTTGCTTTTAACACTTGATAACAAATAGCGCTTCCTTGATTCAAAAGACCTTGATCTTGATGTAAGTGAACTTTTGATACAATTGCGAATAGAGAATAGACTTCTGCATAGAATACGCTTGTTATATGTCGTAAATTTAATTGGATAGCAGATACATTTTAATTCATTGGGGTTTCATACTTAAAAATTTTAAAATAAACTATTGAGTTGTTTTTCAAAAAGTCACTGTAGTATACAATGCCCCTTTACGACTGACAATTCTAAACTCCCCAAATTTACTAAATGTTTTGATTTCAAGCAAAAATAGCTGCTCGGGGGCATTGCTGAAACAAAGCTTGTAACCATTAAATACACTCTATCTAATATCATTTGATTTGTTGTACTTGAAATTAAGTGGAATTTGAATTGTTGATTTGAGATAGAATAGGATGTTATTTAGATAGATAAAAATTTCTGTAAAAAATATTACCACTTATAGCCCGTCGTGGAAAAGGGGTAAAAAACCTAGCTAGCAATCTCTATTTCCGCGTTCAAACCCAGATCCGTATCAAAAGTATGATACCAGAATTTCATTTGGAATCATAGAGCTCAAGTGATTTCAAGCAAAAATAGCCGCTCGGGGGCATTGCTGCAACAACGCATGTAACCATTAGATACATATCTAATACCATAAAATTGTCATTTGATTCGCTGGATTGAAATTAAATAGAATTTGAATTGTTGATTTGAGATAGAGTAGAAATAGATGTTAAAAAAAACGTTTAGAAGAAAAGAAGAATGAGAAATCAGTTATAAAGAAAATAGGATAGTGTAGGATATATAAAGATGATATATATATAATAAAGCTAGATGATATGATAAAATATAGTATATGATAAACAAATTATTTTCTTCTTTAATAGCAGTCAGAAATTAAAAGTCCTGTAAGCTTCTTAACCAAGTGGCTTCTGAAAACAACTCTATGGTTGATCTATGTTTAGTTATGATGATTTTTTATTTCATGCAGCAATGCCAAGAAACCCTATGGTTGACCTATGTCTATTTTTTTGTTATTACAATCTATTATACTAGGACATTCATTAATTGTTTTGACGATTATATGGCTTTTTTACCGTATAGCAACCAAGTAGTTGTCCAATCCAGTTGTGACTAACTCGAAATATTTGTTGGCAATTTTATTATATGCAGCTATACCGTTGAGAGGCGATTTTAACTTAAGCTTATATTTGACATCTCAAACCTCAAGTGGAAATTTGACATCAAAGCTGCCTGATGTCGGATTTGGCCGTGGATGGAATCGAACCAGCAAACCCAGGACTAGTTCGAGCTAGCCCACGTCAGACCGCCGAGTCCCTCTGTCTATTTATGACGATTTTTTATTTTATGTAGTAAGACCTATTTTAACTTGGAAGCTGTTTCTATCTTCCGTCTTTATTTTCTTCAGGCTGTTCGAGTTGGGTACCGAACCTTTACCCTACTGATTGGAAGACCATATTTCTAACCACTAAGCAACATGGAAACCCAATTTGAATAATCTCACTTAAAATATCTATTTATCAAAGCAATATTATATTTGCGCATTTCTCATAAGTTTTACTCTTATAACAAAATTTCCTTTGAAAAATCTTCAAATTAAAGAGACATCTAAATCTTTCCTTTGATACACGTAGAAAATAATAATATAAAGGTAACTTGGAAAACCTTTAACAGAACTTCACAAAAAAGTGAACGCTTTATATTTCTACATTTTATTTTCTTTATATATTTCAACAGCAATCAGAACTATGTGTTCCATAGCTGTTATTGTTGTACCTTTCTTAATCTAGTGTTTCGAGAAGGTAACTAAGTGAATGACCATCCTCTTTTTGTTGAGATCATTTTAGATAAATTCTTAACAGTGGTACTCATATTACAGCAATTCCCCAAAAGGCTACCATATTTAAGATCTATAATCTCTTGTGAAAATCTGATACTACCACAGCTTGATATTAAGCTGGCCGATGTGGAGAGTGAATCCAGAACCAGTGGTTAGTAATCCACGTTCTTATCACAGACCTCATGGCTGAGCAAAAAAATGCATTATAAAAAAATGAATTTGCGCAAATATTTTAATTTATAGGAAATGAAAATCTCTCGACTTTCACAATATTAACTCTCTTTGCTTTTTTATTTGAAATTTTAATATCAACTTCAATATGAATTTCCGCATATAAATTCCATGCACTAAATTAGAACTGGATAGCCATCTTACTCGCCGGAACAGAATTTATGAACTGGGATGAACAAGAATGAATAAAAAATGAGTAACAAGGGATCAGGAACAAAGTTGATCGTTTGCTAAAAATTTCAGGGTACGACATTGTATAATATTGCATTTATTCCTTTTCCTTCGTATTTATATTTAAATATCAAATTACTGACTAGGTCATCATACAAGTATGATTTGAGTGATAAGTATGAAGAAAATTACATAGATTGACAATAGCCCATAATCATGAAAAACTCTTTAGAATTCCTAAACTTTTTAACATACAATTTTTGACGAGGTGTTATCAAAAAAAATTAAAAAATAGATATTAGCAGATTAGATATTTTTATCATTCTTACACAACTGAATGTAACTTCTTTTAAAAATTCATTAAAATATTTATTTTTACTAATGTAATATATTATGTTAACATATGTTTTCCGTTGCTCAACCGTGATCAAGCATAGAAGAGTATGTGACGTCACATGTCTGAGCGAACATTGCCGACGACAATCGCGTACTCTCCCGATTGATCACTGGACTAAAGAATGGTTCATCTAAATTTTTTCAAGACAGCTTTTAAGGCCAATTTGGCTTTTTATAAAGTTCTGGGAACTCTGTATATTTCTGTAAGCCGAGAATTAACCGAGAAACTTTATAGAGCGTCGAAAGAATTATGTGACTGTAAAAAACTCTTAAATGTATCCAACTTAATATTAATGAAAAATTGATCAGTATTACAGAAATATCATACAGAACTGAGACAATCGTCTGGGTCAAAAATCATCGTGTTTTAAGGCAAATTGCTAGAACTGCCCGCAGGGTAACGAAACGTTCGAGAAATGTTAAATGTTTTCAAATAGATTATTATAAATACTGTAACATTGTCTAATATTTATAAAAATTATATAAACTGAATTACAAAGTTAAAATTAATTATTTAAAGTATATAAGCGAGCTTTAGAGCTTTAGTCAGAATTAAAATTAAAATACGAATTATTTTCAACAAAAAAAATTGAAACAAAAATTTTTTTCCCTAAAAACCATTATTTTGTTATTTGTTTCCAAAAACAGAAAGTTTTTTGAATAATTCAAATCGAAAGCTTAAAAAACCATTATTTTGTTTTTTGTTTCCAAAAACAGAAAGTTTTTTGAATAATTCAAATCGAAAGCTTAGTTATCTCAAAAACTGCAATTTTTTACATTTACCTCCGTGCTTTTGAAATAGCTAGACCTGCCTTTGCCAAAAACTAATCACCACTTCTCCCCACTAATACAAACTGTATATTTTTTGGATCATTCAAATCGGATACTGCGTACTCTCAAAAACTCAATTTCTATTTTCTGCACTCTTTGCTTCGTATCTCCGTAACGGGTAAACCTGCTTTTGCTAAAAACTAATCAGGACATCTTCCTATCAATAGGAATCGAATGTTTTTTGAACCATTCAAATCGGTTGATCCGTGCGCCCGAAAACGTGGATGAAAAATTGTGGACACACAAAACACACATCCATTTTTTCTGAGGTATGCGAAAATGTTCAGAAACCTCTGAAACGTGAAGATATTCAAAAAAATCCATTTTCGGTTTTCGGCCCATTACTATAAAGTCAGCTCAACAGCTCACAGGACTCGTTAAAAAGTATGTGCGATCGCATAATCTACAGATCACTAGCAATTTGTCTCTGATCTCGTGTATTTATTTTATCTCCAATTTAATTTCACACTAAAGTGATTTATGGTCCGATCATAAAACGCATTTATATAAGAATTGACGTGCAATTACGCTAAACCAATAACTATCGGGTCAAGGAAATGAAAGTAATTTTGCCAGTGACACGCGGCTAGACACATTCTTCGTGACGGCGACGAACAGGTTGGATTACGAGAATTATGTGGACTCTATAAATCTCATTCTCATTTCAATATTGAAATGGTTAATATATAACTGAAATTGGTTAATATATTATGTTTATAACAGGGTGTACATCGGAATTTTCGAACGCATAGCATTTGCGAAAAATAAACTAGTGGTGCATGGAATCGTGCCTTAAGGCAAAATGCTGATACTTCCCGTACCGAAAACTAAATTATTAAAAAAAAACTTTGCAAAACTTAGAAAAAAATATATTTTCAAGAAATTTTGAAATATTTGTAATTTTTTTTAATATTTAGATTTGTTCTTATATTCAGATTTTTTTTTTAAATTTTGAACAGTTTTTTAAGCAATCGCGCTGCATACTTGTTTTGGAGTCGCAATATCAAAGCACGTAATCGCCTAACATGTAAACATTGCTACGAAACCCATATAAATGAACACAAAATTGTACTTATTATTGACTTCCCGTAGGGTAAGTTATTGTAATGGGCCGAAAATCGGAATTGAAATTTTTTACATTTCTCGACGTTTTGAAGGTTTCTGAACGTTTGGCATACTTAAAAAAAATGGATGTGTGTGTGTGTGTGTATGTATGTATGGATACAAATTTCCAGTCACGTTTTCGGGCGCACGGATCAACCGATTTGAATGGTTCAAAAAACATTCGATTCTATGATAGGGAAAAGAGCTGATTAGTTTTTGGCGAAGGCAGGTCCAGCCGTTTCTAAGATACGGAGCTAAAGATGTAAAAATGGCAGTTTTTGAGAGAACTAAGCGTCCGATTTAAATGATTCAAAGAACTTTCTGCTTGTCTTAAGAAAATAATTGATTTTGGAAAAAAAAAGTAATTTTCTTTTTTTTTAGTTTTTTTGTATATCGAAAATAATTACAATAATGTTACAATATTTATAATAATCTATTTGAAAACATTCAGTATTCCTCGAACATTTTGTTACGGTACGGGAAGTTCCAGCAATTTGCCTTAAGGCACGATGCATACACCCCACTAGTTTACTTATTGTCTCGACTTGCGGAAGAGATTGATAAAGTATTATGCCTGGAGCATAGCTCTGTATGGATCAGAGACATGGACACTGAGAAAAGTCGACAAGAACTATCTGGATAGTTTTGAAATGTGATGCTGGAGGCGAATGGACAAGATAACAAATGAAGAAGTCCTAAGAAGAGTGGGCGAAGAAAGAGTCTACTAAGCACGATCCTGAAAAGAAAAGAAAACTAGATGGTACCCATTCTGCAAAAAGAGTGCTTCCTGCATGACGTCATTTAAGGCAAAATAGAAGGACTGGGAAGATTGGGAAGAAGAAGAATGTAGATGATTGATGACTTATGCGAGAAAAAAAATACAGGGAATTGAAAGCGGAAGCACAGGACCAGAGAGTATGGAACCAAAGCTTGGGAAGAGAAAAATTCATAAAAATGAATAAAAAGTGATTAATGGTTATTAATTAATGGTAATAAAATGGTAATAGGAACAATAAACAAGGGAAAGAAAGGAAATCAAAGATTTTGTAGTGCTCTCTTACCATGGACCTGCCTTCGGACAGACTACTATTTATTATATTACTACAATGTAAACTCAAACCACGAAATGAATATGAAATCCACATCAAATCTGCAAACTTAGTGGATTACTTATAAAAAAAATTAATTGATAATCGTGTTCTTGCAAAAAATGGACAAGGAATTTTGCTGCTGATATGCCTTAGATAACAAATAATTGAATTTGTTGTTATAACATACTAAAATGATTGAATGGACTTATCCATTAATTGCAAAATTTAATGATAGGAAGTAAAATTAATGACTAACAAATTGAGAACCTTAGACTTCTAGCAGTCTTTAGTCTTCACATAGATATGAAGAAGATTTTCACGAAGATTGT
>NW_020538040.1:168036183-168053595 GCF_003426905.1 Ctenocephalides felis
CGTGATCGATTTTTTTGGGATTTTTGGACCTCCCCTCCACCTGGTCGTTACGTCAATTATTTCATTCAAATTTAAAAATAATGGTAATAGCTATTCTCGGTAACCTGTTTTATCCTATAAGACCACAAGAGACTGATATATAACATAGGTAATGTTATTCCAAAATTGTTCCAATTAATATATATTAATAATAATAATCTATATTAGGGGGCGTCCATTAATCACGTGATCGATTTTTTTGGGATTTTTGGACCTCCCCTCCACCTGGTCGTTACGTCATTATTTCATTCAAATTTTAAAAATAATTGTAATAGCTATTCTCGGTAACCTGTTTTATCCTATAAGACCACAAGAGACTGATAATATAACATAGGTAATGTTATCCAAAATTGTTCCAATTAATATATATTAATAATAATAATCTATATTAGGGGTCGTCCATTAATCACGTGATCGATTTTTTTGGGATTTTTGGGACCTCCCCTCCACCTGGCGATACGTCATGATATTTAAAATTACTCCTCCTCCCCACAAACATCACGTGTATTTACGAAATAAAACTTATTTTTTTTTATTGTACATTTAGGTAAAAAATACATGTGACATTTTACTAGTAGTAAAAACTCTGTTTTTTAGATGTAAAATAAAAATTAGGCCCTTAAAGGACCTTATGGATACTTATTCTTTGCGTGTACACCCCAGTTGGAGTTAGTCTGAATATCTCCGTATGTGTTTGAAGTCTTACCTGCAAAGAAAAAAAAACAAAAATTAGTATACATGAAAATTTTATGGCATATATAAAATATTTTTATAAGTGCATTATAAATTATATATATAATATATATAATATATATATAAATATAAATATAAATATAAATTACTACTTTACTACCCCATGTGATTTTTCGTGATTTTTTGTCAACCTCCACCCTTCTCGTTAATGCCTCACGTGATTAATGGACGCCCTCTTAATGAATTTATGATTTGCTCCAATTTTTGCCATTTTTGATGACATCCAATTTTTACCATTTTGATGACATTTACTATTTTAGTTATAGTGATCGCACAAAATATCAAAAATGAAAATTTTTGCATATCTTTACGTTTCAAACGTTTCTGAACATTTTGCCATACCTTAGAAAAATAGATGTGTGTGTAGTATGTAAGTATGTGCGGATATAAATTTTCGTCGACACTCTCGAGAGCACAGATAAACCGATTCGAATGATTAAAAGAACAGATTACTATTGATGGGAAGGCGTGCTGATTAGTTTTTGGTAAAGGCAGGTCCAGCCATTTCGAAGATGCGTGGCAAAAAGTGCCAAAAATGATAATGCAGGTTTTGAAACAACGGAGCGTCTGATTTGAATAATTCAAAAAGAATTTCACTTGTATTGAAGGAATAAAGAATTGACTAATTTTTGGAAAAGCAGGTCCAGCAGTTTTAGAAATCCAGAAAAAAAAGTTTAAAAATACCATTAGGCGGTCAAAAATGATCATTAGACATAAACAGATTAAATTATTGATATTTTATAAAAATTTTAATTATAAGTACAAAGTTTGTATTTCATTTATATGGGTTCTGGATCGAGATTTATAATGTTCAACCGTTAGACTGCGACGCGGCGCTTACGCGCTTCGATATTTTATCTCTCAAACAGCTACGTAGCACGATAACTTAAAAAAAAATCCAAGATTTTCAAAAAAAAAATTGAAATCCTCAAAAAACAATAATTTTTTTCAAAATTTTCGAGTAAAAATTTAAGCCTTCAAAAACTTTAAATAACTGTACGGGAAGTACCAGCAATTTGCCTTAAGGAACGATGCCATGCACCACTAGTTCAATCAATTTTGCTTATCAGTTTGTAGAAGACGTAAGATTAATTAATTAATTAATTATAGCCCTCGAGTGATAGGTTGTCAACTCCTGACTGTCTTATACTATTAACCTTGTATGGGCAAAGCCAGACACGACAGGCATATCGAGTAATGAGGCAATATATGCGCGTTTGTTTTTGGAATGGTATTTACATAATATTAATAACCTATATGTCGGAAAAAGCGGTACATAATTCACAATTGATCGTACACGATGCTGCTTAAAATAAATTCATATAGCAAGAATTTTACCAAACAAAATAACATTGGAAAATTTGTGTGCAGACTTGAGCACAGGATGTATTGGCATTGATTCTAATAATAAAGTAAGCTAGGGAGGTAAAATAATTAAATTAATTTGAAATTCATCGTGATATTTTCTTCGGTGCTATGAAACTAATTTGTGAATGTTTTCCATAGTTATGAATTATTTGGAGCAAATTTAAAACAAACAGTACATTTTCAATTTTGCTGATTTAACTTCTCCTCCCTATAGGGAAGTAAAACTAAAAAGGGGCATCCAGGGGACAAAAATTTCCATCATTTTATTTTTAATTTTAAAAAGGTATTTTAGAATAATAGCTGCATTATTTAATCTAAATATGTATTTTTAAACAAAAATAAACAAAAAAATGATCATTTTTTGCTATCATAACATTTTTCATTTGTAGGTGTTTCTGCTTAATTTATCAGGATCAAAATTAAAACATAAAGATTTTTTTGTTTAATGGGAAAAATGGGACAGCCATAGGACAAAAAGATTCATCATTTCATTTTTAATTTTAAAAATGTTTTGTGGAATAACATATGCATTATTCAATAATTAACTTGAACAACAAAATTAAAAATCATAATCTAATTATGTATGCTTTATAAAAATGATAAACAAAAAATATAATATACTCTTACTGCTACCATAAATCTGGCTTTTGTAGGTATTTCTGTTTATTTTATCAGAATCAGAATTATTGTATATTGTAATACGTATTTTATTGCCAATTTTATTTTTATAAAAATCGCAGTCGTATGGAACATTGTAAGAAGAATTTTCATCAGAATTGGAACAACTATTAATTTATGGACCGATTCTGCCGCATAACAGACCAATGTTATGGCAAGGCTATGTTATGTACAACTTTTCATATTTAATATTGACAAAAGCCATGCGGTTGCTGTGCATTCAGCGCGTTTTTCTCAGGTTGTCAGATAGAAAACCTAACCTAGAAACCGCACAAAATATCAAAAAAACGATTTTAGATAACAGGTTTTTCTGACCCAGCTTCATAACATACGAGTAACGTTGCAGTTTATGGTAAAACGCCTGAATGCACAGCGAATACACAACATTTTGACTGTATTCAGTATGATTCAGTAGTATAATATATGGAAGTTGGAGCGTAACATGGCCTTGCCATAACATTTTTCTGTTATGCGGCAGAATCGGTCCATTAATTTGTCTTTTGTAAAATTTCTTATTTTACATTTTTATTTGCAAGTTTCTTATTGTTCACATCTTGCCAGTATAAAAGTTTAGATGGTCCTATTTTTTTTTTAATTTTAATTTATTTGGGCTTTAAGAAAACGCTATTTATCCCGACCACATGCAAGCTTTTCTAGAGGTTATATAACAGAACTGTTGAACTAATAGCAATACATCTTATAAAACAATGAAATATCGTATACTTAAAAATTATATTGAGATATTGTAAACTAAACAACCGTGCTCAAAAACAAAATGACTAACAACTTCAAAAAAATCTATCATTACAGAATTGACAATGTGTTGGTTTATCTTGTGGAAGCAAAGTCACTCGATTTAAGGCGATGACTGTCTACACATTTTTTGCCCTCTACTTTCAAATATTAATAAAAAAATTCTAACTTCACTCGTGTTTGAGTTAATGGCAATAAACCTTTTTTCTTTAAGCTCCGCTCTACCCTATATGAAATTTCTACTTGCCTTTGTAATTGTTTTCTATAAACGCATTCTATATTCTTTTTAAATTAAAACTTCCAATATTCTTAGTGAAAAATAACTAATATATAAAAAAACTGACTTAAAATAATAATTTTATTTTACTAGCAATAGAACTTACTGCGTTTGTTCAGTATTAAAATGATAAACATTTTCACAACGATGTTAAATAAATATCACAGTTTTCTCGCAAGACATCAGAATTAAAATGCAAAGTATTCCCAAGTCTGAAGACAAAATAAATAGAAATAAAAATAAAAATAATTTTATTTGCATAATTTGTAAATATCGCATTGTATAAATACGACATAAATTTAACAATCTCAAGCGTAAATGAAATTAAATGCCTTGTGTTGTGAATTAATCATTTATATTCGTGTTTGTTTTGCTTTTAACACTTGATAACAAATAGCGCTTCCTTGATTCAAAAGACCTTGATCTTGATGTAAGTGAACTTTTGATACAATTGCGAATAGAGAATAGACTTCTGCATAGAATACGCTTGTTATATGTCGTAAATTTAATTGGATAGCAGATACATTTTAATTTATTGGGGTTCATACTTAAAAATTTTTAAAATAAACTATTGAGTATTGTTTAGGCCGACAATTGTAAATCTCCCCAAATTTACTAAATGTTTTGATTTCAAGCAAAAATAGCGCTCGGGGGCATTGCTGCAACAAAGCTTGTAACCATTAGATACACTCTATCTAATATCATTTGATTTGTTGTATTTGAAATTAAGTGGAATTTGAATTGTTGATTTGAGATAGAATAGGATGTTATTTAGATAGATAAAAATTTCTGTAGAAAATATTATCACTTATAGCCCGTCGTGGGAAAGGGGTAAAAAAGTAGCTAGCAATCTCTTTCCTGGTTCAAACTCAGATCGTATCAAAAGTATGATACCAGAATTTCATTTGGAATCATAGAGCTCAAGTGATTTCAAGCAAAAATAGCCGCTCGGGGGCATTGCTGCAACAACGCATGTAACCATTAGATACATATCTAATACCATAAAATTGTCATTTGATTCGCTGGATTGAAATTAAATAGAATTTGAATTGTTGATTTGAGATAGAGTAGAAATAGATGTTAAAAAAAACGTTTAGAAGAAAAGAAGAATGAAGAAATCAGTTATAAAGAAAATAGGATAGTGTAGGATATATAAAGATGATATATATTATAATAAAGCTAGATGATATGATAAAATATAGTATATGATAAACAAATTATTTTCTTCTTTAATAGCAGTCAGAAATTAAAAGTCCTGTAAGCTTCTTAACCAAGTGGCTTCTGAAAACAACTCTATGGTTGATCTATGTCTAGTTATGATGATTTTTATTTCATGCAGCAATGCCAAGAAACCCTATGGTTGACCTATGTCTATTTTTTTGTTATTACAATCTATTATACTAGGACATTCATTAATTGTTTTGACGATTATATGGCTTTTTTACCGTATAGCAACCAAGTAGTTGTCCAATCCAGTTGTGACTAATTAACTCGAAATATTTGTTGGCAATTTTATTATATGCAGCTATACCGTTGAGAGGCGATTTTAACTTAAGCTTATATTTGACATCTCAAACCTCAAGTGGAAATTTGACATCAAAGCTGCCTGATGTCGGATTTGGCCGTGGATGGAATCGAACCAGCAAACCCAGGACTAGTTCGAGCTAGCCCACGTCAGACCGCCGAGTCCCTCTGTCTATTTATGACGATTTTTTATTTTATGTAGTAAGACCTATTTTAACTTGGAAGCTGTTTCTATCTTCCGTCTTTATTTTCTTCAGGCTGTTCGAGTTGGGTATCGAACCTTTACCCTACTGATTGGAAGACCATATTTCTAACCACTAAGCAACATGGAAACCCAATTTGAATAATCTCACTTAAAATATCTATTTATCAAAGCAATATTATATTTGCGCATTTCTCATAAGTTTTACTCTTATAACAAAATTCCTTTGAAAAATCTTCAAATTAAAGAGACATCTAAATCTTTCCTTTGATACACGTAGAAAATAATAATATAAAGGTAACTTGGAAAACCTTTAACAGAACTTCACAAAAAAGTGAACGCTTTATATTTCTACATTTTATTTTCTTTATATATTTCAACAGCAATCAGAACTATGTGTTCCATAGCTGTTATTGTTGTACCTTTCTTAATCTAGTGTTTCGAGAAGGTAACTAAGTGAATGACCATCCTCTTTTTGTTGAGATCATTTTAGATAAATTCTTAACAGTGGTACTCATATTACAGCAATTCCCCAAAAGGCTACCATATTTAAGATCTATAATCTCTTGTGAAAATCTGATACACCACAGCTTGATATTAAGCTGGCCGATGTGGAGAGTGAATCCAGAACCAGTGGTTAGTAATCCACGTTCTTATCACAGACCTCATGGCTGAGCAAAAAAATGCATTATAAAAAAATGAATTTGCGCAAATATTTTAATTTATAGGAAATGAAAATCTCTCGACTTTCACAATATTAACTCTCTTTGCTTTTTTATTTGAAATTTTAATATCAACTTCAATATGAATTTCCGCATATAAATTCCATGCACTAAATTAGAACTGGATAGCCATCTTACTCGCCGGAACAGAATTTATGAACTGGGATGAACAAGAATGAATAAAAAATGAGAACAAGGGATCAGGAACAAAGTTGATCGTTTGCTAAAAATTTCAGGGTACGAGATTGTATAATATTGCATTTATTCCTTTTCCTTCGTATTTATATTTAAATATCAAATTACTGACTAGGTCATCATACAAGTATGATTTGAGTGATAAGTATGAAGAAAATTACATAGATTGACAATAGCCCATAATCATGAAAAACTCTTTAGAATTCCTAAACTTTTTAACATGCAATTTTGACGAGGTGTTATCAAAAAAAATTAAAAAATAGATATTAGCAGATTAGATATTTTTATCATACTTACACAACTGAATGTAACTTCTTTTAAAAATTCATTAAAATATTTATTTTTACTAATGTAATATATTATGTTAACATATGTTTTCCGTTGCTCAACCGTGATCAAGCATAGAAGAGTATGTGACGTCACATGTCTGAGCGAACATTGCCGACGACAATCGCGTACTCTCCCGATTGATCACTGGACTAAAAATGGTTCATCTAAATTTTTCAAGACAGTTTTTTAAGGCCAATTTGGCTTTTTATAAAGTTCTGGGAACTCTGTATATTTCTGTAAGCCGAGAATTAACCGAGAAACTTTATAGAGCGTCGAAAGAATTATGTGACTGTAAAAAACTCTTAAATGTATCCAACTTAATATTAATGAAAATTGATCAGTATTACAGAAATATCATACAGAACTGAGACAATCGTCTGGGTCAAAAATCATCGTGTTTTAAGGCAAATTGCTAGAACTGCCCGCAGGGTAACGAAACGTTCGAGAAATGTTAAATGTTTTCAAATAGATTATTATAAATACTGTAACATTGTCTAATATTTATAAAAATTATATAAACTGAATTACAAAGTTAAAATTAATTATTTAAAGTATATAAGCGAGCTTTAGAGCTTTAGTCAGAATTAAAATTAAAATACGAATTATTTTCAACAAAAAAATTGAAACAAAATTTTTTTCCCTAAAAACCATTATTTGTTATTTGTTTTTCCAAAAACAGAAAGTTTTTTGAATAATTCAAATCGAAAGCTTAAAAAAACCATTATTTTGTTTTTTGTTTCCAAAAACAGAAAGTTTTTTGAATAATTCAAATCGAAAGCTTAGTTATCTCAAAAACTGCAATTTTTTACATTTACCTCCGTGCTTTTGAAATAGCTAGACCTGCCTTTGCCAAAAACTAATCACCACTTCTCCCCACTAATACAAACTGTATATTTTTTGGATCATTCAAATCGGATACTGCGTACTCTCAAAAACTCAATTTCGTAACGGGTAAACCTGCTTTTGCTAAAAACTAATCAGGACATCTTCCTATCAATAGGAATCGAATGTTTTTTGAACCATTCAAATCGGTTGATCCGTGCGCCCGAAAACGTGGATGAAAAATTGTGGACACACAAAACACACATCCATTTTTTCTGAGGTATGCGAAAATGTTCAGAAACCTCTGAAACGTGAAGATATTCAAAAAAATCCATTTTCGGTTTTCGGCCCATTACTATAAAGTCAGCTCAACAGCTCACAGGACTCGTTAAAAAGTATGTGCGATCGCATAATCTACAGATCACTAGCAATTTGTCTCTGATCTCGTGTATTTATTTTATCTCCAATTTAATTTCACACTAAAGTGATTTATGGTCCGATCATAAAACGCATTTATATAAGAATTGACGTGCAATTACGCTAAACCAATAACTATCGGGTCAAGGAAATGAAAGTAATTTTGCCAGTGACACGCGGCTAGACACATTCTTCGTGACGGCGACGAACAGGTTGGATTACGAGAATTATGTGGACTCTATAAATCTCATTCTCATTTCAATATTGAAATTGGTTAATATATAACTGAAATTGGTTAATATATTATGTTTATAACAGGGTGTACATCGGAATTTTCCAACGCATAGCATTTGCGAAAAATAAGCTAGTGGTGCATGGCATCGAGCCTTAAGGCAAATTGCTGGTACTTCCCGTACCGAAAACTAAATTATTAAAAAAAACTTTGCAAAACTTAGAAAAAATTATATTTTCGAGGAATTTTGAAATATTTGTAATTTTTTTTAATATTTAGATTTGTTCTTATATTCAGATTTTTTTTTTAAATTTTGAACAGTTTTTTAAGCAATCGCGCTGCATACTTGTTTTGGAGTCGCAATATCAAAGCACGTAATCGCCTAACATGTAAACATTGCTACGAAACCCATATAAATGAACACAAAATTTGTACTTATTATTGACTTCCCGTAGGGTAAGTTATTGTAATGGGCCGAAAATCGGAATTGAAATTTTTTACATTTTTTGACGTTTTGAAGGTTTCTGAACGTTTTGGCATACTTAAAAAAATGGATGTGTGTGTGTGTGTGTATGTATGTATGGATACAAATTTCCAGTCACGTTTTCGGGCGCACGGATCAACCGATTTGAATGGTTCAAAAAACATTCGATTCCTATTGATAGGGAAAAGAGCTGATTAGTTTTTGGCGAAGGCAGGTCCAGCCGTTTCTAAGATACGGAGCTAAAGATGTAAAAAATGGCAGTTTTTGAGAGAACTAAGCGTCCGATTTAAATGATTCAAAGAACTTTCTGCTTGTCTTAAGAAAATAATTGATTTTGGAAAAAAAAAGTAATTTTTCTTTTTTTTTAGTTTTTTTGTATATCGAAAATAATGACAATAATGTTACAATATTTATAATAATCTATTTGAAAACATTCAGTATTCCTCGAACATTTTGTTACGGTACGGGAAGTTCCAGCAATTTGCCTTAAGGCACGATGCCATACACCCCACTAGTTTACTTATTGTCTCGACTTGCGGAAGAGATTGATAAAGTATTATGCCTGGAGCATAGCTCTGTATGGATCAGAGACATGGACACTGAGAAAAGTCGACAAGAACTATCTGGATAGTTTTGAAATGTGATGCTGGAGGCGAATGGACAAGATAACAAATGAAGAAGTCCTAAGAAGAGTGGGCGAAGAAAGGAGTCTACTAAGCACGATCCTGAAAAGAAAAGAAAACTAGATGGTACCCATTCTGCAAAAAGAGTGCTTCCTGCATGACGTCATTTAAGGCAAAATAGAAGGACTGGGAAGATTGGGAAGAAGAAGAATGTAGATGATTGATGACTTATGCGAGAAAAAAAAATACAGGGAATTGAAAGCGGAAGCACAGGACCAGAGAGTATGGAACCATAAGCTTGGGAAGAAAAATTCATAAAAATGAATAAAAAGTGATTAATGGTTATTAATTAATGGTAATAAAATGGTAATAGGAACAATAAACAAGGGAAAGAAAGGAAATCAAAGATTTTGTAGTGCTCTCTTACCATGGACCTGCCTTCGGACAGACTACTATTTATTATTATTACTACAATGTAAACTCAAACCACGAAATGAATATGAAATCCACATCAAATCTGCAAAACTTAGTGGATTACTTATAAAAAAAATTAATTGATAATCGTGTTCTTGCAAAAAATTGACAAGGAATTTTTGCTGCTATTGCCTTAGATAACAAATAATTGAATTTGTTGTTATAACATACTAAAATGATTGAATGTACTTATCCATTTAATTGCAAAATTTAATGATAGGAAGTAAAATTAATGACTAACAAATTGAGAACCTTAGACTTCTAGCAGTCTTTAGTCTTCACATAGATATGAAGAAGATTTTCACGAAGATTGTTGTGTAAATGTATATTTTTTATATAAATGGGAGGAAACAAATCTGTGCATACTCTTCTCTTATCTATGGTGCGGTGTTTCGCTTGTAGCTACTGATTACCGTTTGCGTGCATAATAAAATACAAATAAAATATTTTTTTAACTTGAAATTAATGAAACAAATTTTGTTAAACAAATTAATTTAATTCACTTAATTACACATATTATAAGTATGTTTCAAAGACATCAATTAAAATTATATTAATTTTGTTTTGTAATTTTTTTTTTCGAAATTAACATTTGAACATTTTAACTCAATAGCTAAATTTAGAATTATATGTAGTAAAAAAATATTTTTAACATGATTCATTTCATTCAAATTCATATCCTAATAAAGCATTTTTTTAAATCCACAAAAACAACGTCAAGCCTATCAACGTTAATCAGTAGTTGTACACCATACGCTTGGCGCTGTTAGAAGAGTATGTCCGTTCGATTCGTTTAGGCTCGTATTTGCTCGGGTTGGATTCGGGTTTTGTTTTCATGGCAACGTTTTTCCAAATGATTTCTTTTTTCGTGAATATTTCACCATTGTTAATTTAACCACCGAGCAAACAAGATCTACTAGTTTATATCGTATTATTTTGGTTTATAAAATAGTGTTTTTGTGGTGAATTATTATTAATAAAAGTAAGTAATATATTTAGTATTTATATATTTAGTATTTATATTAAGTAGTATTAGTATATATATATATATATATATATATATATATATATATATATATATTTACAAAATAATTCTAACATTCATTATTCATCAATCCTTCGTATTGTTATTTTAATTGTTATATGGAATATTTTATTATTTATTCCTATTGCTTTTGCACGTTCTGTGGTGTTTCGTGGTTTGATTACAGTTGACATCCACACTTAAATAAAAACATTTTTAGAATTCAAAAAATAATCAAATGAAATATGTTAAAGAAATTAATTTATACGATTATAGACATTAAAAATATGATTCAAAGATATAAATTGGAAATCGTATTGATTAGTTTTTAATCAAAGCAAAAATTTTAGTTTCAAAATGAACAGTTAATCATTTTATCTAAATAGTTTAATATATTTTATATAATATTTATTATAATTTATATAATAAAACAAATTTTATCGTTGAGTATTTATTACTTACAGATATATTTAATTTGTGTAATAATTTAGATTTTTTTATTCTCCATTTTATTTAGAACTGTCCACTTAAAGACATTTAGTAAATTTGGGGAATTTACAATTGTCTAAAAAATAAAATTAACAAAATAAATATTCTGTAATCAAAATATATCTATGAATAGATGTTTGATCCTTATACAATGATTATGGATGACGTGCAAAGTTGTGTTTTGATTCCCAATTTATAATCGAAGTTAGTGATATTAACAGAAGTATAGAATTATATAACGTAAAGTTTGTTTAGTTATTGTCGAAAGGTATGTAAATAGAAAAAAGACATCGCACATTAATTTTTCATTAGAAACTCTATTAAGTGTTTTGTGCATTTGATCATAAGCGCGAGTTGTGTTTTGTTTACTGTTATATAATCGAAGTTAGTTATTTTATTAACTATAAATAAAGTTGGACAAAATTGTTTGTCACATTTTTTCTTATGTAATGTCAAATGTAATGTTATATATATATATATATATTTGTAATTCAAATGTCCCGCCATTACTATTAGTGATGTTGGCAATAGATTTTCCCTACTCCAATGCTATGCTATGCAAATATAAGATGGCTATGCATCCGCCATCTTATATTTATGTTTATGTCAAAACTATCTAAAATAATTCTCATCTTGCCGAATCGTGAACCGAGTAACTGAGTATTATCAAGAAAACATTTTTATTTGACCCAAAGTATTGGAATTACTTTTCGGTTTAAATTAATTTAACATTAAACTAGTAAATGACAGAAGGTATGTAAACTTACATATATACTAGAATGACATCGCACTTTAATTTTTCATTTTAATTCCATTGCATGTGTAATAGATTAGCCTTTTCCTACTTATTTCAAATTGATTCGCCGTTTTGCAAGTGACATTTTTGTTCGACGACATTTCTAACAAGAAATTTTATTCGCTAGGTGCACACGATGAGTGAGAACAGAAAACAATCTGCACACTCGCCGAGGAAGGGTGAATACGATAGAAGAGAAGTCGAGGGAAGAGCAGCTGGAGCTCCATCAGCTAGATACCCGCGTGCACCAGCCCCATCATGTTTACGCATAACAACTTCCAGCACTGAAAGTGCTAGACAAGTTGAGCAGCCCAAGCATGCCAGTCAAATTAGAGTTCCTGACTCACGGAAGGTTATAGAAGGTAGAAATGAAGTCGAGGGAAGAGGACCTGGAGTTCAATCAATCAGATACCTGCGTGCACGGGCCCCATCACATTTACGCACACCAACTTCCAGCACTGAAAGTGCTAGACAAGTTGAGCAGCCCAAGCATGCCAGTGAAATTAGAGTTCCCAGGCATTTCATCGGGAAAGCAGCACCATCAGACTATCGTCCTGACGTTGGATCCTCTGCCAGTGCGCAGTGTTTGGCTGTGCAATCCATGCTGTCGACTGTTGTCGACACCGAAGACACCCTGCTGACTCACGGAAGGTTATAGAAGGTAGAAATGAAGTCGAGGGAAGAGGACCTGGAGTTCATCAATCACATACCCGCGTGCACGGGCCCCATCACATTTACGCACACCAACTTCCAGCACTGAAAGTGCTAGACAAGTTGAGCAGCCCAAGCATGCCACTCAAATTAGAGTTCCCAGGCATTTCATCGGGAAAGCACCACCATCAGACTATCGTCCTGACGTTGGATCTTCTGCCAGTGCGCAGTCTTTGGCTGTGCAATCCATGCTGTCGACTGTTGTCGACACCGAAGAACACCCTGCTGACTCACGGAAGGTTATAGAAGGTAGAAATGAAGTCGAGGGAAGAGGACCTGGAGTTCAATCAATCAGATACCCGCGTGCACGGGCCCCATCACATTTACGCACACCAACTTCCAGCACTGAAATTGCTAGACAAGTTGAGCAGCCCAAGCATGCCAGTCAAATTAGAGTTCCCAGGCATTTCATCGAAAAAGCAGCACCATCAGACTATCGTCCTGACGTTGGATCCTCTGCCAGTGCGCAGTGTTTGGCTGTGCAATCCATGCTGTCGACTGTTGTCGACACCGAAGAACACCCTGCTGACTCACGGAAGGTTATAGAAGGTAGAAATGAAGTCGAGGGAAGAGGACCTGGAGTTCAATCAATCACATACCCGCGTGCACGGGCCCCATCACATTTACGCACACCAACCTTCCAGCACTGAAAGTGCTAGACAAGTTGAGCAGCCCAAGCATGCACTCAAATTAGAGTTCCCAGGCATTTCATCGGGAAAGCACCACCATCAGACTATCGTCCTGACGTTGGATCTTCTGCCAGTGCGCAGTCTTTGGCTGTGCAATCCATGCTGTCGACTGTTGTCGACACCGAAGAACACCCTGCTGACTCACGGAAGGTTATAGAAGGTAGAAATGAAGTCGAGGGAAGAGGACCTGGAGTTCAATCAATCAGATACCCGCGTGCACGGGCCCCATCACATTTACGCACACCAACTTCCAGCACTGAAATTGCTAGACAAGTTGAGCAGCCCAAGCATGCCAGTCAAATTAGAGTTCCCAGGCATTTCATCGGAAAAGCAGCACCATCAGACTATCGTCCTGACGTTGGATCCTCTGCCAGTGCGCAGTCTTTGGCTGTGCAATCCATGCTGTCGACTGTTGTCGACACCGAAGAACACCCTGCTGACTCACGGAAGGTTATAGAAGGTAGAAATGAAGTCGAGGGAAGAGGACCTGGAGTTCAATCAATCAGATACCCGCGTGCACGGGCCCCATCACATTTACGCACACCAACTTCCAGCACTGAAAGTGCTAGACAGTTGAGCAGCCCAAGCATGCCAGTCAAATTAGAGTTCCCAGGCATTTCATCGGGAAAGCAGCACCATCAGACTATCGTCCTGACGTTGGATCCTCTGCCAGTACGCAGTCTTTGGCTGCGCAATCTACACTCTCACACCATTTGCTCAAGAATTCACACCAGGAGACAACACAATGCTTGGGCTTTTTAGCTTTGAAAATGAAGACTTCACTTACTATAACCCATTCAAAAAGTCAATCTCTGATCGACTAAAAGTTGAACGCAGCGGTTTGGACAACCCCGTAGTGGAATTTATTTATGCGATGGATCAACTGCAGGCTAACAGTGCAAACTTGACAATGTAAGGGGGACTGTAGCGGAGATAGCTGCTTTAGGTGCAAATGACTATCTAATGTTAGACAGGTTAACTAACTGGCTATCTCTGAAGCTACTAAAAAGCCGCATTTTCAAAACAGTTGTGCCAGATTATGTGCTCTTATAGACAAGACAGCCCCAAATTTCCACCAAATGGTCATTGAACAATGTGGCTGCTTATATTTGATTTACAGGAAAGATATTGATACGACTAAAGACAATACGTACATGTTAGGTCTCTTATTAACTTCATGTCAGTTGCTTAATGAGTTCACGAAAGAGCAAAAATTGCCATTAAAAGAATTAGTAGAATTCATCGAGTTAATATTTAAGATAATGATGGAAGCAATTAATGACCATCACATCCAAGATTCTAATGTCAAGACAGTCTGCCAAGCACTCAAGCTAAGCGGTCACTATATGAATAAAGCTTGCCCAAAGCTAATGGAGCGCTTGCTTAAGGACCTTAAACTTAAAATGGCTGACAATGAGTCTGAAACACAGACCTTAATCGAAAGTGTACTCAATCTTTCTTGTAGTGGCTGGGGGTATGCATCCTATAGTGGAGATAGCCAAGAAACTGACCTGGGAGCCAGTGGTGATACAGAGTGGTTCAGATTATAGCTCGGAAATTACCGATATTGATGACACCGTATACTACGGACTTGCTAGGAAGTTTAAACTAAAGACTAAAGTTTTATAAATATAATTTTATAAATGTAATTTATATATATATATATATATATATATATATATATATATATATTATAAAATAGCGTTAAATTTCGTAAATATAATTTTATAAATATAATTATTCATCTTTATTCATTATTTTTTTATTAACTGTTTTGTCTCTGAGTAACAATTTTATTTTTAACGTTTTCGTTTAGGGTTTAGTGCATAATTACTGGTGTTGGTGAGTTCTCTACTTTATATTTCATTACATTGCTCTTGCTAAATTTTTTTGTTAATAGATATTGCTGATTAATTAATTCATTGTACTCTGCATATATATTTTTTTTTCTTCAATTAAATTTTAACAATTTAACATATATTTATTAACTCCCCGTAGGGTAAGTTTTTATAACCGTCCAAAAATCGAAATTATTTTTTTTACATTTCTTCACGTTTTGAAAGTTTCTGAACAATTTGGCATACCTCAAAAAAAAAAGAATGTGTAAGTGTAGATACAATTTTTGTCCACGTTTTCGGGGGCACGAATCAACCGATTTCAATGATTAAAAAACATTCGATTCCTTTTGATAGGGAGATGAGGTAATTAGTTTTTGGCAAAGATAGGTCCAGCCATTTCGGAGATACGGAGCAAAGAGTGCAGAAAATAGAATTCAAGTTTTTTAAGGAACGGAGCATCCGATTTGAATGATCCAAAAAACATTCAATTCGTAATGACGGGGAGAAGTGGTGATTAGTTTTTTGCAAAGGCAGGTCCAGCCAATTCGGAGATACCGAGCTAAATGTGCAAAAATGGCAGTTTTTGAGAGAACTAAGCATCGATTTGAATTATTTAACTTTCTGCTTGTGTTGACGAAACGAATGCTTTTGGCGGATTTTGTTTTCCTTATTCCAATTTTATTTTTTTTGAATATCGAAATAATTCAGATTTTATTAAAAAAGAACTGAATTACTAAAGCTCAGTTATATACTTCAAATAAATAATTTTAACTTTGCACTTCAGTTTTATATAAATCTTATAAATATTATACAATGTCCATTATTTTAAATTCTATTGATGAAGTTTTGTTTATTTACTTTTCTATAAACATATATAAGTTACAGTATTTATAATAATCTATTTGAAAACATTTAATATTCCTCGAATTTTCATTACATTACGGAAAGTTCCAGCAATTTGCCTTAAGGCACGATGCCATACACCACTAGTTTAATTTATAAAATTTTCATAAAGTTTTAAGATACGTATATACTTAAGGCAAATTGTGGGTTAAGGCAATCTCTCTGGCTTTAAATTTTTTTGAAAAAAAAAAGTTTTTTATGAGATAATTATTATATCGTGGATGCTGCGGTACATGAAACACGTGCAAACAGATACTCTGCGGAACTAGAACGATATTAAGTAACGAATGTTGACATATTGATTTCAAAATCATACACCGTGAAACACAACATTTCAAAATCGGATATAATCGAAATCTGTATATGTTTATACAGGTAATGTATATACAATTCATGCCATTTTGAAGATCTTGCTGGAACTAGTGGTGTATGGCATCGTGCTTTAAGGCGAATTGCTGGTACTTCCCGTACCTTAATGAATTATTTGAGGAATCTCCAATGTTTTCATATAGATTGTTATAAATATGGTAACTTTCATTATTCGTATTTTATTGACAACATATAAGGGTTTATAAATTGAACGACGACATTTATATATGTTTGCATAAGAAGTAAATATATAAACTTAATCAACCGGATTTAAAATGAAGAGCATTGTCTAATATTTATTAGAATTATATAACCTAAATTGCAAAGTTAAAATTATTTATTTAAAGTATATAAGTGAGCTTTAAAACTTGAGCTAAAATTAAAATTAAAATCCGAATTATTTTCGATATTCAAGAATGTAATTTAATGAAATGGATTTTTTTTTGAAATTTTGAAATAAAAAAAAATCACCAAAAATAACCGTTTCGTCAACACAAGCAGGAAGTTTTTTGAATCATTCAAATCGGATGCTTCGTTCTCTCAAAAACGTTCTCTGCACTCTTTGCTCCGTATCTCCGAAACGGATGGACCTCCCTTGCAAAAACTAATCACCACTTCTCCCTATCATTACGAATTGAATGTTTTTTAGATCATTCAACCGGATGCTTCGTTCTCTCAAAAACTCTATTGCTATTTTCTT
>NW_020538040.1:168054595-168080523 GCF_003426905.1 Ctenocephalides felis
ACATTTTACCACCCTTAACTAATAAAGATAAAGTTCTGTAACTTTTACGTGTCGTAAAATATAAGGCGATGGTCCTACTTATTTTAGATGGTAAAGGAAAATATTCGGTGGTATAAATATATAAGAATAAGCAAGGATGTATTTTATTTGGCTCCAATAAAAAAAGCTCAAGGGGGTATATTGTAGTCTAGTATGTACTCTAAAAATCGATGTGTAGAAGAGCATTTTTAAAAAATTCTATTTTACTACGACAATCCTCTTAGGTTTCCTTCCTCTACAAAGCTTTAAACGCGTTTTTCTCGAAATTGTCTTTTTTGATACGATACCCACGATTTCTTAACTTCCACTGCACCGATTTATTTGAAATTTTTACAGAGATTTCTTTATAGATTTTTCTTCAGTATTAACTATGCTTATTCCCGAATAACAATTTTTATTATATTTAAAAATTCTAGAAACCGCCAAAACTTAGAAAACTTCCAAAAAAGTTTTCTCTTTTTTGTGAAAGAAATTTTTTTTTACTTGTCCATAGTTCATTAGAATTGCGACATTATTTTATTTTAATAATATATAAATATTTTTTCTTAAGATTTGGAGGGCTAAAATCATGGGTCAGGCCAATTTTTTGAAACCCCCCGTTTCATCACCTTCTAAAATTAAAAAAATGTGTCAATTTTTAATTTTTATCTTTCTTTTATATTCTTACAACATTAATTAACAACTCCTAAAAAAATATAGTATAAATGTTGTTTGTCTTTTTTCATGTCCTTTCAAAAATAACATAAAATTCATGCAAATTGAACAATGGAAGATAAAAAATATAAAATATTTCTTCATTTGAAAATTTAGTTCTCCTGTGGAATAATAGTTAAAGCTATGGGATTTAAAGTTCCACGTTCCTCGGACAACTTGAAATCGAGCAGTGGTGACACAAAACATAGTAAACGTCCATTAATCACGTGAGGTTTTTAGGAGGAGGGGGGGAAGGGGTATAGTAAAATATCACGTGTATTTATGTTTTACTTGATTTTTTTTAAAAAATCCAAACATTAAAAAAAAAACAAAAATATTAAAATTTTTCCACGTAACTAAAAATAGACGTGATGTTTGCTGGTTAGAAGGGGGGTAATGTTGAATATCACCACGTATCACAAAGGGGGAATAGGGGATCGAAAAATCCTTAAGAAGTCGATTACGTGATTAATGGACGCCCCTTAATAGGTTCCTAAGTGAAAACAGCGCTTGGTGCACCATTTACCAAATTTGTCAGTATTACAGAAATTGTAAAAAATTCATCACATAGAGATGAGACAACCCTTAGGGTTACCATCGATAAAAAGCTACGGCGATCAAAAAGTCAGCACAGTGATTGATAAATAAAATAATACTGTTTGCGCCAGAATCTTGTAGATGTCGCCAGATGATATTTGTAATAATCAGACAACACTTTATTCTCTGGCAATTCCTAAGGATTTTGGACGTAATAGCTAATCTGACGGGTGAACGAGGTCTCGCGCTCACTTGACGTATGCCGTATTGCTTGTGTTTTTTCCATATGACTTTTGTGAGATATTTCCGTGTAGTGGATATTATTTAGAGAATAAATATATTATTAATCACAGTCAGTGTTATTTATTTAAGTTCGTAAAGTTGATTTCGTCCTCAGAAACTCATTACGAGCGATCTAAAGAAGACCAGATTTCACGCCGCCACCGACTGGGCCGCCCATCAAGTAAAGAACGTCAAGTATTTTTACTTAATATATTCAATTATACCAAATCCTCGGAATAGCTATTGAGTCAAATTTAATGAGCTATTCCGAAGGGGTCTAACCAACCCCCATCCGTAATAAATACAAATTTAATAAATACTGCAGAAAACCACGTTTTTACAAACCTTATATTTTAAATCGAATTTCACCACTTTTATTCTACCTCATGCAAAACGAGTGCCTTTACACTTCGAGTTCTTACCAAGTGCTCTTCTTTATAGAAAAGAAGCTCAAAACTTTTCAACAACTTGCTCTACGCAAGTAAAAAATTCAATAGCTCTCAAAGCAAATTGAAATAAACGTGCTGCTAATTGTTGATTGATTTTCAGGTAATTCTATTCACCTTGTGTCAATTATTTCAGTTGCGGTAAAATACAAACCTTTAGAAGATACGGTTGAGATAAAAACTTATCAACGAATTTGATAGTAGGTATATAATTGATAGAAACATATTGCATGTCATGTAATTTTGTTATTTTTGACTACAAACGATATAGAATAAATTCTCCAGAAAAATAATTATTTCATTATTATACATGTATCGGGTGGTCCTTAATATGGATATCTTCGAATTTTTTGCTCCCAGGGGCTCAAGTGCTTTAAATTGATTAAAAAAAATTATCTGAAAGTTTTAGCTTCTAATATTAACTTTAAGATAGTCCGCACTCCAACCAAAGTTTGTTATGAAAAATAACATGGTTAAAATTCCATTTGTTTTTTAGAATTTTATAATTTAGCGACAAGTGAATCAAAATTTTAAAAATAACATTGTATTTGCTTATTTTGATCATAAATAAAAAAAATGTAACAAAAATTTGATACATTTTATAAAATAAGTATTTACTTAGGAAGAAGAACCAAGGAACTGTGCTTGGAGTGCGGACTATCTTGAAGTTAATATTAAGACTTTAAACTTTCAGAGAATTGTTTTTTATCAATTTTGAAGCATTTGAGCCCCTGGAAGCAAAAAAATCGAAAACATTCATATTAAGGGCCACCATTAAGGATACAAATATTAGAATGTTTGGCTAAGTTGAATATTCTCCAGTATTTAACGTTACTAAATCATTTATTGTTGCAACCAATACTCTATCCAGTCAAATTTCAATTTTCTTTTCAATATTTAACCGTGAATAATAAATCAATAGAAAATTATTAATTCTAACACGAGTAAAGATCGTTCGTTTGCTGGTGACCTCAAGGGATTCTCCGCATCCTTGGAATCTTCATTGATATTCAATAGCTAACGAACCAAAATACCTTATATGAGGCATAATTGTACATTGTATCAAACGTTGTTTTATATACTTCAGAAAATAACAACCTTTCTAGAAATAAAAATTACAAAAAAAATAAATAAAAAAATAGGAGTGCGAAGGAACATCGTACTGAATTGGCCATATTTGGTATATTTGGTATAGTAATATTTCATTTACCATTTACCAAAATGGTAAATAAAATATATCATAATTTGTGAAGTAGCATACGCTAATGATAATGAATTATGTGTCTATTCCTGGTTACATATCTTAAAGCAAGGTCATACTTATTTCATTCAAAATTTAAAAATAATTGTAATAGCTATTCTCAGTAACCTGTTTCATCCTATAAGACCATAAGAGACTGATAATATAACATAGATATGTTATTCCAAAATTGTTCCAATTAATATATATTATTAATAATAATCTATATTAGGGGGCGTCCATTAATCACGTGATCGATTTTTTTTGGGATTTTTGGACCTCCCCTCCACCTGGGCGATACGTCATGATATTTAAAATTACTCCTCCTCCCTAACAAACATCACGTGTATTTACGAAATAAACTTTTTTTTTTTTATTGAACATTTAGGTAAAAAATAAATACATGTGATATTTTACTAGTAGAAAAAACTCTGTTTTTTAGATGTAAAATAAAAATTAGGCCCTTAAAGGACCTTATGGATACTTATTCTTTGCGTGTACACCCCAGTTGGAGTTAGTCTGAATATCTCCGTATGTGTTTGAAGTCTTACCTGCAAAGAAAAAAAACAAAAATTAGTATACATGAAAATTTTATGGCACAATATATAAAATATTTTTATAAGTGCATTATAAATTATATATATATATATATATAGTGACAATATAGGGTTTAAACTATCTTTCTTGAGGAAGCAATGACTGCCAATTAACATATTTTAGCAGTGCACTCCTAATTACGAAAGGGTTTACTTCAACTCCTTTACCCGATTTATATATATATATATATATATATATATATATATATAAATATAAATATAAATATAAATATAAATATACTTTACTACCCCATGTGATTTTTCGTGATTTTTTGTCAACCTCCACCCTTCTCGTTAATGCCTCACGTGATTAATAGACGCCCTATTAAATGAATTTATGATTTGCTCCAATTTTTGCCATTTTTGATGATCAATTTTTACCATTTTTTGACTGACATTTACTATTTTAGTTATAGTGGATCGCCCACAAAATATCAAAAATGAAAATTTTTGCATATCTTTACGTTTCAAACGTTTCTGAACATTTTGCCATACCTTAGAAAAAATAGATGTGTGTATAGTATGTAAGTATGTGCGGATATAAATTTTCGTCGACACTCTCGAGAGCACAGATAAACCGATTCGAATGATTAGAAGAACATTCGATTACTATTGATGGGAAGGCGTGCTGATTAGTTTTTGGTAAAGGCAGGTCCAGCCATTTCGAAGATGCGTGGCAAAAAGTGCCAAAAATGATAATGCAGGTTTTGAAACAACGGAGCGTCTGATTTGAATAATTCAAAAAGAATTTCACTTGTATTGAAGGAATAAAGAATTGACTAAATTTTTGGAAAAGCAGGTCCAGCAGTTTTAGAAATCCAGAAAAAAAAGTTTAAAAAATACCATTAGGCGGTCAAAAATGATCATTAGACATAAACAGATTAAATTATCAGATATTTTATAAAAATTTTAATTATCAGTACAAAGTTTGTATTTCATTTATTTGGGTTCTGGATCGAGATTTATAATGTTCAACCGTTAGACTGCGACGCGGCGCTTACGCGCTTCGATATTTTAACTCTCAAACAGCTACGTAGCGCGATAACTTTGAAAAAAAATCCAAGATTTTCAAAAAAAAAATTGAAATCCTCAAAAAACTATAATTTTTTTCAAAATTTTCGAGTAAATAATTTAAGCCTTCAAAAACTTTAAATAACTGTACGGGAAGTACCAGCAATTTGCCTTAAGGAACGATGCCATGCACCACTAGTTCCACATCACATTTTGCTTATCAGTTTGTAGAAGACGTAAGATTAATTAATTAATTAATTACAGCCCGCGAGTGATAGGTTGTCAACTCCTGTACTGTCTTATACTATTAACCTTGTATGGGCAAAGCCAGACACGACAGGCATATCGAGTAATGAGGCAATATATGCGCGTTTGTTTTTGGAATGGTATTTACATAATATTAATAACCTATATGTCGGAAAAAGCGGTACATAATTCACAATTGATCGTACACGATGCTGCTTAAAATAAATTCATATAGCAAGAATTTTACCAAACAAAATAACATTGGAAAATTTGTGTGCAGACTTGAGCACAGGATGTATTGGCATTGATTCTAATAATAAAGTAAGCTAGGGAGGTAAAATAATTAAATTAATTTGAAATTCATCGTGATATTTTCTTCGGTGCTATGAAACTAATTTGTGAATGTTTTCCATAGTTATGAATTATTTGGAGCAAATTTAAAACAAACAGTACATTTTCAATTTTGCTGATTTAACTTCTCCTCCCTATAGGGGAAGTAAAACTAAAAAGGGGCATCCAGGGGACAAAAATTTCCATCATTTTATTTTTAATTTTAAAAAGGTATTTTAGAATAATAGCTGCATTATTTAATCTAAATATGTATTTTTAAACAAAATAAACAAAAAAATGATCATTTTTTGCTATCATAACATTTTTCATTTGTAGGTGTTTCTGCTTAATTTATCAGGATCAAAATTAAAACATAAAGATTTTTTTGTTTAATGGGAAAAATGGGACAGCCATAGGACAAAAAGATTCATCATTTCACTTTTAATTTTAAAAATGTTTTGTGGAATAACATATGCATTATTCAATAATTAACTTGAACAACAAAATTAAAAATCATAATCTAATTATGTATGCTTTATAAAAATGATAAACAAAAAATATAATATACTCTTACTGCTACCATAAATCTGGCTTTTGTAGGTATTTCTGTTTATTTTATCAGAATCAGAATTATTGTATATTGTAATACGTATTTTATTGCCAATTTTATTTTTATAAAAATCGCAGTCGTATGGAACATTGTAAGAAGAATTTTTCATCAGAATTGGAACAACTATTAATTTATGGACCGATTCTGCCGCATAACAGACCAATGTTATGGCAAGGCTATGTTATGTACAACTTTTCATATTTAATATTGACAAAAGCCATGCGGTTGCTGTGCATTCAGGCGTTTTTCTCAGGTTGTCAGATAGAAAACCTAACCTAGAAACCGCACAAATATCAAAAAAACGATTTTAGATAACAGGGTTTTTCTGACCCAGCTTCATAACATACGAGTAACGTTGCAGTTTATGGTAAAACGCCTGAATGCACAGCGAATACACAACATTTTGACTGTATTCAGTATGATTCAGTAGTATAATATATGGAAGTTGGAGCGTAACATGGCCTTGCCATAACATTTTTCTGTTATGCGGCAGAATCGGTCCATTAATTTGTCTTTTGTAAAATTTCTTATTTTACATTTTTATTTGCAAGTTTCTTATTGTTCACATCTTGCCAGTATAAAAGTTTAGATGGTCCTATTTTTTTTTTAATTTTAATTTATTTGGGCTTTAAGAAAACGCTATTTATCCCGACCACATGCAAGCTTTTCTAGAGGTTATATAACAGAACTGTTGAACTAATAGCAATACATCTTATAAAACAATGAAATATCGTATACTTAAAAATTATATTGAGATATTGTAAACTAAACAACCGTGCTCAAAAACAAAATGACTAACAACTTCAAAAAAATCTATCATTACAGAATTGACAATGTGTTGGTTTATCTTGTGGAAGCAAAGTCACTCGATTTAAGGCGATGACTGTCTACACATTTTTTGCCCTCTACTTTCAAATATTAATAAAAAAATTCTAACTTCACTCGTGTTTGAGTTAATGGCAATAAACCTTTTTTCTTTAAGCTCCGCTCTACCCTATATGAAATTTCTACTTGCCTTTGTAATTGTTTTCTATAAACGCATTCTATATTCTTTTTAAATTAAAACTTCCAATATTCTTAGTGAAAAATAACTAATATATAAAAAAACTGACTTAAAATAATAATTTTATTTTACTAGCAATAGAACTTACTGCGTTTGTTCAGTATTAAAATGATAAACATTTTCACAACGATGTTAAATAAATATCACAGTTTTCTCGCAAGACATCAGAATTAAAATGCAAAGTATTCCCAAGACTGAAGATAAAATAAATAGAAATAAAAATAAAAATAATTTTATTTGCATAATTTGTAAATATCGCATTGTATAAATACGACATAAATTTAACAATCTCAAGCGTAAATGAAATTAAATGCCTTGTGTTGTGAATTAATTATTTATATTCGTGTTTGTTTTGCTTTTAACACTTGATAACAAATAGCGCTTCCTTGATTCAAAAGACCTTGATCTTGATGTAAGTGAACTTTTGATACAATTGCGAATAGAGAATAGACTTCTGCATAGAATACGCTTGTTATATGTCGTAAATTTAATTGGATAGCATATACGTTTTAATTTATTGGGGTTCATACTTAAAATTTTTAAAATAAACTATTGAGTTGTTTTTCCATCATATCACTGTAGTATACAATGACCCTTTGAGGCCGACAATTGTAAATTCCCCAAATTTACTAAATGTTTTGATTTCAAGCAAAAATAGCCGCTCGGGGGCATTGCTGCAACAAAGCTTGTAACCATTAGATACACTCTATCTAATATCATTTGATTTGTTGTATTTGAAATTAAGTGGAATTTGAATTGTTGATTTGAGATAGAATAGGATGTTATTTAGATAGATAAAAATTTCTGTAGAAAATATTATCACTTATAGCCCGTCGTGGGAAAGGGGTAAAAAAAGTGGTTAGCAATCTCTCTTTCCTGGTTCAAACTCAGATCGGTATCAAAAGTATGATACCAGAATTTCATTTGAAATCATAGAGCTCAAATGATTGCAAGCAAAAATAACCGCTCGGGGGCATTGCTGCAACAATGCATGTAGCCATTAGATACATATCTAATATCATAAAATTGTCATTTGATTCGCTGGATTGAAATTAAATAGAATTTAAATTGTTGATTTGAGATAGAATAGAATTAGATGTTAGAAAAAGAAGCACGGTTAGAAGAAAAGAAGAATGACGAAGTCAGTTATAAAGAAAATAGGATAGTGTAGGATATATAAAGATGATATATAATATAATAAAGCTAGATGATATGATAAAAGATAGTATATGATAAACAAATTATTTTCTTCTTTAATAGCAGTCAGAAATTAAAAGTCCTGTAAGCTTCTTAACCAAGTGGCTTCTGAAAACAACTCTATGGTTGATCTATGTCTAGTTATGATAATTTTTTATTTCATGCAGCAATGCCAGGAAACCCTATGGTTGACCTATGTCTATTTTTTTGTTATTACAATCTATTATACTAGGACATTCATTAATTGTTTTGACGATTATATGGCTTTTTTACCGTATAGCAACCAAGTAGTTGTCCAATCCAGTTGTGACTAATTAACTCGAAATATTTGTTGGCAATTTTATTATATGCAGCTATACCGTTGAGAGGCGATTTTAACTTAAGCTTATATTTGACATCTCAAACCTCAAGTGGAAATTTGACATCAAAGCTGCCTGATGTCGGATTTGGCCGTGGATGGAATCGAACCAGCAAACCCAGGACTAGTTCGAGCTAGCCCACGTCAGACCGCCGAGTCCCTCTGTCTATTTATGACGATTTTTTATTTTATGTAGTAAGACCTATTTTAACTTGGAAGCTGTTTCTATCTTCCGTCTTTATTTTCTTCAGGCTGTTCGAGTTGGGTATCGAACCTTTACCCTACTGATTGGAAGACCATATTTCTAACCACTAAGCAACATGGAAACCCAATTTGAATAATCTCACTTAAAATATCTATTTATCAAAGCAATATTATATTTGCGCATTTCTCATAAGTTTTACTCTTATAACAAAATTTCCTTTGAAAAATCTTCAAATTAAAGAGACATCTAAATCTTTCCTTTGATACACGTAGAAAATAATAATATAAAGGTAACTTGGAAAACCTTTAACAGAACTTCACAAAAAAGTGAACGCTTTATATTTCTACATTTTATTTTCTTTATATATTTCAACAGCAATCAGAACTATGTGTTCCATAGCTGTTTTTGTTGTACCTTTCTTAATCTAGTGTTTCGAGAAGGTAACTAAGTGAATGACCATCCTCTTTTTGTTGAGATCATTTTAGATAAATTCTTAACAGTGGTACTCATATTACAGCAATTCCCCAAAAGGCTACCATATTTAAGATCTATAATCTCTTGTGAAAATCTGATACCACCACAGCTTGATATTAAGCTGGCCGATGTGGAGAGTGAATCCAGAACCAGTGGTTAGTAATACACGTTCTTATCACAGACCTCATGGCTGAGCAAAAAAATGCATTATAAAAAAATGAATTTGCGCAAATATTTTAATTTATAGGAAATGAAAATCTCTCGACTTTCACAATATTAACTCTCTTTGCTTTTTTATTTGAAATTTTAATATCAACTTCAATATGAATTTCCGCATATAAATTCCATGCACTAAATTAGAACTGGATAGCCATCTTACTCGCCGGAACAGAATTTATGAACTGGGATGAACAAGAATGAATAAAAAATGAGAAACAAGGGATCAGGAACAAAGTTGATCGTTTGCTAAAAATTTCAGGGTACGAGATTGTATAATATTGCATTTATTCCTTTTCCTTCGTATTTATATTTAAATATCAAATTACTGACTAGGTCATCATACAAGTATGATTTGAGTGATAAGTATGAAGAAAATTACATAGATTGACAATAGCCCATAATCATGAAAAACTCTTTAGAATTCCTAAACTTTTTAACATGCAATTTTTGACGAGGTGTTATCAAAAAAAAATTAAAAAATAGATATTAGCAGATTAGATATTTTTATCATTCTTACACAACTGAATGTAACTTCTTTTAAAAATTCATTAAAATATTTATTTTTACTAATGTAATATATTATGTTAACATATGTTTTCCGTTGCTCAACCGTGATCAAGCATAGAAGAGTATGTGACGTCACATGTCTGAGCGAACATTGCCGACGACAATCGCGTACTCTCCCGATTGATCACTGGACTAAAAAATGGTTCATCTAAATTTTTTCAAGACAGTTTTTAAGGCCAATTTGGCTTTTTATAAAGTTCTGGGAACTCTGTATATTTCTGTAAGCCGAGAATTAACCGAGAAACTTTATAGAGCGTCGAAAGAATTATGTGACTGTAAAAAACTCTTAAATGTATCCAACTTAATATTAATGTAAAATTGATCAGTACTACAGAAATAATAAATTCATCATATAGAGATAACCCAACCGTCTGGGTCAAATAATTATAAAACTAGTGGTGTATGGCATTGTGCCTTTAGGCAAATTTCTGGAACTTCCCGTACTGTAACAAAATGTTCAAGGAATATTAAATGTTTAATAATGAAGATTATTATAAATACTATAACATTGTCCAATATTTATAAAAGTTTATATAAACTGAATTACAAAGTTAACCTTATTTATTTAAAGTATATAAGCGAGCTTTAGAGCTTTAGTCAGAATTAAAATTAAAATACGAATTATTTTCAACAAAAAAAATTGAAACAAAAATTTTTTTCCCCAAAAACCATTATTTTGTTTTTTGTTTCCAAAAACAGAAAGTTTTTTGAATAATTCAAATCGAAAGCTTAGTTATCTCAAAAACAGCAATTTTTTACATTTACCTCCATGTCTTCGAAATCGCTAGACCTGCCTTTGCCAAAAACTAATCACCACTTCTCCCCACCAATACAAATTGTATATTTTTTGAATCATTCAAATCGGATACTGCGTACTCTCAAAAACTCAATTTCTATTTTCTGCACTCTTTGCTTCGTATCTCCGTAACGGGTAAACCTGCCTTGTGCTAATCAGCACATCTTCCTATCAATGGGAATCGAATGTTTTTTGAACCATTCAAATCGGTTGATCCGTGCGCCCGAAAACGTGGAGGAAAAATTGTGGACACACAAAACACACATCCATTTTTTCTGAGGTATGCCAAAATGTTCAGAAACCTCTGAAACGTGAAGATATGCAAAAATTTTCATTTTCGATTTTCGGCCCATTACTATAACTTACCCTATGGAAAGTTAAAAAACACGTCATTATGAAGCTCATAGGACTCGTTAAAAAAAATGTGCGCTCGCATAATCTACAGATCACTAGCAATTTGTCTCTGATCTCGTGTATTTATTTTATCTCCAATTTAATTTCACACTAAAGTGATTTATGGTCCGATCATAAAACGCATTTATATAAGAATTGACGTGCAATTACGCTAAACCAATAACTATCGGGTCAAGGAAATGAAAGTAATTTTGCCAGTGACACGCGGCTAGACACATTCTTCGTGGCGGCGACGAACAGGTTGGATTACGAGAATTATGTGGACTCTATAAATCTCATTCTCATTTCAATGTTGAAATTGGTTAATATATAACTGAAATTGGTTAATATATTATGTTTATAACAGGGTGTACATCGGAATTTTCCAACGCATAGCATTTGCGAAAAATAAGCTAGTGGTGCATGGCATCGAGCCTTAAGACAAATTGCTGGTACTTCCCGTACCGAAAACTAAATTATTAAAAAAAACTTTGCAAAACTTAGAAAAAATTATATTTTCGAGGAATTTTGAAATATTTGTAATTTTTTTTTTAATATTTAGATTTGTTCTTATATTCAGATTTTTTTTTTAAATTTTGAACAGTTTTTTAAGCAATCGCGCTGCATACTTGTTTTGGAGTCGCAATATCAAAGCACGTAATCGCCTAACATGTAAACATTGCTACGAAACCCATATAAATGAACACAAAATTTGTACTTATTATTGACTTCCCGTAGGGTAAGTTATTGTAATGGGCCGAAAATCGGAATTGAAATTTTTTACATTTCTCGACGTTTTGAAGGTTTCTGAACGTTTTGGCATACTTAAAAAAAATGGATGTGTGTGTGTGTGTGTATGTATGTATGGATACAAATTTCCAGTCACGTTTTCGGGCGCACGGATCAACCGATTTGAATGGTTCAAAAAACATTCGATTCCTATTGATAGGGAAAAGAGCTGATTAATTTTTGGCGAAGGCAGGTCCAGCCGTTTCTAAGATACGGAGCTAAAGATGTAAAAAATGGCAGTTTTTGAGAGAACTAAGCGTCCGATTTAAATGATTCAAAGAACTTTCTGCTTGTCTTAAGAAAATAATTGATTTTGGAAAAAAAAGTAATTTTTCTTTTTTTTTTAGTTTTTTTGTATATCGAAAATAATTACAATAATGTTACAATATTTATAATAATCTATTTGAAAACATTCAGTATTCCTCGAACATTTTGTTACGGTACGGGAAGTTCCAGCAATTTGCCTTAAGGCACGATGCCATACACCCCACTAGTTTACTTATTGTCTCGACTTGCGGAAGAGATTGATAAAGTATTATGCCTGGAGCATAGCTCTGTATGGATCAGAGACATGGACACTGAGAAAAGTCGACAAGAACTATCTGGATAGTTTTGAAATGTGATGCTGGAGGCGAATGGACAAGATAACAAATGAAGAAGTCCTAAGAAGAGTGGGCGAAGAAAGGAGTCTACTAAGCACGATCCTGAAAAGAAAAGAAAACTAGATGGTACCCATTCTGCAAAAAGAGTGCTTCCTGCATGACGTCATTTAAGGCAAAATAGAAGGACTGGGAAGATTGGGAAGAAGAAGAATGTAGATGATTGATGACTTATGCGAGAAAAAAAAATACAGGGAATTGAAAGCGGAAGCACAGGACCAGAGAGTATGGAACCAAAAGCTTGGGAAGAAAAATTCATAAAAATGAATAAAAAGTGATTAATGGTTATTAATTAATGATAATAAAATGGTAATAGGAACAATAAACAAGGGAAAGAAAGGAAATCAAAGATTTTGTAGTGCTCTCTTACCATGGACCTGCCTTCGGACAGACTACTATTTATTATTATTACTACAATGTAAACTCAAACCACGAAATGAATATGAAATCCACATCAAATCTGCAAAACTTAGTGGATTACTTATAAAACTAGCTGTAAGTGGAATTCTGTCTTAAGGCAATTAGGGCATCGTGCCTTAAGGCAAATTGCTGGAACTTCCCGTACCAAAAATTATTATTTTTTTAAAAACGATTAACATTTTTGAAAAAAAATTAATTAAAAAAAATAAGATTTCTGAGAAACTATAAATTTGACAAAAAATTACTTTTTTTTGAAAAAAAAAATTATATGAAAAAAAAATTTTTTTTTGAAAAAAAAATTTTTTTTTGGATACAAAAAATTTTTTTGAAAAAAATGTTTTCTTCATTTTGACATATTTTGGAAATTCTGAACTTTTTTTCAAAGCAATCGCACTGCTTGAACTGCATAGAGACGAAATGTCAAAGCGCGCATGTGCCGCGCCGCCGTCTAACGCATAAGCATTGGTACGGAACCCATAAAAATGTAAAAAAAAAATATACTTATTGTTAAAATCTCTATAAAATATCTGATAATTTGATGTGCATATGTCTAAGGATAATTTTTAACCGCCGAATGGCATTATTTTTTACTTTTTTCATTAGATCTCCGAAACCGCTAGACCTGCCTCCATGAAAATTTGATCAATTCTACATCTTGTCAATACAAGTAAAATGTTTTTTGAATTATTCAAATCGGACGCTCCGTTCTCTTAAAAACGGAGGTACCGTTCTTGGCACTTTTTGCCCCGTATCTTCGGAACGGCTAGACCTGCCTTTGCCAAAAACTAATCAGCACGTCTCCTTATCAATACGAATCGAATGTTTTTTGAATTATTCAAATCGGTTGATCCGTGTTCCCAAAATCGTCGACGAAAATTTGTATCCGCACATACATACACACACATACATACATACATACATACATACATACATACATACATACACACACACACACACACACACACACACACACATACATCCATTTTTTCTAAGGTATGCCAAAATGTTCAGAAGGTTTTGAAACGTCGAGAAATGCAAAAATTTTCATTTTCGATTTTTTTGCGATTACTATAACTTACCCTACGGGAAGTTAAAAATTAAATTGATAATCGTGTTCTTGCAAAAAATTGACAAGGAATTTTTGCTGCTATTGCCTTAGATAACAAATAATTGAATTTGTTGTTATAACATACTAAAATGATTGAATGTACTTATCCATTTAATTGCAAAATTTAATGATAGGAAGTAAAATTAATGACTAACAAATTGAGAACCTTAGACTTCTAGCAGTCTTTAGTCTTCACATAGATATGAAGAAGATTTTCACGAAGATTGTTGTGTAAATGTATATTTTTTATATAAATGGGAGGAAACAAATCTGTGCATACTCTTCTCTTATCTATGGTGCGGTGTTTCGCTTGTAGCTACTGATTACCGTTTGCGTGCATAATAAAATACAAATAAAATATTTTTTTAACTTGAAATTAATGAAACAAATTTTGTTAAACAAATTAATTTAATTCACTTAATTACACATATTATAAGTATGTTTCAAAGACATCAATTAAAATTATATTAATTTTGTTTTGTAATTTTTTTTTTCGAAATTAACATTTGAACATTTTAACTCAATAGCTAAATTTAGAATTATATGTAGTAAAAAAATATTTTTAACATGATTCATTTCATTCAAATTCATATCCTAATAAAGCATTTTTTTAAATCCACAAAAACAACGTCAAGCCTATCAACGTTAATCAGTAGTTGTACACCATACGCTTGGCGCTGTTAGAAGAGTATGTCCGTTCGATTCGTTTAGTCTCGTATTTGCTCGGGTTGGATTCGGGTTTTTGTTTTCATGGCAACGTTTTTCCAAAATGATTTCTTTTTTCGTGAATATTTCACCATTGTTAATTTAACCACCGAGCAAACAAGATCTACTAGTTTATATCGTATTATTTTGGTTTATAAAATAGTGTTTTTGTGGTGAATTATTATTAATAAAAGTAAGTAATATATTTAAGTATTTATATATTTAGTATTTATATATTAAGTAGTATTTAGTATTTATATATTAGATATATATATATTATATATATATATATATATTTACAAAATAATTCTAACATTCATTATTCATCAATCCTTCGTATTGTTATTTTAATTGTTATATGGAATATTTTATTATTTATTCCTATTGCTTTTGCACGTTCTGTGGTGTTTCGTGGTTTGATTACAGTTGACATCCACACTTAAATAAAAACATTTTTAGAATTCAAAAAATAATCAAATGAAATATGTTAAAGAAATTAATTTATACGATTATAGACATTAAAAATATGATTCAAAGATATAAATTGGAAATCGTATTGATTAGTTTTTAATCAAAGCAAAAATTTTAGTTTCAAAATGAACAGTTAATCATTTTATCTAAATAGTTTAATATATTTTATATAATATTTATTATAATTTATATAATAAAACAAATTTTATCGTTGAGTATTTATTACTTACAGATATATTTAATTTGTGTAATAATTTAGATTTTTTTATTCTCCATTTTATTTAGAACTGTCCACTTAAAGACATTTAGTAAATTTGGGGAATTTACAATTGTCTAAAAAAATAAAATTAACAAAATAAATATTCTGTAATCAAAATATATCTATGAATAGATGTTTGATCCTTATACAATGATTATGGATGACGTGCAAAGTTGTGTTTTGATTCCCAATTATAATCGAAGTTAGTGATATTAACAGAAGTATAGAATTATATAACGTAAAGTTTGTTTAGTTATTGTCGAAAGGTATGTAAATAGAAAAAAGACATCGCACATTAATTTTTCATTAGAAACTCTATTAAGTGTTTTGTGCATTTGATCATAAGCGCGAGTTGTGTTTTGTTTACTGTTATATAATCGAAGTTAGTTATTTTATTAACTATAAATAAAGTTGGACAAAATTGTTTGTCACATTTTTTCTTATGTAATGTCAAATGTAATGTTATATATATATATATATATATATATTTGTAATTCAAATGTCCCGCCATTACTATTAGTGATGTTGGCAATAGATTTTCCCTACTCCAATGCTATGCTATGCAAATATAAGATGGCTATGCATCCGCCATCTTATATTTATGTTTATGTCAAAACTATCTAAAATAATTCTCATCTTGCCGAATCGTGAACCGAGTAACTGAGTATTATCAAGAAAACATTTTTATTTGACCCAAAGTATTGGAATTACTTTTCGGTTTAAATTAATTTAACATTAAACTAGTAAATGACAGAAGGTATGTAAACTTACATATATACTAGAATGACATCGCACTTTAATTTTTCATTTTAATTCCATTGCATGTGTAATAGATTAGCCTTTTCCTACTTATTTCAAATTGATTCGCCGTTTTGCAAGTGACATTTTTGTTCGACGACATTTCTAACAAGAAATTTTATTCGCTAGGTGCACACGATGAGTGAGAACAGAAAACAATCTGCACACTCGCCGAGGAAGGGTGAATACGATAGAAGAGAAGTCGAGGGAAGAGCAGCTGGAGCTCCATCAGCTAGATACCCGCGTGCACCAGCCCCATCATGTTTACGCATAACAACTTCCAGCACTGAAAGTGCTAGACAAGTTGAGCAGCCCAAGCATGCCAGTCAAATTAGAGTTCCTGACTCACGGAAGGTTATAGAAGGTAGAAATGAAGTCGAGGGAAGAGGACCTGGAGTTCAATCAATCAGATACCTGCGTGCACGGGCCCCATCACATTTACGCACACCAACTTCCAGCACTGAAAGTGCTAGACAAGTTGAGCAGCCCAAGCATGCCAGTGAAATTAGAGTTCCCAGGCATTTCATCGGGAAAGCAGCACCATCAGACTATCGTCCTGACGTTGGATCCTCTGCCAGTGCGCAGTGTTTGGCTGTGCAATCCATGCTGTCGACTGTTGTCGACACCGAAGAACACCCTGCTGACTCACGGAAGGTTATAGAAGGTAGAAATGAAGTCGAGGGAAGAGGACCTGGAGTTCAATCAATCACATACCCGCGTGCACGGGCCCCATCACATTTACGCACACCAACTTCCAGCACTGAAAGTGCTAGACAAGTTGAGCAGCCCAAGCATGCCACTCAAATTAGAGTTCCCAGGCATTTCATCGGGAAAGCACCACCATCAGACTATCGTCCTGACGTTGGATCTTCTGCCAGTGCGCAGTCTTTGGCTGTGCAATCCATGCTGTCGACTGTTGTCGACACCGAAGAACACCCTGCTGACTCACGGAAGGTTATAGAAGGTAGAAATGAAGTCGAGGGAAGAGGACCTGGAGTTCAATCAATCAGATACCCGCGTGCACGGGCCCCATCACATTTACGCACACCAACTTCCAGCACTGAAATTGCTAGACAAGTTGAGCAGCCCAAGCATGCCAGTCAAATTAGAGTTCCCAGGCATTTCATCGGGAAAGCAGCACCATCAGACTATCGTCCTGACGTTGGATCCTCTGCCAGTGCGCAGTCTTTGGCTGTGCAATCCATGCTGTCGACTGTTGTCGACACCGAAGAACACCCTGCTGACTCACGGAAGGTTATAGAAGGTAGAAATGAAGTCGAGGGAAGAGGACCTGGAGTTCAATCAATCAGATACCCGCGTGCACGGGCCCCATCACATTTACGCACACCAACTTCCAGCACTGAAAGTGCTAGACAAGTTGAGCAGCCCAAGCATGCCAGTCAAATTAGAGTTCCCAGGCATTTCATCGGGAAAGCAGCACCATCAGACTATCGTCCTGACGTTGGATCCTCTGCCAGTACGCAGTCTTTGGCTGCGCAATCTACACTCTCACCATTTGCTCAAGAATTCACACCAGGAGACAACACAATGCTTGGGCTTTTTAGCTTTGAAAATGAAGACTTCACTTACTATAACCCATTCAAAAAGTCAATCTCTGATCGACTAAAAGTTGAACGCAGCGGTTTGGACAACCCCGTAGTGGAATTTATTTATGCGATGGATCAACTGCAGGCTAACAGTGCAAACTTTGACAATGTAAGGGGGACTGTAGCGGAGATAGCTGCTTTAGGTGCAAATGACTATCTAATGTTAGACAGGTTAACTAAACTGGCTATCTCTGAAGCTACTAAAAAGCCGCATTTTCAAAACAGTTGTGCCAGATTATGTGCTCTTATAGACAAGACAGCCCCAAATTTCCACCAAATGGTCATTGAACAATGTGGCTGCTTATATTTGATTTACAGGAAAGATATTGATACGACTAAAGACAATACGTACATGTTAGGTCTCTTATTAACTTCATGTCAGTTGCTTAATGAGTTCACGAAAGAGCAAAAATTGCCATTAAAAGAATTAGTAGAATTCATCGAGTTAATATTTAAGATAATGATGGAAGCAATTAATGACCATCACATCCAAGATTCTAATGTCAAGACAGTCTGCCAAGCACTCAAGCTAAGCGGTCACTATATGAATAAAGCTTGCCCAAAGCTAATGGAGCGCTTGCTTAAGGACCTTAAACTTAAAATGGCTGACAATGAGTCTGAAACACAGACCTTAATCGAAAGTGTACTCAATCTTTCTTGTAGTGGCTGGGGGTATGCATCCTATAGTGGAGATAGCCAAGAAACTGACCTGGGAGCCAGTGGTGATACAGAGTGGTTCAGATTATAGCTCGGAAATTACCGATATTGATGACACCGTATACTACGGACTTGCTAGGAAGTTTAAACTAAAGACTAAAGTTTTATAAATATAATTTTATAAATGTAATTTTATATATATATATATATATATATATATATATATATATATTATAAAATAGCGTTAAATTTCGTAAATATAATTTTATAAATATAATTATTCATCTTTATTCATTATTTTTTTATTAACATGTTTTGTCTCTGAGTAACAATTTTATTTTTAACGTTTTCGTTTAGGGTTTAGTGCATAATTACTGGTGTTGGTGAGTTCTCTACTTTATATTTCATTACATTGCTCTTGCTAAATTTTTTTGTTAATAGATATTGCTGATTAATTAATTCATTGTACTCTGCATATATATTTTTTTTTCTTCAATTAAATTTTAACAATTTAACATATATTTATTAACTCCCCGTAGGGTAAGTTTTTATAACCGTCCAAAAATCGAAATTATTTTTTTTACATTTCTTCACGTTTTGAAAGTTTCTGAACAATTTGGCATACCTCAAAAAAAAAAGAATGTGTAAGTGTAGATACAATTTTTGTCCACGTTTTCGGGGGCACGAATCAACCGATTTCAATGATTAAAAAACATTCGATTCCTTTTGATAGGGAGATGAGGTAATTAGTTTTTGGCAAAGATAGGTCCAGCCATTTCGGAGATACGGAGCAAAGAGTGCAGAAAATAGAATTCAAGTTTTTTAAGGAACGGAGCATCCGATTTGAATGATCCAAAAAACATTCAATTCGTAATGACGGGGAGAAGTGGTGATTAGTTTTTTGCAAAGGCAGGTCCAGCCAATTCGGAGATACCGAGCTAAATGTGCAAAAATGGCAGTTTTTGAGAGAACTAAGCATCGATTTGAATTATTTAACTTTCTGCTTGTGTTGACGAAACGAATGCTTTTGGCGGATTTTGTTTTCCTTATTCCAATTTTATTTTTTTTTGAATATCGAAAATAATTCAATTTTATTAAAAAAGAACTGAATTACTAAAGCTCAGTTATATACTTCAAATAAATAATTTTAACTTTGCACTTCAGTTTATATAAATCTTATAAATATTATACAATGTCCATTATTTTAAATTCTATTGATGAAGTTTTGTTTATTTACTTTTCTATAAACATATATAAGTTACAGTATTTATAATAATCTATTTGAAAACATTTAATATTCCTCGAATTTTTCATTACGTTACGGAAAGTTCCAGCAATTTGCCTTAAGGCACGATGCCATACACCACTAGTTTAATTTATAAAGTTTTAAGATACGTATATACTTAAGGCAAATTGTGGGTTAAGGCAATCTCTCTGGCTTTAAATTTTTTTGAAAAAAAAAAAGTTTTTATGAGATAATTATTATATCGTGGATGCTGCGGTACATGAAACACGTGCAAACAGATACTCTGCGGAACTAGAACGATATTAAGTAACGAATGTTGACATATTGATTTCAAAATCATACACCGTGAAACACAACATTTCAAAATCGGATATAATCGAAATCTGTATATGTTTATACAGGTAATGTATATACAATTCATGCCATTTTGAAGATCTTGCTGGAACTAGTGGTGTATGGCATCGTGCTTTAAGGCGAATTGCTGGTACTTCCCGTACCTTAATGAATTATTTGAGGAATCTCCAATGTTTTCATATAGATTGTTATAAATATGGTAACTTTCATTATTCGTATTTTATTGACAACATATAAGGGTTTATAAATTGAACGACGACATTTATATATGTTTGCATAAGAAGTAAATATATAAAACTTAATCAACCGGATTTAAAATGAAGAGCATTGTCTAATATTTATTAGAATTATATAACCTAAATTGCAAAGTTAAAATTATTTATTTAAAGTATATAAGTGAGCTTTAAAACTTGAGCTAAAATTAAAATTAAAATCCGAATTATTTTCGATATTCAAGAATGTAATTTAATGAAATGGATTTTTTTTTGAAATTTTGAAATAAAAAAAAATCACCAAAAATAACCGTTTCGTCAACACAAGCAGGAAGTTTTTTGAATCATTCAAATCGGATGCTTCGTTCTCTCAAAAACGTTCTCTGCACTCTTTGCTCCGTATCTCCGAAACGGATGGACCTGCCCTTGCAAAAACTAATCACCACTTCTCCCTATCATTACGAATTGAATGTTTTTTAGATCATTCAAACCGGATGCTTCGTTCTCTCAAAAACTCTATTGCTATTTTCTTCACTCTTTGCTCCGTATCTCCGTAACGGCTGTACCTGCCTTTGCCGAAAACTGATCAGCAGGTCTCCCCATCAATAGGAACAGAATGTTTTTTAAATCGGTTGATCCATGCGTCTACAAAAAATTGTATCCATACATACTACATACACCCATACCACACATCCAATTTTTCTAAGGTATGCCAAAATGTTCAGAAACAACTAAAACGTAAAGATATGTAAAAATTTTCATTTTCGATTTTTGGCGGATTACTATAACCCTACGGAAAGTTAAAAAAAATCCCACGTTGGTTGCAAGTTATAGGAAACTATTTTTTACTCGAAACTTTTCAATATTAAAATTATCAAGAATTTTACGATTATACAATCCTGATTAAATGTGCCAACTTTTGGTTTAAATTAGCCAACATATTTTAATATAATTTTTTTTAAAGAGGGCTTCTCAAAGTCGATCGATTTTGAAAATATTAAAATCATAGTTGCACAAAAAGTCTTAATTTTTGAAAATTTGAGTCAATTGTATCATTATTGTTGTCTTTGGTCCTAGAAATGTTATTCACGGTTACGGTTTTAAAGTTTAAAAAAACAAAGATAAGAAAAATTAACTGCAATAACCGAAAAATAGTCACAATTTCATCAAAGCTCTAGGTTGCACTTAAAAGCTCATAATTTCCAAACATAGTAAGAGTTTTTTTCTGCATTTTTTCAGGACAGTTAAGGTTAATACTATCATCACGTTTCGGCTTGACGTTGAGTTCTGGGATACCCTGTATATATATATATATATATATATATATATATATATATATATATATATATATTAAATAAATATATTTGATTGATAGCTCAAGGCTCTAACCATAAATCCACTAAAAAGCCCAAATATGGGATATTCTTATTTTCTATATATGATCTGGAACGTTCATTAGTGAATATTATAGAGAGTGTATTTAGAGACAATAAACGAGTGATTAGAGTCGAACGAACGAAGTTAACACTTGCTAATTTCTTTGTGAGAAACTGATTAAAAAAAACAAACTCTCTTATTGTTTATGAATATGAACTACATATTGAATTTTTCTCAAAAGGGATAGGGATAGATCTTGCAACTCTAGATTTTGCAAATATATATATATATATATATATATATATATATATAAATTGTTTATTCTCCAAGTTAAAAGTATTAATAAGTCTTAATCGATACAGATTTTTCGTTATCAAATGAAATGATATCCATCCTAAATAAATCTTTCTTGACCCTTTCTTGAACTTTTGGAGTGGATCATGTTACGACAACACACCAGAGATAATATTCATCCATCAAACAATTAAGACAAGGACCTTGATAAGGTATGGTAAAAATTTAAGCCGTTATATTAAAATGTTTAGAATTTGATATATCTCCTTCATAATACAAACAATTGCACGAAAGATCTTACGTAGTAAAGACATGTAGAGAAACCAATGCAAACAGAAATGCGATATGATAATATACAAAGGAAGACCCTGAAATCTTTGTATCAACTTAATAACCAAATGCAAGGGTTTGCCCCAGTTTTGGGTAAAATAAATATATTTGCGTCATCTGCCAAGAGTCAAAACACTTAAAAAAATTAATAATTTATCATTATTTATCAATTTTTCTTAATATTTACACCTATCCAGAACATCAGTAAATTTTTGGTCGTACTTTTACAATGCCTAAATCGAATACCAACGTCCTGATATGACTTATTTTATTTTTTTTTTTTTTTTATTTTTGATATTTTTGAACAGCAATCAGAATCTAATACATAGTTCTATAAGCTGTTGTGATAATTTTCACTTTAACCCTTTCCACTCGGATGCCGCCAGTTGTCACATCTTTGTACGATATATTAAAATTACAGTTTTTGTAATAGGGCAAATATGATTATTGAAATATTTTGATATAATAAATAATGCCAAATAAAGAAAATTGTTATCGTGCACAGATCTACAAATAATATAAATATTATTTCATTTCTAAACAATGTAATCTGACACGTTACTGGTCCAGTTATGTGCCGTTCACAATACAAGAAGAAGTAGTTCATCAGAAGGTAAAGTATTTATTATAATCACGTAAATAAGCTAGAAAAATACTTAGAAAATTACTTTAGCTGCGGCAGATCTTCCAGAGGAGTGACACTGCTGTACGAAACAGCGAGCCGGCCAGTGGCGTTACTGAATGGACCAGTCGCAGAAAAATATTTTATGATATTTATTTATTATCATGATTCATAACAATGTATTTAAAAATTAAAAATAGCACTCTTCAACTTAAATTTTTGAAATTAACAAAAATTTTATTACAATCCAAGAAATCCTTCAATTTCTTCATGATTTCATAATTTTCAATCCCAACAATTTTTTCCCTTATTGCATGATCAGCAATCAGAACTATTCTGAGTGCTTTATGAAGCTTTATTAAAGTAAAAAATATATGTCATAAATTAAGAAAAAACATTTAATATTTTTTTTAACAAATCACTGACATTATTAGTTTTATTGTAAGTTAAGTAAGTTCCATTGTGCTTATTAATAGATTTCCACAAACAATTTTCACTAAAAAAGAACTAAATTTTTTCGTTATTATTTGAACGAGAATCAGAACTATTCGCATTGTTCTATAAATTGTAACAATCAAAGTAGACAATACTACATACAATGAATGAATCAGGAAAAAATTATTGCAATGTTATACAAATATTTGTTTTCTACAATTCACTCACATTATAGTCAACATTTATCTTACATTCTTCATTCATCACAAAGAAAAATATTATAACTTTTTCTCATTTTTATTTAAACAACGATCAAAACTATTCTCAGTTGTAAAAAAAGCTAGTGGTGTATGGCATCGTGCCTTAAGGCAAATTAATATATTAAATGTTTTCAAATAGATTATTATGAATACTGTAACATTATATTTATAAGAATTGTATGAACTGAATTACAAAGTTAAAATTAATTATTTAAAGTATATAAGTGAACTTTAGAACTTTAGCAAGAATCAAAATTAATATTTGAATTATTTTCGATATACAAAAAAATGAGACATGTTTCCAAAGCAATTATTTTGTTAAAACAAGCAGAAAGTCATTCAAATCGGATGTTTAGTTCTCTCAAAACTGACATTTTTTTCACATTTAGCTCACTATCTTCAAAATGGATTGGACCTGCCTTTGCCAAAATTAATCAGCACTTCTCCCAATCATAATAAAAAAAATAAAAAAATTAAAAAAAATTAATTTAATGTTTTTTAGATCATTCAAATCGGATACTCTGTTCTCTCAAAAACTGTATTTCTATCTTCTGCACTCTTTGCTCCGTATCTCCGTAACGGCTGGACCTGCCTTTGCCTAAAACTAATCAGCACATCTCCCTATCAATAGAAATCGAATGATAATTGAATCATTCAAATCGGTTGATCCGTGGACAAAAAATTGCGGACACATAAAACACATACACACATACATCAATTTTTTCTGAGGTATGGCAAAATGTTCAGAAACCTCTAACACGTGAAGATAGACAAAAATTTTCATTTTCGATTTTCGGCCCATTATTATAACTCACTCTATGGGAAGTTTAAAAAATCTCTTTTTTTTCAAAACTATTCTCAGTCGTCGATGAAAAGTAACAATGTGAAGAATATATGTGAAAAAAAACAATGAAATATTTTTTCTACAAATAACTCACTTCAGAGTCATAATCCATCTCGTAATCTTCATCGTACTCCTCATAGTAATCTTCCATTGTATTTATTTTCAAAACACCATTTGTTGCCTATTTAGCGAACAATATTCGCAAACTATGATGCAATTTCACCCACTCTCACCATAGCACCACAACACCATACAAATCGCGAAAAGCAATTGACTAAATCAAAACTGATACACCTGAATTAACTAACTCAAGGTGACAGAAAAATCCTCTAATAGACGTTCTCCTCAACTCGAATCAAATCACCAACTGATCGTTGGGGTCTGGAAGTTGGCTACTGGATGAAGAGATAGAGCAAATATGTTCCTGGAATAAATAATGAAAAGTGATACGCAATGGCGAATATTAGATAGCGAGAAATACAGAGGACAGTATCGAAAATACTCTCTCTGGAAATTTTCACACTTTTGTGCGAAAATTATGCCAAGGTAAGGGAAATTCGAAAATTGTTGGAAATTGGTGTATTTTTTAGCACACCTTCTACGGTACAATAAAAATAAATGTAGTTTGTGTAAATATTAAAATAAGGGGGTAAATTTTCCAAAACAGTTGTCAGAAATGTTCAGAGTTAAAGATGATGATTAATATTTACTATTATACTGTTGAAGTGGCAAACCTTTTTCCAACTCCCTAAAAGTGAAGACAACTCCTCAGACCAAACATATCTTGCACCAAAGACTAAGGGGGCGTCCCATTAATCACGTGAGCGAGTTTTTAGGAATTTTTGGACCCCCCCCTTCCCCTTGGTGATCCATGGTGATATTCAAAATTACCCCCCCTCCCCCACCAAACATTACGTGTATTTTTAATTTGGTAATAAAACTGTAAAATTTTTGAATTTTTTTTGAAAATGTTTGAATTTTTTAAAAAAAATCAGTTAAAAAATAACACGTGATATTTTACTATACCCCTCCCTCCCCCACGTGATATTTCGCGATTTTTTGCGAACCCCCCTCCCCGTAAAAACCTCACGTGATTAATGGACGCCCCCTAAATTTTAGTGAATTTTCAATATCGGTAAATATAAGGATATTTAACAATTCTGCTATTGTTGGTTCAAA
>NW_020538040.1:168081523-168101727 GCF_003426905.1 Ctenocephalides felis
TAAATAGCACCCATGCAGCAAACTATTAATTATTAAACTCGTGCTCAGTCGTCTCGCAAAACAATTAGATTTACCCTCGGAATGCCAATACCCGATTATTGTTTCCATCATTCAATGTTGGGAGCAGAAACTTTTGAACTGATGGTGAACAATCGGGAATTTTGGACGTTTAATAGCATCCTTGTGGTAAACCATTACAAACGGCACCATAATAGTTGTTTACCTGATACTGGTGATTCATCTTGGATCTATTAAAACTCGTCTCGGATCACTAACAATTGTGCTATTAGTTGATGATCTTCATAAAAGCCATCCAATCATTTGTTCATCTTTATGCAGAACGACTGGAATACCGCCTCCATTATTCCAGACTGATATCGTATTGGTTTCTTGACAATATCTATTTTTATACAATCCATTTTGTACACGTTGTTTGTTATCAGCAGCGTTCACTAAGATTTTGTCGAAATCTTGTATAGGCCTGGCACGTATGTGATATCCTTTTCTTTTCATTCTTTAGATTTGTCATAAATCCACATAGTGTCAGTCGTTTCTCAACGGAGCCTATATAAGTATCCGGCCGAAGCAAGATATGCTCCAGCTGCGACTTTTTCTGATAAGTCTTTTATATAGTCATTTTTCCTGTGGATTTTCAGAGGCTGCCTTTGCTGTTGGGGGCCGCAGAACTTGATGAAGACTCCCCGCCATTGGACATCCTTGCAAACATCGACTTTATATCAGCCATGGTTGAGTTTTTCGTATCTTAATAAAGCATGTGGAGGCTTAATATTGTTTTCGGACGCCAAACAATAAACCGGTCGTTATGGGCCGCTTGCAAAATGGAAATATTGATATGCCTTCGCCTTTCAACCAAATACTGCTAATGAAGATCGGGAACTATTATTTTTGTAATATTATTAACTTGTTTATAAATTTGAAATATTTATTACTTAATTTTGTAAAAAAAATGGTGTTTAATAAACGATGAATTTAGTGCGATTTGCAACGTGCGAATTGTTTTATTTAATTCATTTTAAATTAATTTTGATAGGTCAATTTAATTTCATTTGTCAAAATTCAAAGCCTACCGTAACTTTTTAGAATTGATATTAAAGCTTAAATATCCTCAAAATTACTAAATGACTATTTTTATTGCGCGAAGACATATTGTAATTAATAAAGAGCATTAATAAGTATATACTTTCTATGAAAATAAAATGCTAAATTTCTAAGTATTAAAATCAAATACATTAATCTATATTTTTCAATAAATTAAAATAATAAGAGAGAGACTTTAACTTAAACTATATATAGAATGGTAATTTTGTTAATGTTAATATCGAAATTACCATTCTGTAATTTCGACATTAATTAATTGTTAATGTCAATATATTTATATAACATTAACGAAATTACCATTCTATATATATTTTAAGTTAAAGTCTCTCTATATATATATATATATATATATATATATATATATATATATATAATTTGCTAATTACAAGAAAACTAGTTCTTACCGAATTATATTTAATGGTTTTCAAATTTTTAAAATCGGTCCAGCCAATTTGAAAAAATGTCCACAAAAAGTCAAAAATCGGACACATACACACACATACATTTTCCAAACTTCATTCGATTCAGAATGACTTGAAACGCCAGGAAAACATGAAATTTGCAAATCAGATTTTGCGGCAAAAACAAGCTTTTCCTTGGGGAAGTTAAATAAATTTATTAGTGAAAATAACTCTATAAAAACATTGTTACATCAATAAACAATGAAAAAAGGAACAACCGTTGGGTTGCCGTTAAAGTCAAGTCTTAAGAAGTCAACGTAACAGCTCATTGGATTCTTCAAGTTCCTTTATCAAAAAAAAATTCCTTTAATGTGCAATTATGGGCAAAACTATCTCCATGGTACATTAAAAGTCTTTTTAAAATTTAGTTAATAAATACTGGTGCATAATTTTCATTAATCTAGTTCGACTCAAAGTTGTCTGCGTGATCAGATTTTATTAGATGATGCGGCGTACGTCCATGACATGATACTTGATTACAGACTTTATCCTTGATCTAAAAATCGTACGAAAGTAAACAATTAATAAAGTGGTACCTTTAAGATTATCAAGAAGTGTTACCGATTAATTTACACGTTGAATACAATTGTGAGATGATTTTACAAGATCTTGGCAGACGAAATCTAGTTCATGAAAATTATACAATAGGAACTTAGAAGAATGTATATGAATAACTAGAAATGATGATTCATATCACCGATGAAATTTTATCTCATGGTAAAGTCTAAACAAAATTTATTTTATTTAAATTTTAATATTTAGAAATTTAGCATTTAATTTTCATAGAAAGTATAATACTTATTAATGCTCTTTATTAATTACAATATGTCTTTGCGCAATAAAAATAAAGTCATTTAGTAATTTTGAGGATATTTAAGCTTTAATATCAATTCTAAAAAGTTACGGTAGGCTTTGAATTTTGACAAATGAAATTAAATTGACCTATCAAAATTAAATTTGAAATAATTAAATAAAACAATTCGCACGTTGCAAATCGCACTAAATTCATCGTTATTTAAACACCATTTTTTTTACAAAATTAAGTAATAAAATATTTCAAAATTTATAAACAAGTTAATAATAATACAAAAATAATAGTTCCCGATCTTCATTAGCAGTATTTGGTTGAAAGGCGAAGGCATATCAATATTTCCATTTTGCAAGCGGCCCATAACGACCGGTTTATTGTTTGGCGTCCGAAAACAATATTAAGCCTCCACATGCTTTATTAAGATACGAAAAACTCAACCATGGCTGATATAAAGTCGATGTTTGCAAGGATGTCCAATGGCGGGGAGTCTTCATCAAGTTCTGCGGCCCCCCAACAGCCAAAGGCAGCCTCTAGAAAATCCACAGGAAAAATGACTATATAAAAGACTTATCAGAAAAAGTCGCAGCTGGAGCATATCTTGCTTCGGCCGGATACTTATATAGGCTCCGTTGAGAAAACGACTGACACTATGTGGATTTATGACAAATCTAAAGAATGAAAAGAAAAGGATATCACATACGTGCCAGGCCTATACAAGATTTCGACAAAATCTTAGTGAACGCTGCTGATAACAAACAACGTGTACAAAATGGATTGTATAAAAATAGATATTGTCAAGAAACCAATACGATATCAGTCTGGAATAATGGAGGCGGTATTCCAGTCGTTCTGCATAAAGATGAACAAATGATTGGATGGCTTTTATGAAGATCATCAACTAATAGCACAATTGTTAGTGATCCGAGACGAGTTTTAATAGATCCAAGATGAATCACCAGTATCAGGTAAACAACTATTATGGTGCCGTTTGTAATGGTTTACCACAAGGATGCTATTAAACGTCCAAAATTCCCGATTGTTCACCATCAGTTCAAAAGTTTCTGCTCCCAACATTGAATGATGGAAACAATAATCCGGGTATTGGCCTTCCGAGGGTAAATCTAATTGTTGTTGCGAGACGACTGAGCACGAGTTGAATAATTAATAGTTTGCTGCATGGGTGCTATTTAACACGAAATATTCTCGATATCTGTACTTTCTAGTTAGTCGTTCCTGCTCCGAATTACTAACTTGAAGGCAAGATCAATCCAGGTAATAGCATTCCAAACATTGAAATAAATCTAATTATTTCATTACATGTATCCAGTCAATGCAGCAACACGTCCTATTTTTATAATAGTCAACAGATTGATGAGAATCATGCGAACCCTGGTTAGAATTTGACGGCACCAACTGCGGGTGGCGATGATTTTGATGAATTGACTGCAATAGATGTTGATAAACATTTTCAGAAATTGGATAAGCAAACGGATATGAAATCGCTTGCTGATAAAATAGCTGTGTTGCCTTTGCAATCAGGTCAATCATGGTTTTGCGGAAAACCGAGTTAACAAGTTTAAAAATAATACCGGTGACATATTCAGGTGTGTTCCATCATGAAGATCTTTTGTGTGGTCCAACTTGGAACTGCAGTTATTGTCTTGAACGACTGGCGAGCACTAAGAAGGATATAACCAACATCGTAGCAGCGAAAGCGTTTCCGAAAAACAATGTCACCTCCTCTTCGGTCAAAGTAACTGCAGAATTGCATACCACTGATGATGAAGTTAAAAGTCATTTTAACCATTATCAATCCTCCATTGCTCAACGTCCACTTCGACGTGTCAACAATAACACGAATTCTGCACTTGTATTAAATATATAAAAAATATTTATGAAAAAATAAATTTTGATAAAAATATAAAAATCTAAATTGAAATCTGTATCTGTATTTTGTTATTTTTTATCCAAAGCCAACTCCAAACTTATGATCGATTGGTGTTGCCACGATTGACAGATTGTTTTTCGATTGACAGAATGTGTGTAAATCATAAAGAAATATTAAATTTGTGGCAACTATATGGCACTAAGTGGCACTAATTTATTTTGTTTATATCCATACTATATATATGGTATGATAATACTATATAATATATATATAGCATGATTATACTATATACTATATATAGCATGATTTTTTTCTCCATTATTTAAATTAAATTTAAATAGTAAAATTCTCTTGTTTCTAATAATAATGATTTTGTGTTAACTTCTGTGAAAAAATTAATTATATTATTTCATTTTAAGTATAAGTTTCATGCTTTTGACCTAGTGGTATGTATATTGTTTCTCATATTTTATAATGGTTTTTTATATATTTTGTCATTTATATTTTTATATATAATTTGTATAGTTTCATATTTTGTTCTCAGTTACTTATTTATATGTATGTATTCTGAATGATGACACAATGAGACACATCAAGTGTCGGAACGCATAATAAAGAAAATTATTTTTTCTTAACTTATTTTTTTAGTTCGACGATTTGGCTGTCAAAACATCTTTTCAAATATATAAGTAAAGATGTATGATTTTAACTTTTATTTTTATTTATTTGATTTAGGACAGGTGCAAAATTTACAATAAAATATTAAAATTGTTCGTATTACTATGAATATGAATATAATAATCCATATAATCGTCAAACATAAGGAAATAATAAATTTTAAATAATAATTATTGATCATAAGTTCAGAGTTGGCTTTGTGACTCGAAACAAAATAATGACATCAATATGACATTTTTTCCATAATAAAATTTTATATTTTTATGTCAGTTTATTTTTACATAAATAATTTCTATATTTTTACTCTAAGCGGACCGGCATACGTAATTGGTGTCATAAATTGGACGCAGACCAATTGTGGAATCAAAAAGGTTAGGATTACTATTAATTTTGTCATCACTAGTAATCAATTTTATAATTATTTGTAACTTCAGTTATTAAAGTTGTAATATCTACATTTTGCTATTAGTCCTAGAAAATATGAAAATATAATATATTCTTATTAGTAATAACATTATGTCGCATATAGGATATGTTAGTATTATTTGGAAAAGAAACTCTTGCTATATTAATATCTGATAATTTTCAAAATTTCTGACAATAGTCAGTATATTTTGATTTTCAGACATTTTTTTAATTCTACACTTCCGCTTATTGTTAATTTTAGGGCATGTGTAAAAATTACTATATAATAGAAAAAAAGGTTTGCATTTTGTTTATATTTATAGTAATACATAATTACATATCTGTGTCATTCCGTCAAAGAAATATTAAATTTATGGCAGCGCTAATAGATCATCAGGTTCGGAGTTGGCTTTGGAAACACGAAACAAAATAATGTCATGACATTTATTCATAATACAATTTTACATTTTTATATCAAAGTTTATTTTTTTTAAATAATTTCTATATTTTAACTCCAAGCGGACCACATATTTCAAATTGGACGTTGACCAATGGTGGAATGATAAAGGTTAGAATTACTATTTTATATCATCACTAGAAATTAATTTTTTTTTTTTATTTATTAATTAAATTATTGAAGTTTTAATATCCACAATATGCATATTGATTAAGAGAATATTATATATTCATATTAGTAATGATATTTTTTACTTATAGTCGGTGGATATGTTAGTTTATGTCAGTTTTCAAAATTTCTGACAGTGGTCAGAAGATTTTGTATTTTCAATCATCTTTTTGATTCTACAATTTTAGTTATCGATTTTAGGACAAATGTAAACGTTACTATGTAGTAAAAATGTATTACTATGGATATAACCAAATTATTTTTAGTCGGTGTTATTCGGTAAATCATAAAGAAATAATGTAGCAATACCATTTGGTCATGAGTTCTTAGTTATCTTTATTGGTGAACAAGAAACAAAATCAGATTTCAATACAACTTTATTTTTTAGATCACTAATTTTTTTAAAAATAATTTCTAAATTTTCACTTCAGCATATGATTCAAGCGGAACAGCATAATTGAAATTGGCCTTATAAATCGGACGGTAAGCAATGATCGAAATATAAAAGTTAGGATTACTATTAAATTTATCATCACTAGTAATCATTTTGCAGTAAGTTTGACTGAAGCTGTTTTGGCATTAGCATTCGAAACAAGAATACCACTAGCATCGGCTTTCCAATCCAAAAATGGATTGATGTTGCCATCAAATTTAGCTTTTGATGATGCAACTACCAAATTGTTTGCATAGAAATGGGGAATATTGGACGAGATGGGTACTGTGATTCATCTCGGATGGCTATGACAATTATGGTATTTATTGATAATCAGGAGCCACCTGATCCTCCTTCACGAATGTTGTCGTCGAATTGATGTGTTCGCCTTTGAACCAATCCCGCTATGATGAACGGATTATAATATAATATATAGCAGTACAAATGATAATATGATTCTAGAACTTTATTTTTATATTATTTCTTTATATATTGATAATTTTTATAATACAACGTTTGTAATGCAACCAAATGAAGACATGACGTGCGATACAATAAACGGGAACGGGATTATAATATAATATAGAGCAGTACAAATGATGATATGATTCTAGAACTTTATTTTTATATTAATTTTTTATATATGAATAATTTTTATAATACAACTTTTGTAATTATTATTAATGTAACCAAATGTAAACATGACCATTGACGTGCCTTTCAACCAAATCCCTCTGATGATGAACGGGATTATAATATATTATATAGCAGTACAAATGATAATATGATTCTAGAACTTTATTTTTATATTATTTATTTATATTTTGATAATTTTTATAATACAACTTTTGTAATGCAACCAAATGAAGACATGACGTGCGATACAATAAATGCTAATCGAAACCCTGCAAATATTATCACATATACTTGTCTTTTATTTACTTTATCTATTATTTATTTTTTTAATTTCACTTCATATGACAGCACAAGATCTCTATTTATATAGGCTATAGGGGAAAGTCCCGTAACGCCGGACGACGCTTAAAGCCGGACACTCTATTTAACCAGTATTATTTAAGCGAGTATAAATCTTTTTATTTCAAAATACAAGTGAACGGGCGCGAAAAAGACTCACATGTGACGCACACGGCCACGGCGGGAGCAACCCTTTGTTGTTTTAGGCGCAAAAACACGGCGTCACCTAAATATCCATGGAAGTAATTCTAGTGTATTTATGCATTTATCTTTTAGTGGCATTCAAAAATAAAAGTAGTACTTGATTGTTATCCGTAAAATAGTAGAATATTATTAGATATTTTAAACAATTTTAGTAGGTACCATCAAATGAGCGAAATTGTCTGTCCCTTAGCAGCGGACACTAAGTCGTCCCTTAGCGCCGGAAGTAAACATATTGATATTTCTTGTGAGAATGGACGTAATTTATTCGAATTCTTTAATTTTGTTCTGTATGAATGCTAACGGTCACTACGTACCCCCATTTTTCGTATTTTTTAATCAAAGAATGAAAATCTTATGATGAATGCTCCAGCTGAGAGCATCGGTGTGGCCCAGCCAAAAGGCTGGATAATTAGTAATTTTTTGCAATATCTAAGAATATTCGTCAAACACAAATGTGCAGATATTTCAGAGTGTGGAGATGGCTATATATAAGTTTAATGCTGGTTATTTTGAAATGTCTGGTACTAGGTGCCACGTCGTAAAATCACATTTTTTGTTACCAAAGATTGATTGATAGTACTAATTATGGTTTAGCAAAGATTGCGTTTTTGTTAATTTAGTTTGATTTCTAACTTTGTTATATAACATAAGTCATAATTTAATAAACATTTCGTAAAATATTTTTTGATTTATTTATAAATAACCTTAGGTGTCCGGCACTCGGAGACTTCCCCCTACACGACGACTAATCACAATCGACCCGTATAGAAATGATATCATCGAGAGCGAATGAAGAAGTTTTACTTCAAATAAATGCTTCAGTTCTATTCACAGCTCATAAAGCATTATGAACCACTGTTCATCTATTATTCTAATTCCAAACAAAATGTTTGTAGCAAAACTTCTAGACAAGTTCTGCTTCTAGACATATTTATTTCATCAAGAGTCTGATTAATTACCACAATCCATTCAATTGAATTTCGCGCGTGAAATCTTCTGTTTCGAGATGAATTTTCACAGGCGTTCCACATTCAGACAAATTGGTTTTACTCGGTCTTGATTTAAGATTGTGCAAATGCCGATGAGATTTTCATTTTGATTCGAGAAGAATACAATTTGCATGCTAATGATTGGAATAGATTTATATTATATATTCGTTGCTTGTTGCCTATCGCAGTTTTACGGGATCGGCCGAGTTTAAACAATACACAGTAACATATGCGGCACGCGCTCCGATGCAAGGTCAAGTAACAAGGTCTGAGTTCGCCTCGCCGAGCTGATTTCCACCTAGGCAAAATAATAGACCGATGTCTGGGAAAAAATAATCGACATTGTTTTTGTTTTATGCTACTCGTACGACTGATTGTTAAACTTTTTGAGAAAACTATTGGTGCGTGGCATCGTGCCTTAAGGCGTTCAAGTATTACGTAAGCACTATAGGGGGGCGTAGGGGTTGTTGATTTGCTTATTTTGGGTTGGGTCTGGACGATGATTACGTCATAGGTAGTATTTTTATTTTTTCTACCAACCTTACATTGTCTTTGCCAGTACCAAAAATTTAAAATAAGTTTGTTATGTTCGTAAGATTATAATGATTTTGTTACTCTATGTTGAATACCATATCATTAAAATCTCTACTTCCTAAATCTATTTTCTTATTTTTAAAATTATAATTATAACCTAATAATTACAATATTTAAAAAAACAATACATTAATTGCAAAATGTTTACGTAAGCATGGTGGTAGGGGGTAAGAGCTTTGCTTACTTTTGCTGACAGGGGGGATGGGGGGATAAATAATTGTAATAAATCTGCTTACGGAATACTTGAACGATCCCAAATTGCTAGAACTTCCCCGCACCGTAATGAAATATTTGAGAAATTTTAAATGCTTTCAAATAGATTATTATAACTAGTGGTGCATGGCATCGTGCTTTAAGGCAAATTGTTGGAACTTTTTGTACCGAAAATTAAAATTTTTAAAAAAGGTTCAAAATTTTTTGACAATTGAAAAAAATCGTAAAAATTTTGAAAGAATTTGACTTTTTTAATATTTTGAAATTCCTGAAAATAAAAATTTCTTTGAACTTAGAGACAAAATATCAAAGTGCGTAAGCGCCGCGTCAAAGGTTTAACGGATAAACATTGGTACAGAACCTATAGAAATGTAAACATAATTCGTACTTATTATTAAAATCTCTATAAAATATCTTATAATTTAATGTGCATATGTGTAATAGTTATTTTTGTCCGCCAAATGTCATTTTTTCTTACTCATACTTCTTTTTATTGCAACTCCGAAACCGCTAGACCTGCCTTCCCAAAAATTTATTCAGTTCTTCATCTTGTCAATACAAGTAAAATGGGTTTTTGGAATCATTAAAATCTGACGCTCCGTTTTCTCAAAAACTGAATTACTAATTTGGCACTTGGGGTTAATTATAACAAACCTTGGGACTAGTTATAACATACAAGATTGGAATTGTTAACTAACTTAATATTCCAACTGGTATTTTCTTTCTATTACTTTGCAACTTTTTTAAATACTATTTTTGCCCAATTTTGCTCAATGTAAAATTTATTATAACTAATACTCCATACAAAATAAACAATAATTTCATCACCTTAAAAATTAACTGACGTTAAATTGCTTTGACGCAAGCTCTAAATAAATTATTTTTATCGAATTATTTGTTTTTTAAATTTTCTATGCAAATTTTTAATACTAGAACTACGTAAAATTAAATTACATACCAAACTTACTTTTCTAAATTTGATCCACCTGTAATGAACGATAATATTATCATCTTGAAAATAAATTAAGTGCCGACAGTTTGTCGATAGCTAATCAAGCAAATTAAATTAAAATGAGAATTCTTATTTTAAATTATTTATCACAATTTTTAATATTAGAACCCAAACGTTTTTTTAATCTCCATTCATTTATAATTAAAGATAATATTGAAAAATAAGTTGAACAAGGCAAGTAGTTTGACGAAAACTAATTAGGCAAATTATATTCAGGTAATAATTAATATTACATTAATGATTTAAATGAAATCTTTTGAAATAAAGTTTTAATATTAGAGCATACATTTTTATTAAATTTCTGGCATTTTAAAATTTTATAGTTTACTTTTGTCGATAACAAATTAATTCCTTCAAAAATGGGTTGCAATTTATATATCGATCCTATTTTTAAAATAAGTCTACTTTGTAAAGGTTTCTACATATGGTAAATTAAAATAAATATAATACAGGTAATTATAGAATATTATACTTTTTGATTTTTATTTATTAATTGAAAATTTGTCAATATTTTGAATTTAAGGTATTTTTAATGCTTTTACTTTTATTAAAGTCTAACTAGTTCTTTTTGGATAGTTGTAAAAATTATTATTCAAGAAAAAAAGAAAAACTTTGTTGGCATTCACTTAAAAAATGATCATGACCCAATTGAGTTAATCCTTACGGATTCACTCTGATTTATATATATATATATATATATATATATATATATATATATATTCAACAAAAACAGCACAAATCAGAGAACAAGTATTATGGGCAATTATGTATTATTACATTGCATTCCAAAAAATAGAGTATATACATAAATTAAAAATTGAGAAATTCCAAAATTCATATTTTATTAACAAATTATCTATAAATTATGAAGTATTGCCTGAATATCAAGAACCACTGTAAAATTTTTGTTAATGCGTTATTATATTTTGTTTGCAGCTTAAATAAATACCCCATAAAAATAAATAATAAAATACAATTTCAATTACTAATATACCAGAAATATCTTTTTTATTATCATCCAGCCCTCCGGCTAGCCAAGGGTTGTGTCAAGAGTATGACAAGGTTTCTGGGCTTCATTGATTTTTCCGCGTTTGTTTCTCCCATATGCTGCCCTGATTTTTGGCAGCAAAATGCTGCATAAGACGAATTATCTGCGACCCTGTATCTTGGCACTGGAATCGTTTTAGCGATTCGGGACACAGAAACTGCAGTTTGATATTTGTGGACATTGAAGTTTTAGTTTCAGGTCGAATATATATATATATATATATATATATATATATATATAATCTCTGAAAGTGCTTTATTCATGCAAGAATTTGTTTCTTGTCTGAAATAAACTCGAGTTTGTATATTTATATAGGACTTCTATCAATATCTTCTAACCTCTGTTTTTATTACTTTAAAACACATGGCAAACCTTAAGTTGCGAAAGAGAATATAAAAATATTTTTATTTCGGAATATTGATATAAAGCAATTATTGTAAATGATCATATTTTAATTATATATTTTAAATGTAATAAAAAAAATTACATCATTCTTATTCTTTATTTTTCAATATAAGCATAGTCCTAAAATCTAATTATCATGAATGCTTATACTTTTTTTGTCAGAACAATATTGCCATATTTACAAAAACCTTGCCACAATTGGTATTTAAACGATTTACAAGCGATTTTTTTTATTATTTTCGATATTTTTTGTGATCTTTTTATTGGCCGTTTAACTACTCTATGTGAAACTTTAACTAAACCTCAATATTTAATCTTTTTTATATACTTGTTCTACATTATATATCTATATGCTACAGCTCGACCCGGAGATTTTTGGCGTGCGGGTCGGCGGGTCGAGCACCACTGAGCTACGCCCGCCTCTACCAACCATTATAAAAACTTCTGGAAAAAACTATATATGCTTTCTAATACTCTTTAATTTCCTATAATACCAATTATAGCCCGAGATATAATTGAAAATATGCTTGAATGTGGCTGTTTTTTTGAACTTCGTTATTGTCGTACCCGTCGTACTTCTATAGCTGGTTCTATTTACATTGGTCTGTACTATATTATTTCTGGAAATTATACGTAAATATTCAATATATTTTTATATTTGGTGTAACATATTTTGTATATGGTATAACTTATTCAAAAATTGAAAAAGTAGAGCTAATACCTCTGCCCTTCATATACAACACACCTGTGTTATCACCTCTGAACAGCAAGGCGCGCGCATACAGCTCTACTTTATTTATCATAGGATTTACAAGAAATACTTTTACCGAGACATTATTGTAAATGTTTATGTATTCGCATATATAATATATATATATATATATATATATATATATATATATATATATAATATATATATATATATATATATATATATTATATCCTATATATTATGCTTGTGTAAAGATTCTTTATGACTCTACTTTGACTTCTTGTTGAACGACAGTCGAAACATTGTAGTAAGCCCCTTATCGATTCCATATCACCTTTAAAACGTTGTTTAAATATTTGGAATAGTTTGAATATCAGTTTTACGATCTACAATTATAGTAAACTATACTAATTCTTGATGTCTTATTATTCTTTTAATTTCCCATAGGCTAAGTTATAGTAATCGCAAAAAATCGAAATGATTTTTTTTTAAAAAACTTAACGTTTCAGAGGTTTACGAACATTTTGGCATACCTTGGGGATTAGCATACCTTTAAAAAAAATGGGAAAAAAATTTTTGGAAAAAATTCTGTGGAAAAAATGTTCGAAAAAAAATGGGGAAAAAATTTTTGGGAATTTTTTAAAGGAAAAATGTCTATGTGTGCGGATACAAGTTTTGTCGACAATTTCTGGAGTATGAACAACCGATTTGAATGGTTTAAAAAACATTCGATTCGTATTTATTAGGAGACGTCTGATTAGTTTTTGGACAAGGCAGGTCGAGCCGTTTCGAAGACAAGGGGCAAAAATTTCAAAAATGGTAATTTAGTTTTTGAGAGAACGGAGCGATTTCAATAATTCAAAAAACTAGTGGTGCATGGCATCGTGCCTTAAGGCAAATTGCTGGAAGTTCTCGTACCAAAAATTAAAATTTTTAAAGTTAAATTTTTGGATGTTAAATAATTTTATTTCTATCAACCCTCGATGTGAAACCCTCGATTCTATTTCATTACCTTTCTGGCTTCTTTCTATAATCTCTCGGCTTATATGGATGGCATGGCGTATCTATCTGATTACTATAAGTGACCAGAAAATACGATGTTTGCTCTAGGACAATATCAATGATTTTATTTGTGTATTCTATAAGCTGATATAAACATCGATGTCTGAATCTGCCAAGCTTGATTAGTGACATTTGGGGGTTGTTGAGGGTTGTTGAACGTCTGTGAAATTGGGTCAATCCACGTGACGAATATATTTATTGTGTATATTCTATTATACTGTTTCCTTATTTTTGGATGGGAAATAATCATTTTTCTTGTGTGTCAATAATAAAGATTCTGAAAAATTTCAAGTAAATTGATACAGTAAAAGTTAAGAAAATGTAACGAATTGCGAATAAAGCAGAACATTTTCTTACAAATTTGACCTCTTTATTCTAAATATTATTCTGTGGTAGAAGTTTTGCTAAATGCACTGTTGCAGCAAACTAATCAAAATAATCAATATGATGTCAAACACAGTCGTCTCTCAGGCACATAATTATAGAAACTCTTTAAGAGCATGAATCGTCATGCAGATAAACGGAAATATTGGCATCTTAGTGGGGTTTATTTCGGTAAAGTATATTATAAACACTTCTACAAAGAGAATTACAAAAACATACATCTCCGTCGATATTTACAGAATAAAAGAAGATCCACTTACAATCGTTCTGAACAGCAATCATGTCCCGGATCATCACAGATTAGAATAAGGTACCTACGCATTACAATTTAATGATCTGTTTACGATATATATCTGGTTTCGTAGTATTCTCTTCTAATCCAAACGCGGTTTTTAATAAACCATATCGTGTATAATGGAAACATTTTCGAGGGCCACACTATAAATATATGTATACACAAACAATAGACTCATTTGCCAACTGGTTTATTACTGAAAAGGACAAAAAACGACAAAAATATTTTTTAGTGGAAAATATCGTTAAAGCATTCTGTGAATTTCATTTCATATGTGTAAACAAACAAATGTGTAAATGATTCGTAATAAATTGACAATGAGATTAACATGATAGTAGTAGATACATTTTTTAGTGTATAAATAGAATTATAATGCGGAAGGGAATTGACCTATTTAATGGTACTAGTAGATAATATTTAACTTCCCGTAGGGTAAGTTATTGTAATCGTCCAAAAATCGAAATTGAAAATTTTTGCCTCTCTTTACATTTTAGAGGTTTTTGGTTATTTTGGCATACCTTATAAAAAATGCATGTGTGTGTGTGTGGATACAATTTTTCATCGACATTTCGGGCACACGGAACAACCGATTTGAATGGTTTAAAAAACATTCGATTCCTATTGATAGGGAGATGTGCTGATTGGTTAAAATTGGTTCAGCCGTTTTGGAGATACGGAGCTAAGATCGCAGAAAATAGACATCAAGTTTTTGAGAGAACGGAGCATCCGATTTGAATAGTCTAATAAACAATCAATTCATAATCTTGAGGAGAAGTGGTGATTAGTTTTTAGCAAAGGCAGGACCAGCCATTTCGGGGATACGCAGCTAAATGTACAAAAAATGGCAGTTTTTAAAAGAACTAAGCATCCGATTTGGATTATTCAAAAAACTTTCTGCTTGTGTTAGTAAAACAATTTCTTTTGGAAAAAAAAATTAATCTAAAAAAAATGTATATCGAAAATAATTCATATTTTAATTTTAATTGATATCATACAAAATACTGTAACTCGTTAATCCGAGCATTGCTTCAATATTTATCACTCTACTCTAAATTAGTGAAACTTTTAATTTGCTCTTGTAATATTTCATGCTATAGAAGTATGATAAATAAAAGTGATAAAGATTGAAATTTTTTTTTAATATTTTGTGTTACAAATACTTGGGCGGCTTGCTGGCTCGTACAGCAGTGTCACTCCTGCAAAAAACACTTTCGTATCGAGCAGAAATACACTCTCGTATAGAGCAAGCAAAAGTAGTAGTACGATTGATCTGTAGGATTTGACTAATAAAAGGGTCAATTTTTTGCTAAATTGAAAATGTTATGTTACGAGTATATTGTATGAGTTGGTAGTCACAAACTGTCAAAAAGCTATATATTTGCTGTACGATCAGGCGTTGTACACATAAAACCTAACATCCAAAGGCACCGAGGTCGTAATTTAAGATTAGACTTCATGTATGTTTTATTAAAGTGACATCCAGGAAACTACGCTTATGGTGAAATTGTTATTTTAAATGTGTGATATTGTCTAACTTTGTCATATACATTTGTATATATACATATATGAATGTTTTTTAACTTCCCGTAGGGTAAGTTATAGTAATCGCAAAAAATCGAAAATGAAAATTTTTATATATCTTTACGTTTTAGAGGTTTCTGAACATTTTGGCATACCTTAGAAAAAATGGATGTATGTGTGTGTGCGTGTGTGTGTGTGTGTGTGTGTGTGTGTGTGTGTGTGTGCGTGTGTGTATGTATGTGCGGATACAAATTTTCGTCGACGATTTCGGGAACACGGATCAACCGATTTGAATAATTCAAAAAACATTCGATTTGTATTGATAAGGAGACGTGCTGATTAGTTTTTGGCGAAGGCAGGTCTAGCCGTTTCGGAGATACGGGGCAAAAAGTGCCGGAAACGGTAACTCAGTTTTTAAGAGAACGGAGCGTCCGATTTTAATAATTCAAAAAACATTTTACTTGTATTGACAAGATAAAGAATTGATCAATTTTCATGAAGGCAGGTCTAGCGGTTTCGGAGATCTAACAAAAAAAGTAAAAAAAAATGCTATTTGGCGGTCAAAAATGATCATTAGACATATGCACATCAAATTTTCAGATATTTTATAGAGATTTTAACAATAAGTATAAATTTTGTTTATTTTCCTATGGGTTCCGTATCAATGTTTACCCGTTAGACAGCGACGCGCCGCGCTTAAACGCTTTATATTTTGTCTCTATGCAATTAAAGCAGTGCGATTGCTTTGAAAAACAAGTTCAGATCTTCCAAAAATGTCAAAATAAAGAAAACATTTTTTTTCAAAAAAAAAAAAATTAAAAAAAAATTTTTTTTAAAAAAATTTTAAAAAAAATTTTTTTTTTCAAAAAAAAGTAATTTTTTGTCCATTTTATAGTTTCTCAAAAATCTTATTTTTTCGAAGTAAATTTTTTTCAAAAATGTTAATCGTTTTTAAAAATAATAATATTTGGTACGGGAAGTTCCAGCAATTTGCCTTAAGGCACGATGCCCTAATTGCCTTAAGACAGAATTCCACTTACAGCTAGTTTTAATTTTTATCTAACGCCCAAGTCTTCGTGTTCTTCCCACTTCAGATGTACTACAGCTGTGCTTGCATTTTTATTAGTGCATGATGAGCGTTTTTTACAGAGATACTATTGTTGATATTTTTATTAAAGTTAACTCAATGAATGATACTTGTAAGTATCATTCATTCATTCGATTTAACATTGAAATAGAAAACTAATTTATTACTTATTATATTGTTGGGATTCTACAGTAACCTAGTCGTTAGAGCTATTGGCTCTAAATTAGATGTTCCAGGTTTGTTGACGTCAGTGACATCGTTTCTTACTTTGAAAATAGTTTTTCTCCGGCATTGCTGCAACAGCAACTTGAGGTCATAGATCCTAATAGAAGTGAAAATCGAAAAAATGTCAACAAATTCTTCTAGTATAGTTAATTAGTCGCAACTGGATTGGCAACTACTGGGTTGACCATTCAAAAATCCATACAATAACGTCAAAGAATTACAGATCAGACAGATCAGTAAAAAATCTTGTTTTGCAACTTTGCTCAGTATTTGCTTATAAAAAATACTTTCAAAATTATGTTTTAAATATGCTACATGCAGTTTAATCTTCGTATAAATTTTGGTGTATCGTACAGGTATGTTTTACATGCGAGAGCTGCGTTTTTTTGCAAGTTCGAATAAAATCGTTCTTAAATCATAGTTTTATATATATTTTTATATTTATATTTTGGATACAGGATTAAATTTAGTAATTACAAAAAATAAATTATCTTATTGAATTAATTACAGTAAAATACAACTATTAGCTGTTGTGATAATTTTCTTACCTACCTGATGTTTCAGATGGTAACCCAGCGGTTGCGTATCCCTGTTTGATGAATTAATTCTTATTGTTTCCGTGGACACATATTGCCATCTATGATTTACAAAATTTGGTTGCAATAATTGCTATATGGAAAGTCAAGAAATTTGTAACAAGGATATAAGAAAAATAATTTTTGATAGTTTGTGAAAGGAATGAAGAACTTAATACATTGTATAGAACATAAAATGAAAATTTTGTCTAAAGTGAATAAATGCTTTAAGTAAGCGAGCCAATAAATATGTAACTAATCTATATTTTTATCAAAATTACCAATTTTGAGCCAAATTAATGTAACGTACAATTAGCTATTTTATGTTTGTCCCATGGGTTCAAAAATGGTCCTCAAAAAATGCAAGTTGCAAATTTTAGTAGTACATTTAGTAGTTAGGACTCTCCGTAGCTTTGTGGTTAGAGCTGTGGTTTGAATTAAATGTTCCAGGTTCTATACCCGTCTCGGACAGCCTTATGTCAAGCAGTAGTGATATCATTTTTTACTTACAATTAGCCATATAGATAACAGATGTTTTCAAGTGAATATAACCTCTTTCTGGCTCTACTACATTGATGAAATTATTACACAAAGTGTACTATTAAATTCTTCATATAAAGATTGTCTTGTTTTATCACCTTATAATAACAACAATAAAATATAGAGAAAATACAGACAAAATGACAACTTAGTGTATAAGTGACCTCACTTAAACATTGGTTTGTTTTATTACGTTTCAGAATGTATAATGTGACAAAACCTATAATCACAATCCTGTCAGATGTTGATGGTCATTGTCACAGTCTTGTCGGAGTAATCTGTTCAAACGTGGACGCATCTTCATAAGTTTATTTTGAGAGTGTTTTTTCATGTGTTTTTTTGGACTTATCTTAAAAGTTAGGATTTCAGTATGTCCTTACTCTATATGTCATTATGTTCATGCTATATGGACAAAATGGTTTTTTGTAATTCCTGCATTTTTTTTCAAATTAATGTGTTTTTATAGTTTTGCAGTCGGTGAACCGGGGTAAATTATGTCAAATGGGGTAAAAATGAAATTTTTGGGGGGTTAAAAATGTATATTTTTATTTGATATTTACTGTATTTGCTACGTAGTTGTCCGTATAGGGGTAGTAAAAGGTCAATGAAATCAATATGTGGTCATGGGAAAAGAGTGAAGTTTTGTTTGCGCAGTGAAGGGGGTCATTTGGATCGTTTTGTTTTACACCTAGCTGGAAAAAATGGTTAGGCTTTAAATTTGATAATAAAAGTTTATCAATATTTATTGAAAATCGTTCAAGTTATTAAAATTTTTTATTGACCACATATAAATGGGCACCTGAGAGAAAAAAGAGTGCACGTAAGGTTCACACGCGATTGAAGTAAAACTTAATTGCTACTGTACAAAGTAGCAAATTTAAGTTAAGTAAAATAAATGTTTATTAGTAATATAGTAACACACGAGATTCACAACATTTATTAGTGTCAACCATTATACACATTTACATAATGATAAATTATAAATTATATATTTATAATAGCATTAAAGTATGTGTAATATTTAGAAACAATAATGTAATTAAAGTCATACTTCAAATATGACATGATCGGTTTGTCATTGTAATTAGCATTTAGAAATGAACCTTTTAGAGAAATGAAGTAATTGCTGATTAATAAATTCTATAATATTCGTTTACATATAGTGCATTATGTTAAACAACGCCTAAACAAATATTGTTTTTGCAACTTCAAAATGTTTAATTTGTTTTATTGTTTTTAAGTAACAGGGTAAAATATTCTTCTGATTCAGGCATTTTTCATTAAATCAAGATTTGTAATACGATGTAACTTTAAAATATTTATTTATCTATGTCAATTTTCATGTTGATATCGGTACGCATACAACGTTGATGCCGGTTCGCGTACAACAACAGATCTCTATTTACACGACCACTAATCACAATCGACCCATATTGAAATGATCTCATCGAGAACGAATGACGAACAATTCGGGCGTAACGGACTTTCGTTGCATTTGTACGGATTTACACCTAGTCGCGCCTAAAGATTTTACTTCAACAAATGGTAAGGCTTTAAATTTGATAATGAGAAAAAGTTTATCAAAATTTATTGAAAATTGTTCAAGTTATCCAACATTTTCATTGACCACATATAAATGGCGCATTCGGTATTTGTTCGCCATGGGGTCAACTTAGACAAAAATATTTTAGGGTAATAATTAAAAAAGTTTTCTCGACCGCTGTTATTAAATAAAAGACTATGTTACTAGTAGTCAATGAACTGAATATGGGTAAAACGATTAAGACTGGTTATAATATTATTAAATAAAAAATATCATTAAAAGCGAAACACCATGCCATTTTGTCTGTACTTCTCCTATATAATGTGGTAGTGAAATGATTTTTTAATGAGAGCAGTTTTTAGTTAGCATATGTAATGTTTATTTCAATCAACTATAAATC
>NW_020538040.1:168102727-168118702 GCF_003426905.1 Ctenocephalides felis
CGAATTATCTGCGACCCTGTATCTTGGCACTGGAATCGTTTTAGCGATTCGGGACACAGAAACTGCATTCTGATATTTGTGGACATTGAAGTTTTAGTTTCAGGTCGAATTATATATATGTATATATATATATATATATATATATATATATATATAATCTCTGAAAGTGTTTTATTCATGCAAGAATTTCTTGTCTGAAATAAACTCGAGTTTGTATATTTATATAGGACTTCTATCAATATCTTCTAACCTCTGTTTTTATTACTTCAAAACACATGGCAAACCTTAAGTTGCGAAAGAGAATATAAAAATATTTTTATTTCGAAATATTAATAAAAAGCAATTATTGTGAATGATCATATTTTAATTAAATGTTTTAAATTTAATAAAAGAAATTACATCATTCTTATTCTTTGCCTTTCAATATAAGCATATTCCTAAAACCTATGTGTAAACCTAACTTATCATGTATGCTTATACGTTTTATTTGTCCGAAAAGTATTGCCGTAATTTACAAAATTCTTGCCACAATTGGTTTTTTTAAACGATTTACACGCAATTACTTTTAATATTTTTGTTATATTTTTATTGGCTATTTACTACTCTATGTAAAACTTTAACTTGCCCTCAATATTTAATCTTTTTCATACTTTGTTCTACATTATATATGCTACAACTCGACCCGAAGTTTTTTGGCGTGCGGGTCGGCGGGTCGAGCACCACTGAGCTACGCCCGCTGCTACCAACGGTTATAAACACTTTTCGAAATAATTTTATATACTTTCTACTATTCTTCCAATTTCTTATATTATCATTTGGCCGAGATATCGTTGAAAATATGCTTGAATGTGGCTGTTTTTCGTACTTTCTTAATTTCTTACCCTCTATAGCAATTGGCATGATTCTATTTACATTCGTCTGGGCTATATTTTTTACAGAAAATATACGTAAATATCTAATATATTTTTACCTAAAATATTGATCAAATGTATGTGGTATAACATATTCAAAACTGAAAAAAGTGGAGCTAATACCTCTGCCCTTCATATACAACACACCTGTGTTATCACCTCTGAACAGCAAGGCGCGCGCATACAGCTCTACTTTATTTATCATAGGATTTACAAGAAATACTTTTATGGGAACATTATTATAAATGTTTATGTATGTGCATATATATACATATATATATATATATATATATATATATATATATATATCCTATATATTATGCTTGTGTAAAGATTCTTTATGACTCTACTTCGACTTCTTTTTGAACGACAGTCGAAACATTGTAGTAAGCCCCTTATCGATCCCATATCACATTTAAAACGTTGTTTAAATATTTAAAATAGTTTCAATATCAGGTTTATGATCTACAAATTATAGTAAACTGTACTAATTCTTGATGTCTTATTATTCTTATTAACTTCCCATATGCTAAATTATAGTAATCGCAAAAAATCGAAAATGAAATTTTTTAAAAAACTTATAACGTTTCAGAGGTTTATAAACATTTTGGCATACCTTGGGGAATGGCATATCTTAAAAAAAATTGGGGAAAAAATTTTGTGAAAAAATTTTTTGGAAAAAAAATGGGGGAAAAAAAATTCTATGCAACTAAAGCAGTGCGATTGCTTTTAAAAAAAAGTTCAAAATTGCCAAAATATTTCAAAATGAAACATTATTTTTTCAAATTTTTTATTTTTCCAAAAATTCAATTTTTCTTTCAAAAATTTGAAATCACTCAAAAATCTAATTTTTTCATAATTAGAAAAAAATTCAATTTTTTTTAAAAATTAAAAAAATTATTTTTTCGTGCGGGAATTTTCAGCAATTTGCTTCAAGGCACGATGCCATGCACCACCACTTAATTTTTTGGATATGAATTAATTTTATTTCTATCAACCCTCGATGTGAAACCCTTAATTCTATTTCATTACCTTTCTGGCTTCTTTCTATAATCTCTTCGGCTTATATGGATGGCATGGCGTATCTATCTGATTACTATAAGTGACCAGAAAATACGATGTTTGCTCTAGGACAATATCAATGATTTTATTTGTGTATTCTATAAGCTGATATAAACATCGATGTCTGAATCTGCCAAGCTTGATTAGTGACATTTGGGGGTTGTTGAGGGTTGTTGAACGTCTGTGAAATTGGGTCAATCTACGTGACGAATATATTCATTGTGTATATTCTCTTATAATCTGTTTACTTATTTTTGGGTGGGAAATAATCATTTTTCTTGTGTGTCAATAATAAAGATTCTGAAAAATTTCAAGTAAATTGATACAGTAAAAGTTAAGAAAATGTAACGAATTGCGAATGAAGCAGAACATTTTCTTACAAATTTGACCTCTTCATTCTAAATATTATTCTGTGGTAGAAGTTTTGCTAAATGCACTGTTGCAGCAAACTAATCAAAATAATCAATATGATGTCAAACACAGTCGTCTCTCAGGCACATAATTATAGAAACTCTTTAAGAGCATGAATCGTCATGCAGATAAACGGAAATATTGGCATCTTAGTGGGGTTTATTTCGGTAAAGTATATTATAAACACTTCTACAAAGAGAATTACAAAAACATACATCTCCGTCGATATTTACAGAATAAAATAAGAATCCACTTACAATCGTTCTAAACAGCAATCATGTCCCGGATCATCACAGATTAGAATAAGAGGTACCTACGCATTACAATTTAATGATCTGTTTACGATATATATCTGGTTTCGTAGTATTCTCTTCTAATCCAAACGCGGTTTTTAATAACCATATCGTGTATAATGGAAACATTTCGAGGGCCACACTATAAATATATGTATACACAAACAATAGACTCATTTGCCAACTGGTTTATTACTGAAAAGGACAAAAAGCGACAAAAATATTTTTCTAGTGGAAAATATCGTTAAAGCATTCTGTGAATTTCATATGTGTAAACAAACAAATGTGTAAATGATTCGTAATAAACCGACAATGAGATTAACATGATAGTAGAAGATATATTTTTTAGTGTATAAATAGAAATATAATGCGGAAAGGAAATGACCTATTTAATGGTACTAGTGGATAATATTTAACTTCCCGTAGGGTAAGTTATTGTAATCGCCTAAAAATCGAAAGTTTTGCATTTTTTACGTTTCAGAGGTTTCTGAACATTTTGGCATACCTTATAAAAAATGGATGTGTGTGTGTGTGGATACAATTTTTAATCGACATTTCGGGCGTACGGAGCAACCGATTTGAATGGTTCAAAAAACATTCGATTCCTATTGATAGGGAGATGTGCTGATTAGTTTTTGGCAAAGGCAGGTCTAGCCGTTACGGATATACGGAGTAAAAAGTGCAGAAAATACAAATCGAGTTTTTGAGAGAACGAAGCATCCGATTTGAATGATCCAAAAAACATTCAATTTGTAATGGTTGGGAGAAGTGGCGATTAGTTTTTGGCAACGGCAGGTCCAGCCGTTTCGGAGACACAATAGTAAATGTGCAAGAAATGGCAGTTTTTGAGAGAACAAAGCATCCGATTTGAATGATTCAAAAAAAAATTCTGCTTGTGTATGCAAAACAGTTGCTTTTGGGAAAAAAATTAAATTTTAATTTTAATTCTTGCTAAAGTTCTAAAGTTCACCTATATAGTTTAAATAAATAATTTTAACTTCGCAATTCAATTTATATAATTCTTATAAATATTAGACAATGTTGCAATATTTATAATAATCTATTTGAAAACATTTAATATTCCTCGAACATTTCGTTACGGTATGAGAAGTTCCAGCAATTTGCCTTGGGGCACGATGTCATACTCCACTAGCTTTTATATAAATTATATATTGATTTTTTTAAATGTTTTTTAATATCATACAAAATACTCGTATTCCCTTGACGACCTGTGTGTACGAGTGACACCTAATGTATCTAAAATTGCTTCAATATTTATCACTCTACTTTAAATTATTGAGACTTTTAATTTGCTTTTGTAATTTTTAGTACTATAGAAGTGTGATAAATAAAAGTGATGAAGATTGAAAAATCTTAAAATATTTTGTGTTACAAATACTTGGCCGGCTTGCTGACTCATACAGCAGTGTCACTCCTGCAAAAAACACTCTCGTATCGAGTAGAATAACACTCTGGTATAGAGTAAGCAAAAGTAGTAGTAAGATTGATTTGTAGGATTTGACTGATATAAAGGGGACAATTTTTTGCTAAAATGAAAATGTTATGTTACGAGTATATTGCATGAGTTGGTAGTCACAAACTGTCAAAAAGCTATATATTTGCTGTACGATCAGGCGTTGTACACATAACTCCAAAGGCACCAAAAGTCATAATTCAAGGTTAGACTTCTTGTATGTTTTATTAAAGTGACATCCAGGAAGCTGCGCTTATGGTAAAACTGTTATTTGAAATTTGTGCCTTTATATGTGTGAAATACTGACCGAAGAGCAAATACATAACTTTTTGACAGTTTGTGAATACTAATACTAATAACATTTCTATGCTATCCGAGAATTGGCCCTTAAGTTTCATTTTCAAGATCAGTGCAAGGTATAAATCACAATAAATGACCATGCAGTAAGTTGACCTTTCCTCATACGACCAACGTGTTCTGGTCCCATATTGTCTAACTTCGTCATAAACATATATATATATATATATATATATATATATATATATATATATATATGAATGTATGTGAATGTTTTTTATTTTTATCTAACGCCCAAGTCTTTGTGTTCTTCCCACTTCAGATGTACCACAGCTGTGCTTGCATTTTTATTAATGCACGATGAGCGTTTTTACAGAGATACTCTTGTTGATATTTATATTAAAGTTAACTCAATGAATGATACTTGTAAGTACCATTCATTCATTCGATTTAACATCGAAATAGAAAACTTAATTAGTACTTATTATATTGTTGGGATTGCACAGTGGCTTAGTGGTTGAAGCTATTGGCTCTGAATTAGAAGTTCCAGGTTTGTTGACGTCAGTGACATCGTTTCTTACTTTGAAAATAGTTTTTCTCCGGCATTGCTGCAACAGCCCAACTTGAGGTCATAGATTCTAATATGATCTCAAGTGAAAATCGAAAAAATGTCAACAAATTCTTCTAGTATAGTTAATTAGTCGCAACTGGATTGGAAACTACCATTCAAAAATCCATACAATATCGTCAAAACAAGATCAGACAGATCAGAAAAAAATCTTGTTTTGCAACTTTTCTCAGTATTTGGTTATAAAAAATATGCTTTTAAAATTATGTTTTAAATAAGCTACATGCAATTTAATCTTTGTATAAATTTTGGAGTATTGTTCAGTTAATGTCTTTCATTCTAGAGCTGCGGTTCTTTTTGCAGGTGCAAATAAAATCATTTATTTAATATGTATTGATATAAATTATTAAATCCGCGTTGGACAATAGTTCTCTCAAAATCAGACTCAACATTTTTGTGATTATGTTTAATTAATAATATTTGTATTCTGATCAATTAACTAGTATCGGACGTCTCTATAATGGTTGCAGGTACTTATTCATTTATTCATTTATTTGAATATTTTTTATTATAATTACCTATCTATTGAATCAGAGCTTATAAGCTCTACAAGCTGTAATGATGATTTTTCTTACCTACCTGATTTTTTAGATGGTAACCCAGCGGTTGCGTATCCCTGATTGATGAATTTAATTCTTATTGTTAGAATTTCCCGTGGACACATATTGCCATCTATGAATTTACAAAATTTGGTTGCAATAATTGCTATATGGAAATTCAAGAAATTTGTAACAAGGATATAAGAAAAATAATTTTTTGATAGAAATTTGTGAAAAGGAATAAAGAAACTTAATACATTGGGACATAGGACATAAAATGGGACATAAAATGAAAATTTTGTCTAAAAGTGAATAAATGCTTTAACCCCTTAACTTACAATTCAGATTCAAAAATGTCGGCCCAAAGTTGTTCAAGCTGTCGCGGCGTTGTGACTCTTTACCCTCATAGTGTATGGTTTATCACAAAAATAAAAATAATTTTGTGTTTTATAGTTTCGTATGAATAAATATTTCATATTACTCGCGTTCAACACACCAGGTCATGTCCGAAATGCGTAATATTTGCATCTTTCCCGAATATCGTACGCGGGCTATGCCCGTAATATTCACTTTTGGCCTAGCAATCGCTCGCGGGCTCTGCTCGTCATTTTAAGTTAAGGGGTTAAGTAAGCGAGCGAATAAATAAATAATAAATATGTAACTAATTTATATTTTTATCAAAATTACCAATTTTGAACCAAATTAATGTAAACGTACAATTAGCTATTTTATGGTTGTCCCATTGAGTCCAAAAATGGTCTCAAAAATACAAGTATGCAAAATTTTAGTAGTACATTTAGTAGTTTGGACTCTTCCGTAGCTCTGTGGTTAGAGCTATGAACTTTGAATTAAATGTTCTAAGTTCTCTGCCCGTCTCGGACAGCCTTATGTCAAGCAGTTGTGATATAATTTTTTACTTACAATTAGCCATATAGATAACAGTATGTTTTCAAGTGAATATAACCTCTTTCTGGCTCTACTGCATTGATGAAATTATTACAAAAAGTGTACTACTAAATTCTACATATAAGGATTGTCTAGTCTTATCACCTTATAATAACAGCAATAAAATATAGAGAAAATACGGACGAAATCGCATATATGGACAAAATGATACAGTGACCTTACTTAAAAATTGGCTAGTTTTTACATTTTAGTGACTGTATAATGTGACAAAAGCTATAATCACAGTCCTCCCAGATGTTGATGGTTATTGTCAGAGTCTTATAGGAGTAATCAGTTCAACAGGCATATCTCTCATGTTTTTTGGGGACTTATTTGTTTTTACTTGTAAATATTTCTATTGAAATCAGTAAACTTAAATAAGTAATCGATACATTTTATTACAAGTATCAGGTGTTTGGTGGAATTTTTATCGTTTATTTATTTGTGTTCACTTCTGGTCAAAATGGCATACTTATACAATGGACAAATTGACTCAGTGCTATTTTGCAAGAACTACAGGGTAGTTCATGTGAGGTTAAGAAAAAAATAAATTGAAACCTGTCAAAGGTGATTTGCTTTTAACTTCTACTCTAACTACTTCTAAAAACAGACCAAAAATCCACAAGTAAAAAGAAGAGATTTGCATTTATGGCAAAGACCTTTTTTCCCATTCTGACCAAAAAGTAGACCAAACAATTTATTCATGAACTGTCTTCTAAAAATCAGCATTTCAGTATGTTCTTAATATATAGGTAATTTTGTCTATGCTATATGGACAAAATGGTTTTTGTAATTGTTGCATTTTTTTTTTCAAATTAGTGTGTGATCTGTGAACCGTGGTGAATTATGCCAAATGGGGTAAAAATGAAATTTTGTAAGTAGTATATATTTTTAATTAATATTTACTGTATTTACTACATAGTTGTCCGTATAGGGGTAGTAAAAGGTCAATGAAATCAATATGTGGTCATTGGAAAAGAGTGAAGTTTTGTTTGCGCAATAAAGGGGGTTATTTGATCGACGTTGTTTTTCGAATTTAGCTGGAAAAAATGGTTAGGCTTTAAATTTGATAATAAAAAGTTTATCAATATTTGTTGAAAATCGTTCAAGTTATAAAAAATTTTTATTGACCACATATAAATGGCGCACTCTGTATTTCTTCGCCATGGATTCAACTTAGAAAAAAAAAGAGTGCACGTAAGGTACACACGCGATTGATATTATAGCATTAAAGATATATATAATATTTAAAAACAATAATGTAATTAAAGTCATACTTCAAATATGACATGATCGGTTTGTCATTGTAATTAGCATTTAGAAATGAACCTTCATTAGAGAAATGAAGTAATTGCTGATTAATAAATTCTATAATATAAGTTTACATAGTGGATTATGTTAAACAACGCCTAAACAAATATTGTTTTCGCAACTTCACTCATCATGTAATTGTGTTTGAAGAACTTCATGTAATTAAAATGAACATATATTCATTGACAGCTTGTATTTTTTTACTTTTTCGCTGGCGATATAATCTCACTCTTTGAACAGCTGCAATATCTCTCTCACCATTTTAATAACTTCAAAGATTTATGGAAATCTACGAATAATATAGAAATAATTTCTAATCAATAAACTTACGTTTATTACCCAGCACAAATGTTTAATTTGTTTTATTATTTTCAAGAAACAGTATAAAATATTCTTTTGATTCAGGCGTTTTTCATTAAATCAAGATTTGTACTACGATGTAACTTTAAATGTTTATTTATCTATGCCGATTTACTTGCCGATATCGGTACGCATACAACGTTGATACCGGTACGCTTACAACGACAGATCTCTATTCACATACACGACGTCTAATCACAATCGACCCATATAGAAATGATTTCATCGAGAGCGAATGACGAATCATTTGCACTCGACTCTGCCGTAACGCACTTCCGTTGCATTTGTACGGATTTACACTCTAGTCGCGCCTAAAGAAGTTTTACTTCAAAATGGTATGGCTTTAAATTTGATAATAAAAGAGGTTTATCAAAATTTATTGAAAATCGTTCAAGTTATTAAAAATTTTATTTCATCAAATTTCAACATATAAATGGCGCAACCTGTATTTCTTTGCCATGGGGTCAACTTGGACAAAAATATTTTGGGGTAATGATTAAAAAAGTTCCTCGCCCGCTGTTATTAAATGAAAGACTATGTTACTGGTAGTCAATGAACCAAAGATGGGTAAAAACTTTTGGGACTCGTTATAATATCATTAAATAAAAAAATATCATTTAAAAGCAAAACACCATGTCATTTGTCCAATTTTTTTCTATATACAAATGTAGTAGTGAAAATGATTTTTTAATGAGAGCAGATTTTAGTTAGCATATATAATGTTTATATCAATCGACCGTAAATCAATCACAAAAAAACATCCACAGCTTTTTGTGAAACATTTTGAATATTTTCGAATGTTTCCATTGTTGAAAATTGTTGTCCACGTGATGTTCATTTTCTTACACGTGTTTTCATAACTATTTTCGCTTCGGTCTTTTAGTGTGGCGCATTTCAATTGTTTTATAGCTGAATGAATCACAAATGCATTAACGTGCTTTGGCAAATAAACAAATTTTGCATATACGTCTTTGTTTCGAATCTTACATTTTGCATTAAAGAATTTTGCTAAATCAGGTATCTGGTGGAATTAATAAATCATGAGAAATAAGAGTGTAAATTCTTAAAAGTTGAAACTAGGAATGTGAAGGCTAATGAGGACAGCCAGGATTAGGTTAAGAAATAGAAATATACATTTATAAGCACCTTTCTAAATTGTAGTATGAAACAAGTCTCATGTGAAGTGTTGAGTCTTGTAACAAATTTAAATGGATTGTTTTCTCGTAGATTTTTTTATTTTTATGACTGCACAATCAATTTTGTAATAACTATTTGATATATGCTGACAATTTGCTCTACACAAATAAAACTTATATTGAGTTATTAATTTTCTTTATTGCTCTTAAACAGTCTCGTTCCATATTGTGATATACGATAAAATAGATCTATATTTATATTTATAGTTCATATAAAATTTATATTCTTTGAACAATTTGTATTTTATTACTTGATCTTCTTTGTTTTCATCAGCATGAAATATTTGTTTAAATAATTTAATTTGCTTTGGTAAAAAATATTAGATTTAACCCTTTCCACTCGCTAAATGCAAAATGAATACATCTTTGTATGCATGCAGAGTGGAAAGGATTAAATTCAAATTTTCTAAAATATATTTGAGAGTTTTCAGTTTAAAGTAGAGATCCCACGTATTTGATTGACCTCAACCAAACTGATTTTTATAACTCTACACTTTTTTTTAAATAATTTATTATAATGGCATCTGGATGAAACTATATCGCCAATTCATCGTTGCCTCAAATTACTTAATTAACTTTAAAGTTGAGAATTTCTTGCTTTTTTTCAAATTTTGCCATCTAAATAGCCAAGTGCCAAAGAATTAGACTTCTGCAACTTTTTCATGACATTCGTCAATCACAGTTAACTGGTTAAATTGAAATTTTACTGTATTTATTAAAAAATGGTTATAATCGTTATCAAAATCTGTTACATCCAAAGGGTTGTCTTCAGAGGGAGTTGGTAATTTGGATATCAACTAATACGATTTTCCAAGTGGTATGTTAAAATTTACCTTTGCTAACTCTAAATTTTTTTAGCTATGTGGAAAATTCGCCTAGAGATTTAAAAAATGTTGGAGAAAATATTGGTTCTTTTTGCATAATCTGTTACATCCAAATAATTTGGTGCAAATTGTGGATGTCTTCACTTGAAGGTAGTAGGAAATTTTTTGACTACTGATATTTAGAAAATGTTAGTTTTTGTTGCAAAATTCGTTACATCTATATAGTTTGGTGAAAACTGAAGAGTAGTAGGAAGGAGTTGGAGAAATTATGGAAAATATTAGTCTTTGGTACAAAATCTATATGGTGCCAACTGAGGAGTTGTCTTACCTTGTAGGGGTTTGGAAAATAGGCCAATCATAGCAGTAGTATAATAGTAAATAATTATCATCTTCTTTACTTTTTTGACAGTTTATATTAAACATTTACCTCGATATCTATAAAATACAGAAGATTTTGGTCTTTGTTGCAAAATCTGTACGTCCACATAATTCTTCCAAATTGTGGTTGTCTTCACTTGAACAGAGTTTGAAAATGGGATTGTCACAGCAAAAGTATAAAAGTGTTAATATTAATCATCTTTGATAAGTCTAAAATTTTCTGAATTGATATTTAAAAATTATGTAAAATATGATAGTCTTTGTTGCAAAATCTATTTGGTGCACACTGACTAGTTGCCTTCCCAAAATTTTCAAATTTTTTTTTCCAAAAGCAATTATTTTATCAAAACAAGCAGAAAGTTTTTTGAATCATTCAAATTGGATGCTTATTTCTCTCAAAAACTGCAATTTTTGTACAATTAGCTCGTTATCTCTAAAACGGCTGGACCTGCCTTTGCTAGAAACTAATCAACACTTTTCCCAATCATTACAAATTTAATGGTGTTTTGGATCATTCGAATCGGATACTCCGATCTCTCAAAACCTCGATTTTTTGTTTCTGCACTCTTTGCACTGTATCTCTGTAACTGCTAGACCTGCCTTTGCGAAAAACTAATCACCACTTCTCCCAATCATTACAAATTGAATGTTTTTTAGATCATTCGAATCCGATACTCCGTTCTCTCAAAACCTCGATTTCTATTTTCTGCACTCTTTGCTCTGTATTTCCGGCTGGACCTGTCTTTGCCAAAAACTAATCAGCACATCTTCCTATCACTAGGAATAGAATGGTAATTGAATCATTCCAATCGGTTGATCCGTGGACAAAAAACTGCGGACACAAAAACACACACACACATCTAATTTTTCTGAGGTATGTCAAAATGTTCAGAAACTTCTGAAACGTGAAGATATGCAAAACTTTTCATTTTCGATTTTTGGCTCATTACTGTAACTACCCTACGGGAAGTTAATAATAAACATCTTTTTTACTAACTGTAAAATTTCCTGACTGTTTAAAATGAAAATTTACACAATTTCCAATTTAGAAAATTTGGAAAATTATAGCCTTTGGTGCAAAATATACTTGGTGCCAACTGAGGAGTTGGAAAACTGTTTTGAACCAACAATAGCACAATTGTAAATATTCTTACATTTACCGATATTGATAATTCACTAGAATATTAGGGGGCGTCCATTAATCACGTGAGGTTTTTACGGGGTGGGGGGTTCGACAAAAAATCACGAAACATCACGTGGGGGAGGGAGGAGTATAGTAAAATATCACGTGTTATTTTTTAACTGATTTTTTTTTAAAATTCAAACATTTTCAAAAAAAATCAAAAATTTTACAGTTGTATCACCAAACTAAAAATACACGTAATGTTTGGTGGGGGAGGTGGGGTAATTTTGAATATCACCATGGATCACCAAGGGGAAGGGGGAGGTAAAAAAATTCCTAAAAACTCGCTCACGTGATTAATGGGACGCCCCCTTTGGTGCAAGATATGTTTGGTCTGAGGAGTTGTCTTCACTTTTAGGGAGTTGGAAAAAGGAACGTCACATCTACAGCATATTAGTAAATATTATTCATCTTTTTTAACTCTAAACATTTCTGACGACCGTTTTGGAAAATTTACCCCGGTATTTAAAAAATTACACAAAGTACATTTAATTTAATGTACCGTAGAAGGTGTGCTAAAAAATACACCAATTTCCAACAATTTTCGAATTTCCCTTACCTTGGCATAATTTTCGCACAAAAGTGTGAAAATTTCCAGAGAGAGTATTTTCGATACTGTCCTCTGTATTTCTCGCTATCTAATATTCGCCATTGCGTATCACTTTTCATTATTTATTCCAGGAACATATTTGCTCTATCTCTTCATCCAGTAGCCAACTTCCAGACCCCAACGATCAGTTGGTGATTTGATTCGAGTTGAGGAGAACGTCTATTAGAGGATTTTTCTGTCACCTTGAGTTAGTTAATTCAGGTGTATCAGTTTTGATTTAGTCAATTGCTTTTCGCGATTTGTATGGTGTTGTGGTGCTATGGTGAGAGTGGGTGAAATTGCATCATAGTTTGCGAATATTGTTCGCTAAATAGGCAACAAATGGTGTTTTGAAATAAATACAATGGAAGATTACTATGAGGAGTACGATGAAGATTACGAGATGGATTATGACTCTGAAGTGAGTTATTTGTAGAAAAAATATTTCATTGTTTTTTTTCACATATATTCTTCACATTGTTACTTTTCATCGACGACTGAGAATAGTTTTGAAAAAAAAGAGATTTTTTAAACTTCCCATAGAGTGAGTTATAATGGGGCCGAAAATCGAAATGAAAATTTTTGTCTATCTTCACGTGTTAGAGGTTTCTGAACATTTTGCCATACCTCAGAAAAAATTGATGTATGTGTGTATGTGTTTTATGTGTCCGCAATTTTTTGTCCACGGATCAACCGATTTGAATGATTCAATTATCATTCGATTTCTATTGATAGGGAGATGTGCTGATTAGTTTTAGGCAAAGGCAGGTCCAGCCGTTACGGAGATACGGAGCAAAGAGTGCAGAAGATAGAAATACAGTTTTTGAGAGAACAGAGTATCCGATTTGAATGATCTAAAAAAACATTTAATTTGTAATGATTGGGAGAAGTGGTGACTAATTTTTAGCAAAGGCAGGTCCAGCCATTCCGAAAATAGGGAGCTATATGTGAAAAAAAATGGCAGTTTTTGAGATAACAAAGCATCAGATTTGAATGATTCAAAAAACTTTCTGTTTGTGTTGAAAAAATAATTGCTTTGGAGAAAAAATATTTTTTTATTCCACATTTTTTTCATTTTTTTTTGTATATCGAAAATAATTCAAATTTTAATTTTAATTCTTGCTAAAGTTCTAAAGTTAACTGATATACTTTAAATAAATAATTTTAACTTTGTAATTCAGTTTATATAATTCTTATAAATATTAGACAATCTTACAGTATTTATAATAATCTATTTGAAAACATTTAATGTACGGAAAGTTCCAGCAATTTGCCTTAAGGCACGATGCCATACACCACTAGTTTCTTTTTTTACAACTGAGAATAGTTTTGATTGTTGTTTAAGTAAAAACTGAGAAAAAGTTTCAATATTTTTCTATGTGATGAATGAAGAATGTAAGATAAATGTTGACAATAATCTAAGTGATTTGTAGAAAACAAATATTAGTATAACATTACAATGTTTTTTTTTTCCTGATTCATTCATTGTATATAGTATTGTCTACTTTGTTACACTTTATAGAACAATGCGAATAGTTCTGATTCTCGTTCAAATAATAACGAAAAAAATTAGTTTTTTTTCTAGTGAAAATTGTTTGTGGAAATCTATTAATAAGCACAATGGAACTTACTTCATTTACAATAAAACTTTTAATGTCAGTGATTTGTTAAAAAAAATATTACAATGTTTTTTCTTAATTTATAACATATATTTTTTACTTTAATTGATACTGCATAAAGCACTCAGAATAGTTCTGATTGCTGATCATGCAATAAGGGAAAAATTATTGGGATTGAAAATTATGAAATCATGGAGAAATCGAAGGATTTCTGGGATGGTAATACAATTTTTGTTGATTTCAAAAATTTAAGTTGAACGTGCAATTTTTAATTTTCAAATTCATTGTTATGCATAATGATTTAAGTATTTTAAAATATTTTTCCGTGACTGGACCATTCAGTAACGCCACTGGGCGGCTCGCTGTTCCGTACAGCAGTGTCACTCCTCTGGAAGATCTGCCGCAGCTAAAGTAAATTTCTAAGTATTTTTCTAGCTTATTTACGTGATTATAATAAATACTTTACCTTCTGATGAACTACTTCTTCTTGTATTGTGAACGGCACATAACTGGACCAGTAACGTGTCAGATTACATTGTTTAGAAATGAAATAATATTTATATTTTGTAGATCTGTGCACGATAACAATTTTCTTATTTGGCATTATTTATTATATCAAAATATTTCAATAATCATATTTGCCCTATTACAAAAACTGTAATTTTAATATATCGTACAAAGATGTGACAACTGGCGGCATCCGAGTGGAAAGGGTTAAAGTCAAAATTTTCACAACAGCTTATAGAACTATTAGATTCTGATTGTTGTTCAAAGATATCAAAAATAAAAAAAATTAAAATAAAATCAATCATATCGGGACGTTGGTATTCCATTTAGACATTGTAAAAGTAGGTACGTCTAAAAACTTGATGTTCTGGATAGGTGCAAATATTAAGAAAAATGTATAAATAATGATAAATTATTATTTTTTTAAGTGTTTTGGCTCTTGGCAGATAACGCAAATATATTTATTTTACCAAAACTGGGGCAAACCCCTTGCATTTGGTTCATTAATTGTATTACAAGCAAAAATTTCAGGCTTGCTCTTGTTATTTGTATTTCATCTTCCTATATCATATATCGCATTTCTGTTTGCATTGGTTTCTCTACATGTCTTTACTACGTAAGATCTTTCGTGCAATTGTTTGTATTATGAAGGAGATATATCAAATTCTAAACATTTTAATATAACGGCTTAAATTTTTACCATACCTTATCAAGGTCCTTGTCTTAAATTTGATGATGAATGAATATTATCTCTGGTGTGTTGTCGTAACATGATCCACTCCAAAAGTTCAAGAAAGGGTCAGAAAGATTTATTTAGGATGGATATCATTTCATTTGATAACGAAAAATCTGTATCGATTAAGACTTATTAATACTTTTAACTTGGAGAATAAACAATTTTATATATATATATATATATATATATATATATATATTTGCAAAATCTAGAGTTGCAAGATCTATCCCTATCCCTTTTGAGAAAAATTCAATATGTAGTTCATATTCATAAACAATAAGAGAGTTTGTTTTTTTTAATCAGTTTCTCACAAAGAAATTAGCAAGTGTTAACTTCGTTCGTTCGACTCTAATCACTCGTTTATTGTCTCTAAATACACTCTCTATAATATTCACTAATGAACGTTCCAGATATATATATAGAAAATAAGAATATCCCATATTTGGGCTTTTTAGTGGATTTATGGTTAGAGCCTTGAGCTATCAATCAAAAAATATATTTATTTATATATATATATATATATATATATATATATATATATATTATACAGGGTATCCCAGAACTCACGTCAAGCCGAAACGTGATGATAGTATTAACCTTAACTGTCCTGAAAAATGCAGAAAAAAACTCTTACTATGTTTGGAAATTATGAGCTCTTTTAGTGCAACCTAGAGCTTTGATGAAATTGTGACTATTTTTCGGTTATTGCAGT
>NW_020538040.1:168119702-168145564 GCF_003426905.1 Ctenocephalides felis
CTAAAGAGCATTGTGATTACATTAAAATGATAATTTTATGCATTGTACATGCATAACGTGTTTATCCATGTACATAAATCTGTGTAATTTTCAAAGAATTATTATATAACTCAATACAGTGTATTTGTTCTCTTAAAGTTATTTCAATAACTTTCTAAATTTGAAAACTGATTATGATCAATTGCACTTATGCGGGGATTTATTAAAATAAATTTGGTAGTTAAAAATGATCATAAATGCATATCAAATTGTCATATATTTTATAGAGATTTTAATAATAAGTATAAATTTTGTTTATTTTTATATGGGTTCTGTACCAATTTTTATCCGTTAGACTGCGATATTTCATCTCTAAAACAGCTAAGCCAGCGGTTTCCAACCTGTGGGGCGCCCCCTCAGTGGGGCGCCAGGCTGTCCTAAGGGGGGCGCGTACAACTTTTCCAGATACTATTATCGAAAATAACCCAACATTTTTGGAACGTTATTAAAAAATAACCCAAATATTTAGTTTTTATGAATATTTTTACATAATATGGCATATTAATTTGTAGTCTGATAAGATCAGTTGAGTATTTATAAAATTAAACGGTTAAAAAAATAAAGGGGGGCGCAGCAATTTTTTTTATATTTGCAGGGGGGCGCGATGCAAAAAAGGTTGGAAACCGCTGAGCTAAGCAGTGTGTTTGCTTGAAAAAAAAAGTTTTTAAAAAATATCAAAATATACAAAAAATCGTTTTTTTAAAAAAAGTCTATTATTTTCAAAAAATTTAAAATTCTCAAAATCTAATATTTCCTAAGTTTTCAATTTTTTTAAATTTTTATTTTAATTGGTACGAGAAGTTCCAGCAATTTGCCTTAAGGTACGATGCCATGCACCACGAATACGATTAGACTCCTTAAATGGAACCTTAGAATGAATATTTATGTTTGCCTCAAATTAGCTCTATGTACTTACTATTATATTTATGCTAACAACATTGGTAAATATATTTATATATAAAGTTCTTCTGCACGGGTGTATGATTTGATACTTCTCCTAAACGGTTATTCGGATTTTGATAAATCTTTTTAGAGTTTGTCAAAGAGAATGTTTAAGATTTAACGAACGATGAAACTATACTGATATTGTAGAAATAAAGGGCAGAAAATACAAAAAACCACTTATCATTGTTTGACATTGAAAACATTTGAACTGCCATCTGCTAGAAATGTCAATTCACTTGAAATTTGAATTTTGCTGAAATTATGAGCCTAGATAATATTAGAATATAATATACAAGAATAAATGTAATGTCTACATTATTATTGCAGAAAAGCAGCTGAGATGTGCTAGAAATTAAAATAAGATACAGTCAACAGTATATGTTTGGCAGATGAAAGTATATAATTCAGTTTAATAAATAACGCAATAAGTCCAAAATTGCATATACATTATTTTTTCAAATTTGTGCAAGTTGTATTTTGGTTTACTTTACTAAATTATTTAACAATACAAAAAATATTTCTACTTATTAAAAAATGATTCAGCATATTTTGTTTGTTTCAAAAATTCATTTGTTTGGCATTGGATATGGAATATTTAGCAAGTTGTTTTTAGATTGAAGAGTGCTCATATGAACTTGATTTTACAAATTAATGCACCTAAGATTTGAACATAAACAATAATGTCTATTAAATTACTAGTAAGTAAAATGTACTTTAGGAAATATAAGTGCCAAAAAGCAACTAATATATCGTACGAGATTATGAAAATTATTGACTAAATTATTGAAGCAATTGGGTTGTGTGGTAAAATCAAGTGTGATATTGTTCTTTTACCGCAGATACTATATTATTTTTTTGTGAATTTCCTATACTGTTTATGCTAAGACTATAAATGAATCACAAAGGCAGGGCATCAAATAGGATATTAGAAAGAATAGGATAGGATATTATAAAAGGTGGAACTTTTGAATTGTAGACGTGGGTACAGGACAACGCCTGTCAGGTCATCTAGTATATATATATATATATATATATATATATAAGGGTGGTCCTTAATATGGACACTTTCGAATATCCTTGCTCCCAAGGGCTCAAATGGTTCCAAATTGATAAAAAACAATTTTCTCAAAGTTTTACCTTTTAATATTGTTCTTTAGATAGTGCGCAATTCAATCAAATTTTTGTATGGAAATAGCATGAAAAAATTTTCAAAAACTATATTTTAAAAATGTTTTTAGATATAATTTAGCGAATAAATGAATGAGTTTTATTCAAAATTTGTTGCTAAGTTATACCCATTTTTTTTTTTTAATTTTCAAAATTTTTTCCATGCTATTTCCATACAAAGTTTGATTGAATTGCGCTCTATCTAAAAGACAATATTAAGAGATAAAAACTTTGAGAGAATTGTTTTTTATCAATTTGGAACCATTTGAGCCCTTAGGAGCAAGGAAATTCGAAAATGTCCATATCAAGGACCACCCTAAATATATATATATATATATATAATATATATAATATATAATATATATATATATATATATATATATATATATATATATATATATTTAAAAATGTTGACTCTGTATGAATTCGCTTTGTATTATATTTTGTATGAACATTTCCATTTCCATTTCCATTCCACTTCTGGCATTGTCGGTCGGTTATTTGACCGTTGTAAATATAGCCATATTCCGTACGGGTTCACCGAACTAGTTGTAATTGACGATGAAAACAGTAATTCGCGCTTTACTTGTGATGAACGCGAAAGTGGTACCTATACCTATATCATCGAATAAAAGGAGTGGCTGCCAGGCCGTTTCTTACTGTTCAACTATCGGCAATCCACCGACCTCCTCAGTCACCTCCATTATGGGCAAATAATTCTTGCAATAAGTCATCATCGGCGTTGGCATTCGCTCAATTTCGAAACAGACAAACGACTACCATGGCTGTTTATATAATTATCATATGTTGCTAGGAGTATACGTGTCCAATAATAGCGCGAAGGTCGCGCCAAAATTTTATGTGTACGAATTGTCGTTGAAGTACTTGCTTTCATGAGACAGCTGACATTGCTATTAGACAGAAATGGTTCTCAAAATGAACTTTTACCCACCGGTGTTCATTACTGCCAGGTTTGGACTGTGCTAGTTCCACCGGTCGTCTTTGTACGCGAAATCACAATCACAAACTCTTGGGAAAATTGGATTAACTTGAATCTTGACCGAGGGACAAAATAATAAATTACACAGGCCTACAAAAATTTTTGTTTGTTTGATGCATCAAATGTTAGAGCTGATTCTTATAGTATTTTTCGCGCTGATTTCAAATCTGCAAACCATTTTTTTTATCAGCTCTAGTCTGGAACTTGGAAAAAAGTTGCCGAAACCAGGTCCATTCTAGGTCGTCACGGAAAAGAACTTTTCACAGTGTCAACTAATGTCCCAACTAAGGTCCAATGGGTCTTGTAAGTTTGTATGTATGAGTAGGTATATCTCATTAAAATAAAATTCTGAATTGTATTACTATTTTGTACTTTCATTCCTTATATATCATATCTTGAAAACTAAAGCTCATAGAAAAAAAAACAATGTCATTTTTGAAATCAGCGCCCCAAATATACTTAAAAACAGCATTAAAATCGTTTGCATCATTTTCTTTGTTGGCCTGTGTTATTGAAGGTTTCAGATCCTTACACAAATTGAGGAAGTTTTAGCAATCAGTATGTACCTAGTGATCCAAAATTGTTCTCAATATTTGATGCAAAAACTCGCTTTATTAGTGAACACGATTATTTGGTCATCAACCAATACTTACTTCTAAAGATTTTTTTTTCATCATTTCTCATTGAATCTGAACCTTTGGTTTAATGAGGTTATTTGCTGTTGGGTACATGGCGTATAGAAGTTTTTTTTATTGAGGTACTTCCTTATATAAATATATTATTTGTCAATTTTTTAGATCTTGCGACTACTTTCTTCTCAGTCTTCTGATGGTAACTTGTTTTGGCAGATCTTTTATGGTATTTGCTTTTTTGATAATGGATTCAAAAATTGGGTCTTTTAACCCAAAGTTCTTATACTCACGTTCTTTTATGTAATGATTCCAAAAGTGATTCACATGGACCTTATTAGGGTACCATGACAAACAGGGGAAAAAATTCGAGGTCCACGAAATGAATGGCCAAGCTTGTAAAATCTATTTGCTGATTATTGAAAAACTTGGCAATATTCTTTGTCCTAGAATGTCTGGATACTTAACATAAAATAATATTTAATTGTTGTAAAATAAATAGTAGAAAGGACGTTTAGCATTATTACCGATCTAACAAAAAAAAGATGTTCATTGGACATTATCAGCCAGGAGATGTAAGAATATACCTTACAATATTGTTGCAAAATGTTGCTACTTAAACATTTACTTCTGGCTTCCTTTATTTTTTTAAAAATTTACAAAAAAATCCATATCGGGTAAATATAGTGGGTTCCAGCAGTTTTCCTCAAGGCACGATGCCATGCCTTAGTTACAAATATGTTTGAAGTATTTGCAATTCCTCCATAATAGCAAAGATAATTAAAATTCAAATCACCCCTTTAATTACTTTTGTTTTTTTGGTGATACCACAAATTAGATTTTCTCCATAATTCCCAGTTATATCGATAGAAATTTCAATTCTCTCAGGAAAAAATAAATACATGCGGTGCGAGAAGCATGATGCATTGGAAAAGTTCTAATTTTGGCATCATACGAGGTATGAATATCACTTTAAATATACGATAGAACCAAGATCATGATGCGCGTGGAGCGATGCAGATGCAAGGCATTGAGCCAGAATTCAACAAATGCAAATGTGCAATTTAACAAATCGTTTGAACGTTAAAACATTTTGGTTTTAACGAGAATTGTCATGAAAATGACTTAATTTAATTCCTATTATATTTTTTTTAACAATAATTAAATAGCAATCAGTAAATAAAAAAAAATTATATACTATTGTGCTCAATATTAGAACTCCAGTAATGTACTGGAGTGGACATATATGATGGATGTCAGCCCAGTGGTAAAATATTAGAGTCCTATGAAAAGCGGTTTAATTATAGAAATCAATTTAAGTTTGCATTTTAGTGAGTATTGCTGCAACTCATACACGCCAACTCCATTAGATAATCACATCTGATATATATGATTTTGACTGATTTTTTTATCCGACCATATTACATTATGAGGAAAATTTATTCAAAAGACGCAAATTGAAAGGATTTTTTACAACTATTAACTTCCCGTAGGGTAAGTTATAGTAATCGCAAAAAATCGAAAATGAAATTTTTTGAATTAAAAATTCAAATTAAAAATTTGCGATTTGAATAATTCAAAAAACATTCAATTCGTATTGATAAGGAGACGTGCTGATTAGTTTTTGGCGAAGGCAGGTCTAGCCGTTCCGAAGATATGGGGCAAAAAGTGCTAAAAACGGTAACTCAGTTTTTAAAAGAACTGAGCGTCCAATTTGAATAATTCAAAAAACATTTTACTGGTATTAACAAGATGAAGAATTGATCAAATTTTCATGAAGGCAGGTCTAGCGGTTTCGGAGATCTAGTAAAAAAAGTAAAAAAAAATGCCATCTGGCGGTGAAAATGATCATTAGACATATGCACATCAAATTATCAGATATTTTATAGAGATTTTAACAATAAGTATAAATTTTGTTTACATTTTGTTACCCGGCGCTTACGCGCTTCGATATTTCGTCTCTATGTAAAGCAGTACGATTGCTTTGAAAAAAAAATCAGAATTTCCAAAATATTTCAAAATAAATTTTTCTTCAAAAAGTCTTTTTTTTTTAAAAAAAGAAAGTTTTGTCAAAAATTTATAGTTTCTCAAAAATCTAATTTTTTCAGAGTATTTTTTTTTCAAAAATGTTAATCTTTTTTTTAAAAAAATAATTTTAGTACGGTCATAAGTCCGGGAAGTTCTAGCAATTTGCCTTAAGGCACGATGCCATGCGCCCCACTAGTTCATATTTAGATCTATATAAAATATATTAATTAATTATATATAGTATACTCATATAAAGGAATAGTGGTTGACCACTGGGTTGCAGATAAAAAACAACTAGTACCAATGGCTGTTATAAAACCATGCAAGTTTTACGTAACCATGACAAGTTTTGTAGTTGCTAAAATACATTTTAGTGGTTGACCACTGGGTTGCAGATCAAAGATCAAGTAGTTCCAATCGCTATTATGAAAACCATGAACGTTGCCAAAATACATTTCTTTAACCAGTTGATTCAGTATTATTATTTCTATTATTACTTAGGTTGCCAAACCCAAATTCTACTAAATTTCTATATATGCAAGGTTATTTTGCAATAGAAGAAATTTAAATACGACAGTTATATTTTCTATATATAATACACATTCCAACAGATTTACTAATTTCTCCAGACAGGAATGTAATGCCAATTAGAATTTGTAGATAATTGTCCAGATTAATATGTTAATTGTTCTCTCCATTATACTAATCTATATTTAATATGTTGATTACAGTTGATTACATATTTGGTAATTATCTTAGGCTTTGGTAAAGAAGTGATTGATTGGTTTACCAAGCCTTTGATTAAAATTTAAATTAAATAAAATTACTGCTTAAGTAAAATATTTTAGTATATTTTTAATTTTGAAAAAAATGCATTTTTTTATTTGAGCATGACTAGATGGTGTATAGGTTTTATTTTTGTAAGTTTTTCATTTCATTGATGATACTAAATATTTTTGATATTATTTTATCAGTTTTGATGATTTATTTTAAATGCTCCCATTTCTTAAGCCTTTCATCTATTTATCATCATATAGATATCATTTCATTGGAAATACTGTCCTTTATTTTGTATTTTTTTATTTCTAATTATTATCTAATATTACTAAATGTTATTTAGCAGTTGTAACTGATATTGAAATTTAAAAAAATATTAGTGGTGCATGGCATCGTGCCTTAAGGCAAATTGCTTTCAATTTGAATGATTCAAAAAACATTTTACTAGTATTGACGAAACGAAGAACTGTTTGAATTTTTGGAAAGGCAGGTGCAGTAGTTACGGAGTTTCAGTAAAAAAAGTAAAAAAAACGCCATTTGGCAGTCGAAAATGATCATTAGACATATGCACATCAAATTATCAGATTTTATAGAGATTTTTCATAATATGTATACTTTTTGTGTCAATTTTTTTGGGTTCCGTACCAAGATTTTTAATTTTGAAGTTCACTTTATATGGTTCAAAACAAATGTTTTCGACATTTTCGACAGTATGGTATAACCGAAACCGATGTTTGAAAAAACATTCGGTTCGTACCCTATCGCCAAGCGTTTTTGCAAAATGCACGTCTAACCGTTTCGGAGGTATGGAGCGCAAAGGGTGTAAAAATGCACATACAGTTTTTGAGAGAATGGATCATCCGATTAGATTAATTCAAAAAACATTTTGCTCGTGCAGACGGTGTGAAAAAAATGATTTTACAGAAAATTTCCTAATTTTGAAAACTTTGAAAAAAAAAATCAAAATTTTCAAAACGAGTTTCAAAAGTTAAGTTTCAAAAAATTCAAATTTTCGAAATTTTTCAAAAAAATATCCAAATTTTTAAAATTTACCAAAAATATTCGAATTTAAAAAAAATCGATTTGTTACAAACATTTTATAATATTTCGAATTTTTAAAAAAAAAATCGAATATCTTCAAAGATCTCCAATTTCTCAGAAAATTAAAAAAAAAATCTTTGTTTTTTTTTCTAAAATTTCAAAAAAACTCAAATTAAAAAATTATTAAAATTTTGAAAAAATCCAAAATTACCAGAAAAATCAAATTTTTAAAAAATTGAACAAATTTCTTGTGAACGTGCACATAAGTTGTTTGTAGAATACGTTGGTCGCCCAATTTAATAAGCACCTATAAATTCACAGTATTTATAATAAATAATCTATTTGAAAATATATGAAACAATTGTAATTAATTATTGAAAAATTGATTTTCATTCCTCGAATGTTCAATTACGGTACGGAAAGTTCCTGCAATTTGCCTTAAGACACGATGCCTTGCACCACTAGTTTTATTTAACTTGTCATTTATTACTTAGAAAAGTTGCAAATTATATGGTGACAAAATAATCAAAAAACATCCTATTTCACCAGTTTGCATCGACTGATCTAATTTGAACTATTTTTCAAAAATTCCCTGTGTTTATTATATAATCTCGATATCTGTTTGAATTTGGTTTATGATCAATATTATTTGATTCTCGAAGATTTACCAGTAGCACGTTTTATTATTTTAGTAGTTGTTGATGTATCAAAATTATTAGTGCGCAGATATTCCGGCGTACGTGACTAAAACCAGAATTGATAAATTCCTGTGAACATAGAACCAGTATTGACAAATTTAATAAGAACAACATTCGTAAAAATTAATGAAAATAAACATTTTTCAGTTTTAAGGAATATTGTTATTGTTGCTCATTTGCGCACAAAATTTATGTTCTCACAATCATATGTAGTAATTTATCAATTTGTTTGAGTAAACAAGCGATAACATTTCCTCTGGACAATGATTTTCAGTTGGGTTACTTTGCTCTCACCGAATTTATCAAACTACTACTATCAAGTAAACTGTAGTAGAAAATGAAAGTCATCAGTTTTAGAGTTGTTCTAGTGATAAATTCATCAAGAGTTAGGCCAACCTTTGGGTTGCATCTAAGACCACCTTAGTAAGAAGTCATTGGAACAAGCTATAGGACTATTGACTTGAAATCTTGTTAGCTATTATTACATGAGAAAAAATAGAGTTAGAATAAAAAATAAATAAGTGTTTTATTTCAAGTTCGATTCTTCGTGATAGGGAGATGTACTGATTAGTTTTGTTTTTGGCAAAGGCAGGTCCAGCCGTTTCGGAGATACGAAGCTAAATTTGCAAAAAATACATTTTTTGAGGGGACTAAGCATTCAATGTGAATTGTTCAAAAAACTTAAGTTTATTGAAATAATTTTTATATTATTCGTAGTTTCTATAAATCTTTGAAGGTATTGAAAAGGAAAATATTTTTTAGGCAAAACAGATATTACAGCTGTTCAAAGAATGAGATCATATCGCCAGCGAAAAAATAAAAAGAATACCATCAGTCAATGAATGTATGTTAATTTTAATTACATGAAGTTCTTCAAATACAATTATTACATGATGAGTGAAGTTGCGAAAACAATTTTTGTTTAGGCTTTGTTTAACATGATTTACTGTGTGTGAATATTATAGAAGTTATTAATCAGCAATTACTTCATTTCTCTAATGAAGGTTCATTTCTAAATGCTAATCACTATGACAAACCGATCATGTCATATTTGAAGTATGACTTTAATTACATTATTGTTTCTAAATATTACACATATTTTTAATGCTATTATAAATATATAATTTATAATTTATCATTATATAAATGTGTATAATGGTTGACACTAATAAATGTGTGCATCACGAGTGTTGCCATATTACTAATAAATATTATTCAAAATTGTTATATGATGTGTTTATTTTTACTTAAATGCTATCTTGTACAGTAGCAAATAAGTTTTACTTCAATCGCCTGTGAACCTTACGCGCACTCTTTTTTTATTTTCTTCTATTTTTTATTTAAACATTTTTTCTTGGTCTTTGCACTAGCCACATACATTATTTTTATTTTTACATCCTTCTTTCTATTTAATATTTTACATTATCTTAATTTTACGAATTCTTTCTTCTGAATCCATTTTCTTCTTTCTTATACTTATCAGAGCTATGGCCTTCCAATCAGAAGTGATATCAAGCAGTAGTGACAACAGTTTTCACTTGGAAATATAGATATCGATGTTTGCCTTTGTATTTTCGAAATTGTAATAATAGTTCATTGCATAGAGATGGGTCAACTGTTTGGGTTGCCATCTGCAGGACCGACTAGTATTAAAAGTCTTATAAGCTAGGACTGATTTGGTTTAGTTTCTGATTGTAAAATAAAACAAAATTATTTGTTTTAGGCTTTCCCAAAAGCTAGGAGCCAATCAGAAGTTCCTGGAACTTCTGATAGACAGCCCATAGCTCTGACCAAAAATCCAAAACCAAATCAACTAAATCTATTGCTCTCGACAGCCCTATAAAGTGTTCAAAGGAATCCATTACAGTTTTGCGTTCACGTTTTGATTCATCTCCCAGATATATATTTCAACTGAATTGTGTAATGTTATGATACCCGTCCTCAATGGATTTAATGAATTCCAATGAACTCCAACAGATATGTGACCGTGGACGTCGTAATTGTTTCATTGTTGCTAACTGAACCGAGTCATGAATACCATCGAAAATATGATTTGTGTTTGATCATTTTCGAATCAGGGGAACTTGTTATGCCCGCTTCTCAATCGAGATTTATTAAGAGTAACCGAGGCATATTTTTATTACTGTGACGATAGTTGATCTCAATAATAGAAAAGACTACAAATCTTACCAATCACACAAGGACTTACCCGTGGATAAATTATTTCAATCAGAAGTTCCAGGTTCGGACATCTTGGTGTCAAGCAGTAGCAAAATTGGTTTTTACTTCAAAATGTGGATAGCAATGTTTTCAACTGCAAAATCGTCCGGTATTGCTGCATCAATAAAAAATTTATCAATGTTATATATAAAAATGAATCGTAAAATGTCTTGGTAAGCGCATAGCTTAACAACGCCTGGACCGATTCGGCCAATTATTTTTTTAAAGTGTTCGTTGAAGTCCAAGGATGGTTCTTACGGCGAAAAAAATCGAATAATTGCTGGGAAAACCCTAAAAACAGACCTTTTCTTTTTCACATACAAACGTTTTCTAACTAGAACGTAGAATCAATTTGAGCTTTATTGCTATTATATTAGGTTGTCAAATATCTCCCTTCCGCTTTTTTGCTCTTGGTTTATAATACAAAAAGGCGGAAGGAAGATATTTGACAACCTTATATAAAGTTCATATTAATTCTCTGTATACTCCTCCTAAACGATTATTCGGATTTTGATAAAACTTTCTGAAGTTTGTTAAGCAAATTTTCTAGGATATATGTGATTATAAAGTACTGGGATGTATGTGCAATATTGTAGAAATAATAGCAACTTTTAATAATCTTTCCACAATATTTTTAAAATTCGTAAAAATTTCACTTTATAAGAACAAATGGGAAAGTGAAGATGAATACATACAATTCGGCCCTCACGATATCGATTAGGAGAAGTTTAATATGCAATTCTGGATATCCTAAATATTAAAAAATTAAATTAATTTAATCCAACATGAAGTACCAGTGTTATGTTATGGTTATGTTTATGTTATACCGTTTAAAAGACTTCAATTTCCAATATAGTGTGGGAATTGAGATTCATCATTTTATTTAAAGCAATTCTACATTTAACATCGCTCATATTATATATAAATGTATACGCATTTTGGCGTAGTATGCTTGAATCGATTTTAACCCTTTCTACTCGGATATCGCCAATTTATACAAGAGACAATTTTTTGAGCTTTTAATATTTGATGTTTTGAAATAAATTCAGGGAAGAATAGTGTTACGAGATTTCCCATTGCCATTTCACACCACAATGCCCAAAATGGGCTATTTCCAAAATTGTAAACATATTTTTGATCTATATTTTCAAGCAAAAATTGATATCACTACTGCACGATATCAGGTTGTCCAGAGCGGGGTCTTGAACTCGAGAGAAAAATTGTATTTAAGTATAGGTTAATAGAAATATGTAAGATTTAATATGATGGAAAAACAATTAATACAATTAGAAAAAATCATTTGAAGAGAACTAGTACATATGGTATAAGAATAAAATATATTGGAAATGTTGCCAATAAATTGAAAACAAAGCTCTTTGTAAAATCTAGCTAAATCTAGTTATTAAAGGCATATAATAAAAAAATGAGAAATATTTTTTTATAATCGTGAAAACACTGATAGATCTACGTCGTTATGGCTTATGAGTTTATACTTCATATCTAGCAATTGAGAAGTACTACTGATAATGCAAATTGTTTGATAACATACTAGTATGGCTTTGATAAATATAAAAGTAGTCAGATATAAGGTCTAGATTATTTTATTAGCAAAAAATTCAGGAGAATATGCGTTTTATTTGAAAATTTACTTCCATAAAACCAATAGAATCAGAAATGTTGCATGGAAAGGAAAATCACACAATAAATTTGTTTGCATAATCCAAATATTAGCAGAGATCTTGCGTCCTAAATAAATAAAATCGAATTTAATAATACAGAAGAAATAATACGAGAAAACATTTTGTATAAAAGCAAATAACGATTTTTTTGTTTTGCTCAATTTGTAACACCAATCAAAATTTTGGTAGTAGCATTGCTTCTCATGGGAAGTAAAAAATGTGGTTCACCAGTTGCAAAACGCCGGTCCAATCTTTAAATATAACATTCTCGTTCAATTATCAATGAAATTGTTATCTTGTACATCAAATATATAAAACATCAAACTAAATTGATAACTGATAATAATCCACACGTGCTTGAAGATTTTATTTCGTTTTGTAGCCAGATAGGCATGACTCGATAACTATTATATTATTCGAACGCTTCATGCTCTTCCAAGAAATCAATTAAATATTTTGCATGTGATTTATATTTATTGATTGAACTCTTTTGAATTATATAAATTGCGATTAACAGGAAAAACCTTGTGAAAATGATTAATTCCGCGAAAATATCATGATTAAATATTGTAAAAGCATTTATTTTTTAATAGTTGTATTTTTCGATCGTACATCCTATCCTAGTATTTTTCTGTAGAAAGCAATCCAGTGGCCTTCCCTTCTCCTCTTTTATGTATATATATACAAACATTTCAAAAAATCCTGATCAATATAAGACTATGTTTTCGGAACATATTATTAGTTTAAACCATACTTTTAATACCAAGAATCCTATTACTTTACATAAAGAAAAGAATAGTGACTTCAGAAAATTTGCTGAATTTGTATTTGTCTTTTTAAATCCCTTTTGTATTAATATTAATATATTATTAATATTAACATGATACTTACATCTTTTTTCTTTAAATAATTCTTCAAATTTTTGAAATAATGTTAGTTTAATATTTTGTGTTTTTTGTCTGGTGTGGTATATATTAATTTTTTACTTGTTTAATTTTTTTAAATACTATAGTATATTAAAAAATTAATCTTTTTAAACTCTGCATAAACTCTTCTAAATATTGTAAAATTTTGATGAATGACACACATACCGGGTCGAAACGTACTAAATAAATCGTTCAATATTTATTGTTCTTTTACTTCGACGATTTGGCTGCAAATTAACATTTCAAATATATATATATATATATATATATATATATATATATATATATATACGATTTTGTTTTGATTTTATATTTGCGATCTCTCACCTCGTTTGGACAATTTCATATCATGCTGCTTGATATCGAGTTGCCAGAGGTTGTGATCGATCTCGGGAATAGTTTGTGTTATCCCACGTTCTTAATTATTACAACCGGCGAGCAAAGGCTAGAATGTATTAAAATTTATTCATTTGGACTAAATTCGATATTTATTTTAATTTTTCTTTTATATTCATATTACTTTGGCAAGTCATCGTGTAATTAAAGTAAACGTTACTTTAATTTATTGTAATTATATTCACACTGAAAATATCTACAGTTCCCAATATTTTTAGTTGATTTTGATATTTAATCTGAAAATATCTACAGTTCTCAATATCTTTAGTTGATTTTGTGATTATCTTATATAAAGAACCCGTCGTCCAGTATAGTGAAGAATGTGGGCTACCACAAACTAGTCTCTAGTTCCATCCCAACCTCGGATATCTTGGTATCAAGCAGTATATCAAATTTAAACGTTATAGATATGAAATATAATCTTCTATAAGTGAAAATTGCCTTTGTAGGCATCACTAAGATATTTAAGGGCTATCCCCCATATGTTACTTATGACCTCTTCAGAGGGCTGAAAGACATTTATTTTTTATGTCCATCTTGGACCTTAGAGAAAATGTATTACTTAGCATAAGGGTAAGAGCGATGTAACCTGGTTCACAGCCTTCCAGGCGACAATATTCATTGTCGTCACAATATCTAACTTATTTTGTGTACACATATAAAAGAAGAGTGGTTGACCATTGGGTTGCCTTCTCGAAAAAATACCAGGTTGGGATGTAACTTTTAGGTGACAATAGAAAATAACAGGGGTTGACCATTGGGTTGCTCTTTTGAAAAAATACTGGGTTGGGGATGTACGAAAGCAAACACAGGTCATAGAACTTTTAGGCGTAAATAACTTTTGTCATCACAATATATAATTTATATTGTCTGCACATAAAAAAGTAGAGTGGTTGACCATTGGGTTGCCTTCTCGAAAAAAGTACTAGGTTGGGATATGTACGATAGCAAATACGGGTTATAGAACAGGCAAACACGAAAATTTATCTTTTGCAGTTTTTGAAATCTGAACTTTAAACATGTAATTTTTGCAACAAAATAACTAGGTCATTCAGCATTTTTTTTATTTGTCACAGAGGATTTATTTGCATAACACATTCGGCCCTTAAGCCCTATATTAGAGGATGTATTTTGAGAGTTCAGAGAATATCAGGGCTTGTATGTGAAAAACTTCAATCGATTCAAAAAGTAGTTTTCGGTTGTCCGCTCTCGTAAATAGGGAAAGCAATGAAATGAGTTTTCCTTTTATTGTAGACATTTATCCAATATAGGGAGAAAATGCTAGAAATAGTTTGCAAATGCTCTAAAAGTTTTCTAAACTTAAACTTTACATTAAAAAATATAAATTTTAAACGTGGAAACTTTGGGGCCAATTCTCCAACAAAATATAATTGTAGCATAACGTTGCTATGGCATACAAAATATACCCTATAAAATGCACATAGTTATAATAAGTGCATCTTCCTAATGTGGCCTTGATAACACGTACATGAAGTTAGGTTTTATGTGTGAAACCTCTAATCGTACAGCAAATACATAGCATTTTGACAGTTTTTACTACCAATTTATATGAAAAAAGGACATAACATTTCTATTTCATTGAAGAATTGGCCATTTCATGTCGATGTTCCTTGATGATTTATTATCACGATGAAAATTCACACGCAGTAATATCTCGTTATTGGCATTGAACACGTCAAAAAATTTAATCATAGGTATTATTGCAATCATTTTTACAAAGATAATTTTAAAGATATCCCATTCGACCGATTTGTACATATCTCAATCACAGTCTGATAAAACAATACCAAGATTGCAATTTAATCTAGCAAATTTTTGTATATATATAATAGATGGATAATTCTCTATTCCATGAGAACGTTTTTATCGAAATGTCAATATAAATTATACAATCAAAACAATTTGCAAAGTCGGTGATCGTGACATATATTTAAAATGAAAGTATCACGTGTTCGAAATTATGAAACTTGGCGGATATTAATGATGGTTGTTAATATATTAATTAGTTAATAATTTTTAATTTTTTTTGTGAACAAAGTTTTTGTTATTAAATTCTGTTGTATGAGATCTATATTATACATTTTTATTTTAATAATTTCGCAACACTGAAAAATTTTAACGACTATTGTAGTTGCTACAATAGAATTGGTTGTTAACAGATTTTTTGGGCAAATTTCCAACTATTAATAATGTTCTATATGAAGATTCTATTTTTAGTGAAGAGTAATATTTAGTGTTATCCATTGTCTTATCACAAGTTCAGTTTTATATTCTAGTTTTATTTATTTGAATTGCCAGAGTAATTATTATTTTATGAGCAACGATAGCAAAAAGCTTCAACAGCACAGATTTTAATTAATTGAGACTTGTTAATGATGATATTTTTAGTTTATAACTTATTGTTTGAAACTTTAGTTGTTAGCTTACCGTTTTAACTATATTGAAATTTTATACATTGTGTTTAACTTATATGAAAGTTGTTAATTGCGTTTGAGATATATATATATATATATATATATATATATATATATATATATATACGTTTTCATATATACAATATCTGATAATTATATGAAACAATATTGGTGGATAACTGATTATATAAAGTTAAAAGTAATTGGAGCAATTCACCTAAAATACCAAAAAGTCACTTACCTTCAATTTAAAAAACTCTTCGTCCAAAAGCACTGATATAAAATTTAAGATTTCAAAATTTTAATAAAATACACTCAATAAATTTTGCAGTAAAAGTTTTTTTATAATTTTCTATACATTGACATTGGATAAAAATGATGATTTTTTGTTTTATCAATTGCAAATACATAGCTTGTTGTGTTCGTTTGTGTCAATCGTTTTTTAGGAAATTTAGGTATGAGATTTTAATATTAAATAAAATATTTGTTTTCATTTCTATGGGTTCCTTGACAAGATTTTTAATGTTTAAAGTTTACTTATAATGGTACAAACAAATGTTTTCCACATTTTCGACAATATGGTTCAACCGACTTGAATGGGTTTCAAAATTTTCAAGAAAGTAGAATTTTGTCAAAAATTTCAAAACATTCAAAATTTTCAAGATAATAAAATGTTACAGAATTTTTTAAAATGTCGTTTTTCTTCAGAACTTTCACTACGGGAAGTACCAGCAATTTGCCTTAAGGCACGATGCCATGCACCACTAGTTTATTTAATTATTTCTCAACAAGTCCTTATTATGAGCTGTTATGCTGAATTTTTAAACGACGTGATTTATTATAGATGGCAAACCAAATGGTTGTCCTATCTATATGATGATTTTAATATTTTAGTTTCTTTAATATTTCTGTGATGGGTAAAGACTATTTTCACTTGAAAGCACATATCTATCTATATTTCCTTGGGAAAACCGATGTCACTACTGCTTGACATCGAGCTGTCCGAGGCGAGAATCAAATCTGTTTAGGTCGAATCCCATATCTCTAACCGTTAGGCCACTGGGTGGTCCAGATAGCCAAAATAAAATTGATTTGCACTTACTATTACGTATTTTCATATTTTTCAAAACTTTTGCCTACCAATCAATCTTGTATTGGGTGGTATAAATTCTTAATAATATTTTTACAATTTTTTTCAAATTATTTTTTATTTAAATTTTGTTTCTTTTCTTTGTACATGATTTACAAAATGTATTTTTTTCATCTAACACAGTAAAGTAAGTGAAATATAAAAAGTAAGCCTGTTTCCAATATTTTCAAATAATTTGGAGAAATGTGTTATGATTTTTTATATTTTTATTTAAAAATGTTAGTTATATAAAAAAGTCACTGGATAGCAAAAGTAATCTAAACAGAAAGCTTATTTTTTTTAAAAAAAATCTGCTGTTGTTTTAACTTCTCCAATGTTTTTCTGAAGTTTCCAACAATTTCAAATAATTTGGAGAATAAAGTTCCGAAACTTTGCAATTCAACATCTGATTATTCACAAAGATTGCATACTACAACCTAAACAGTAAAAGATACGAAAAAACATTATTAGGACGAAAAATGCAGAATAAAATTACGAATAAAATGATATACAAATCGTAATGTGTCTTTATATAATTTTCTTGAGATTTTCCAATTTTCCTTAAATTTCACGACTGCAACTCGCCTGTAGGCCACATCGTTCAAAATACGAAGTTGCGATATATGGGAACAGAACTAAGAGTTTTAAGACTTTTTCAATAATGTATAATACTTTATATGGTTTTCTTAGAGAAATATTGAATAGTGTGGATAGTTGCTCAAACCTATCCACATTTTGCATTTCCACATTTGAATATTCACACAGATTCTATATTACAAAGTATTATTACAAAGATATATAAAAATGTCTGTTATATAAATAAGTCACTGGATGGTACAAGTGTTGAAGAAACTTCACGAAAATGTTAATTATCTATCCTATTCTTTTCATTAATCATTTCACGAACTTGTCGAATTATTATTATTGTATTTAAAATTTCAAAGGTTATACCAGGAACTTCTTAATATAGTCAAGTTTTTATTACATGCTACAACCAGTAGACAAAAAAGAATAATTTTTTTCCTTTTTTTTGCATCCGAGTCAATAAACTTTTAATTAAAGTACCATAGGAAACTAGTTCACGTTGGCCACTGCCGGTCACCACGTGGGAGTGCGCGTGTATATAAACACACGTGCGTGCAACTTATTTCAGTTTTCTCATTTTCAATATGTAAATTTCTAGTTGTTTGTTAACTAGTGATGACACATGTATCGAAATTGTTTATTTTTCTGAAGCAATTTCTGTATATTGGGAAATCGAAGGTAATAAATACGATGGCGATAAAAGATGATAAGTAATACACACAATATTATTATGATGTGAGGTTGACTTTTGGCTTGTGTAATGTATCGCAGGCTATTTAATCAGAATTGACTCAAAATAATAATTGATATATGCCAGCTTAAGGGCTTCACTCATATGCTAGTGGTTCGAGCTATGGGTTTCCAATCTGATGTTCAAAGTTCGATACCCGCCGCATGTTTAGCAGTAGTGATATCGATTTTTACTTGAAGATATAGATAGATACAACAATACAAAACCATGCTGACCGAACATATTAATGACCTCAAATACCAAATAGATGTTCATTACTCCATAGTATTATATTAAGTTGGCATTTCAAAATAATAATTCATTTACGCCAGCTTGGCGGCTTCACCCATAGGCTAATGGTTAGAACTATGGGTTTCCAATCTGAAGTTTCAGGTCCTATATCCGCCTCGGATAGCCTGGTGTTTAGCAGTATTGACATCGATTTTCACCTGAAAATATAGATAGATGCAACAATACAAAACCATGCTGACCGAACATATTAATGACCTCAAATACCAAATAGATTCTTATTACCCCATAGCATTATATTAGGTTAGCAACTAACAAGGAGTACCTCAGGGATATTCTTCTTGGATTTTGATGAATCTTTGCATGGTGATAGAGTTGATAGTCACACTCACACCGAACACCTTAACCTTAACATTCTTATAACTAAACTACTTTTCAAATGCCTATCACCCTAAATATTAGGGTGATCAGTCAAATTATCAGTTAAATTATTTTTTGACCGATCACCCTAAAATATTAGGGTGATCGGTTTGACTATCAACCTTATCATCATGCGAAGCTTCATCAAAATCCCAGAAAAATAAAACTGAGGTTCCACTTGTAAGTGCGACTTTTATGCTTAGTTGGTCTCAATTGAATTTTTAAGTTTGCTCACGTAGTCCAAATGTATAATCTCTTGTTGTTGGATAGTAGACTATTCTGCTGTTAATATGTGAAAAACAGTTTTTCGATCTATTGTTTAGTTTTTGTTTATAACATAGGTCTTATAAGCCAGACAGCCTATTTTTTAAGACTCCAATTAATTTTTATAAAAAAAACACTTCTCATAGGCCTATAATATTTTAAGATCTTCGGTTTTACCATCAATCTTATCATTATGCGAAGTTCCATCCAAATCTCAGGAAAGTTAACCAGAAGTTTGTTTTGTGAGCTTTCACGTTGGTTTCAATTGAATTTTTAGGTTTGCTGACGTAGTCCAAATGTAAAATACTTTTTATTATTGGATATCTTATTACCAACAGAATGATCAATTCTGATGTCTACATTAAACAACTAACAAAATTAAACATGACAGTTGAAAAATAGCAACCTGAATTGGCAAATCCAAACCATGATTTTATTCCATTGTTGACATCACTTATTTTTGGCCATTTAGCAACAATTGGTGGAGCTTTGTTGGGATGTTTTGTCAGATCCACCACATAGTACTGACCTTGCACCTTAATCTTTATAAAACTCCTTGAATTTAACAAAAATCAATAATGATGATGGTGTCAAATTGTACCTGGTTTTTGCTAATAAAAGCAGAAGATTTATGAAAGAGGGAAAATGATGCTGCTTGAAACAAACACTGACAAAAAGTCAGTGATCAAAATGGATAAAATCTCTAACCAAAATACGCACTTACTTAGTTGCCAACCTGATATTTCGAGAAAAATCTGTTGTGTAACCTTTGGTACTTTTTAATTTTTTTTCTAAAGAATTGGACTTGATATAGACCGAAACTTATGGTTTCAATAAATTTGTAATTTTTGATCATCCAGTTTTTTAAATAGTGTTTATGTCTACTCCAAATCATCTATAAATGTATAAAATTCCAATGAAACATATTTTAGACTCTTGTTTTTGATCATTAGAAAATTCAATTTTTTTAAAGACCAGGTTGCCTAAAACATCTAGTAGTATCATAAAAAAACAAAATTTTTCTTCCATTTCATTGTTCACTTCAGCAATCTTCAACACAATATTTTGCATATTGTCCCAGCGATTTTGTCCCGATCACCCCGGCCTCCTCTATTTCTATTTAGTATGTATATCACGGATTGATCGTACTCGATCTCTATATTGTCCCATATGACATTGAATGTCAATTCGTTAATGTTTGCAGATCATGATCAATTACTTAACACAAATGAATTTTTTTTAATAAATAATGCCGTTGCGTAACATTTGCATAGAAAAAACGTATACACTATTTGAAGGTATGATACACTATATGCAAATTGCGGTTTTTGAAAACATCACGATATTTTAAAAAGACGTAAAAGATTTTAATAAATTATTTAAAATCTGATAGAATCCAGATTTTCGATGTTGCAAAAAGAAAATGATCAAATAACTACTGTATTTAGTTCCTGCTTGCTTAGTCATTAAATTGCAAAAACAATAAAGATTAATTGATTCGCATAAAAACTCTTTAAGTGTTAGTGTTTTTACCAATTTGTCATTGACATTGGTTACATAATTTTAAATACTAATACAAAATTGATTAATGTATATCGTACTCTATATGTTTAGAAAAACGTCTAGGTCAATTAAAATTTGTATAGTAGCATTGTTTACTACTGTGATTAAATTAAATTCTTTACTATGAAAGATGTAATTGAATAAATAAAATATTTCTTAGGAATTTCGATCTTTGTTTATGTTTTGATTATATTATCAATTTGTGTTTGTTTTGTATATGTATAGGAGCTTGTTTAGACAAGTTTTTATTAATTATTTGAAACTACTGTTGAAAAAGTCTATATATATTGTATGATTCTGAATTTAAGGTTGCCATACGTATTAACAAAGTATAGTAATTGGGCATAACATCAATAAAAGCTTGATTTTTTTTCAAAAATTAATTTTACATCCAGACGTTTCGGCTATAATCCTAGCCTTTATTTAGTGGAAACTAAAAATAAAATTAAAAACTAAAACGATTGAATTGGGGGAAAATGATAAAGAGTACTAAGTACTTTCAATTAATCTCAGTGTTAAAATAAAAAATTCAATAATCAATGATATCAATATATGGTAATGCACTACACTATTTAATATAAACATCAAACTTGTAATTAAACAATATTAAGTTTATTTAGTTTGAACAAATTATCTTTGAATTGTAGTACAGTCGGGTTAAAAAAGTCTATATTTTGTTTTAAAGTATGTGGTCCGCAAGCATAGTTTTAAATTGTCTAGGCTCTTTAGAATTACTTTTGTGTTGTTGTAAACGTTTATTCAAGTTCTGGCTCGTTTCTCCTATGTAAATTGAGTTACAATCGGGACAATTTATTTGATATACGAGATTTCTAAGTATTTTTTACCAAAACCCCTTTTAACACCAAATGATTACATACATGGTCTGTTCAAAAAGTACCCGGAATTACTAATAATTAAATTTCGCGGGTCTGGAGTGTCTGATTGTCAAAATTTTTTTTTTATTGTGTTGGTATACATGCCCCTAAAGTATGATGAAATTTTCAGCTATATTCACTGTTTACTTTGTCTGTGGTAGTCGCTAAGGTTCGACGTGTTTTTCTGAGCTCGGCGATTTTTACAATGGAAGAATTGAAAAAGTCAAAGAATTTGTATTAAATTTTGCGTAAAAAATGAAATAAAGTGTTGCAAAGTGCAAAAATTCACCAGATATGGCTCCGTGTGACTTTTTCCTATTCCCAAAGTTGAAGAGACCCATGAAACGACGGCGGTTTTCCTCGATTGAAGAAAATCGCCGAGACTGCTCAAGGACATATCAAAAAGTGAATATCAAGGGTGCTTCGAAAATTGGAAAAAACGCTGGCATAAGTGTATTATATCTGGGGGGACTACTTTGAAGGGGACCACATTAATGTAGACGAATAAATAAATATTTTTTTGAAAAAACGAAAATTACGAAAACTTTTTGAACAGACCTCGTATATACAAAACTCATAGAATATGTAGTTCTGATAGCTGTTAAAAACTTATTTGTGATATCCCACGTTCTAAAATTATATTTTTCTATAATTCACATTTTCATATCTGTTACAATAATTTCATTGCCACTAATTGTTTAAACAAAGTTTATTTCTGTAATTTCTGTTTGAGCGAATTACGTGATGCTGCCAAAGGCAAGGAAAAGTTTATTATTCTATTACGAAAATGTTCGATACGTAATCAGAGAAGCCTTAGAACGTTTATCTCTTGTGAAAACGTTGGATAAAATGCTGACCGTCAGATAATTTGATCTGTTGATATGTATTAAAAGCTCTTGATATAACAGAAATCTTATTATAGATGAATTTTGTAATATATTTCTTGTAGCGAAACGGAGGTGGTCATGGATTTTGGTGTTAACTAGGCTCGTACTCGTGATTAACTTGACATCAGGCCAAATTAAATAAGATGTTTTATTAAGTAGCTTACAATTAGTATATGATAATGATGAGATTGATGTATTTAATTGACATCTTTTCATGATTTATTTCATTTTTGAACAGCAATGAGTATTTACGATTAGATTCTTGGAGCTGTGATGAAACTTCTCCTTAACAACGTCGTTTTTTAGAACCCAACGGTTGACCTATACATCTAATTTATTTTTATTATTAAAAAATTGTTAATAAATATTTTTGTGAATAGTTAGAATTTTAAGATCTCTCCATTTGAATCCAATGATGCTGTTCTTTATGTTACGTAGTTATAGAATTTATTAAACTCTCCTTCGATAATTCGGGTTGTTGGGTTATAATTTAACCCTTGTAGCTGGAGACTGATTTGTTTGTATATTATGTATTTGTTGCAGTTCTAATTACAATCACTGATTTGTTACTAAGTTATAATGAAATAAGATATATTTATTTTTATTGGTTATTTACATGTTGTTAAGCGGACTTTACTTTTTGAAGTGAACGACTAGTTCAATTAATACACTCCGCTACCCCCTTTACCAGGGGTAGCCACCATTCCGTGTAAAGCTTAATGCCCTGAAGTTTGTCACCTTCATGGCCAATATAATAAAACGAAAAGACGTCCGAACAGATGCTATGGAGAATACTTTGGCATTGATATCCTCAAATTAGAGTGATTACCTTATAGCACCCTTTTCTCCTACTTTATTACAATTACCTGTGGGGGTTAGTAGCATAATAATATAACTGAAACCAGGATTTTACCTCCAACAATGTCTAATGAATTGATATCTTTACTTTTTGTTTGTCTGCTTGTATTGGAGCTTCTAAACCTTTATTTTTGAATCTATTTGGTTGGTTTATAGCTTCATAGGTAGTTAATGAAATTCATAAAATTCATTCGGAAAGTTGATTTTTTTTGACGAAAATAAAATTTTTATTCTGATGCACCCGATTTTTTTACATTTTGAACGCACAATCACTACATATTTTGAAAAATGATATGAAAATAATATCTGTGGCTGTGAGAAATTTCCATTGGTTCTATACGATGGCTTTTTTATTGAGTGCCATAATAAATATGTTTTATACTTATTTATTTCGTAATGCGCGAAAGGTAAAATGATATACAATATAGAAATTAACTTACCATTTTTAGAAAACCAGCTTATAAAGTCACAGGAATAATCAATTATGGCGGGAGAGAAGTTAATTTGAGCGAATTATAGGGTAGTCTTGTAACACTATAATTTTGATTAACTGACATAACTTTAATATTAAAAACAAAATAATCACTTCCTGATAAATATGTATATATTGAAAATTATTTATATTGTTACTAATAATTAACAATAAATAAACGCTCGATTATATTAATTGTTCAAGTGGTCCTGTGGCGCAACGGATAACGCGTCTGACTACGGATCAGAAGATTCCAGGTTCGAATCCTGGCAGGATTGATTAATTTTTAAAAATTTTTTTTGTGTAAAATAATAAAACAAGTTTATTATTAAATTAATTAAATATGTTAAAATAATATTAAATAATTAATTATATTTGCATAATTATATATTGTAAATATTTTTCAATAAATTGATTTCCGTTTCTTTTTCGAACAACAATTCAATATATAGAAAACAATTAGTTTTTTTTAGATGTTTAACAATAAGTACGACGTTTCGGAACCAGATACGTTCTATCATCAGGTTAATTCGTCAAATTGCATTAGTAAAAGGTCAGATCAAAATATCCTTTGCGACTCGTATCTAAATCTACTGAAATTTAATCAAAAGTGATGAAATTCTAAAACTGATTTACTAAAAACTCATTAAATTCTAAAACTGATTCTATAAACTGATTGATTTTATTCTTGAATGAACTTTATCCAAATTTTATAATAATATGATAAAGTTGTTCTTGGGCATACATACAATAATGAAACAAATTTAGTAAAGGAAAATGTTTTAATTGCAATAGCAAACGTTTCAAGTCTTGATTTGACTCATCTTCAGTGCTACAATAAAAAATATCAGGATTACAAGTTACAAATTTCTAAATTAACAAAAAAAAATCAATTATAATTATGAATAATTATCTAAATCTAAAGAATATGATAATTATTTTTGACAAAAAATATATTGCTAAAGTATATAAAGGTAAAATAAGATAAAATGTAATAACTCACCATACAAAAAATTAAAAGAAAAGCACAAAAAAGTGAACACTAGCTAATATAACACATATTTATATAACAAGATTTTTCTTTAAATATTTGCATTAAATTGAAAATTTAATGAAAATTTTATTATTTTAATTCAATAATTCATTGTTTAAAAAAATCTAATTTATTTAATTAAAATTGTTACAAATGTGAACATTTATTAATACACCATATATTTAAATAAGATTTTTTTAATAATTAAAAAGTAAATTAAAATTAAAAAAAAAATTATTTAAAAAAAGTGAAAAAATAATTAATCGATCCTGCCAGGATTCGAACCTGGAATCTTCTGATCCGTAGTCAGACGCGTTATCCGTTGCGCCACAGGACCACTTAAACAATTAGGATAATTGCGCCATTATTAATTGCTAAGTTAATTATTTATTAATAATGTAAACTAGTTGTATCATTTTGCCTTCAGGCAAGTTGCATGAACTTTTCGATACGTATAAATAATCAACTTAATTAGAATTGAGATTTAGCTACTTAGATAAAATATTCTACTATTAATTTCGAAAATAAAGATTTTGCTTTCATTAAGAATGATTTTCAATTAATATCTTTGAAACGTACTTATAATATCTGTAATTATATAAATTAAATCAATTTGTTAAACACATTTTATTTTATCCTTCTCGGGTTCTGAAAATGTATTTTGAGTATGTATGTAAACGGTAATCATAAATGTAATCATAACGCAACAGCAAAGGGCGTGCAGATGCTTCGGCTTAGATTCTGATTACCATCGCTTGAATGCCGAGGAAATTCTAAATTTTGATGAATTTTTATAATTTATCAGTTTATTGCAGGC
>NW_020538040.1:168146564-168274421 GCF_003426905.1 Ctenocephalides felis
AGTTCCCAGGCATTTCATCGAAAAGCAGCACCATCAGACTATCGTCCTGACGTTGGATCCTCTGCCAGTGCGCAGTGTTTGGCTGTGCAATCCATGCTGTCGACTGTTGTCGACACCGAAGAACACCCTGCTGACTCACGGAAGGTTATAGAAGGTAGAAATGAAGTCGAGGGAAGAGGACCTGGAGTTCAATCAATCACATACCCGCGTGCACGGGCCCCATCACATTTACGCACACCAACTTCCAGCACTGAAAGTGCTAGACAAGTTGAGCAGCCCAAGCATGCCACTCAAATTAGAGTTCCCAGGCATTTCATCGGGAAAGCACCACCATCAGACTATCGTCCTGACGTTGGATCTTCTGCCAGTGCGCAGTCTTTGGCTGTGCAATCCATGCTGTCGACTGTTGTCGACACCGAAGAACACCCTGCTGACTCACGGAAGGTTATAGAAGGTAGAAATGAAGTCGAGGGAAGAGGACCTGGAGTTCAATCAATCAGATACCCGCGTGCACGGGCCCCATCACATTTACGCACACCAACTTCCAGCACTGAAATTGCTAGACAAGTTGAGCAGCCCAAGCATGCCAGTCAAATTAGAGTTCCCAGGCATTTCATCGGAAAAGCAGCACCATCAGACTATCGTCCTGACGTTGGATCCTCTGCCAGTGCGCAGTCTTTGGCTGTGCAATCCATGCTGTCGACTGTTGTCGACACCGAAGAACACCCTGCTGACTCACGGAAGGTTATAGAAGGTAGAAATGAAGTCGAGGGAAGAGGACCTGGAGTTCAATCAATCAGATACCCGCGTGCACGGGCCCCATCACATTTACGCACACCAACTTCCAGCACTGAAAGTGCTAGACAAGTTGAGCACCCAAGCATGCCAGTCAAATTAGAGTTCCCAGGCATTTCATCGGGAAAGCAGCACCATCAGACTATCGTCCTGACGTTGGATCCTCTGCCAGTACGCAGTCTTTGGCTGCGCAATCTACACTCTCACCATTTGCTCAAGAATTCACACCAGGAGACAACACAATGCTTGGGCTTTTTAGCTTTGAAAATGAAGACTTCACTTACTATAACCCATTCAAAAAGTCAATCTCTGATCGACTAAAAGTTGAACGCAGCGGTTTGGACAACCCCGTAGTGGAATTTATTTATGCGATGGATCAACTGCAGGCTAACAGTGCAAACTTTGACAATGTAAGGGGGACTGTAGCGGAGATAGCTGCTTTAGGTGCAAATGACTATCTAATGTTAGACAGGTTAACTAAACTGGCTATCTCTGAAGCTACTAAAAAGCCGCATTTTCAAAACAGTTGTGCCAGATTATGTGCTCTTATAGACAAGACAGCCCCAAATTTCCACCAAATGGTCATTGAACAATGTGGCTGCTTATATTTGATTTACAGGAAAGATATTGATACGACTAAAGACAATACGTACATGTTAGGTCTCTTATTAACTTCATGTCAGTTGCTTAATGAGTTCACGAAAGAGCAAAAATTGCCATTAAAAGAATTAGTAGAATTCATCGAGTTAATATTTAAGATAATGATGGAAGCAATTAATGACCATCACATCCAAGATTCTAATGTCAAGACAGTCTGCCAAGCACTCAAGCTAAGCGGTCACTATATGAATAAAGCTTGCCCAAAGCTAATGGAGCGCTTGCTTAAGGACCTTAAACTTAAAATGGCTGACAATGAGTCTGAAACACAGACCTTAATCGAAAGTGTACTCAATCTTTCTTGTAGTGGCTGGGGGTATGCATCCTATAGTGGAGATAGCCAAGAAACTGACCTGGGAGCCAGTGGTGATACAGAGTGGTTCAGATTATAGCTCGGAAATTACCGATATTGATGACACCGTATACTACGGACTTGCTAGGAAGTTTAAACTAAAGACTAAAGTTTTATAAATATAATTTTATAAATGTAATTTATATATATATATATATATATATATATATATATATATATATTATAAAATAGCGTTAAATTTCGTAAATATAATTTTATAAATATAATTATTCATCTTTATTCATTATTTTTTATTAACATGTTTTGTCTCTGAGTAACCATTTTATTTTTAACGTTTTCGTTTAGGGTTTAGTGCATAATTACTGGTGTTGGTGAGTTCTCTACTTTATATTTCATTACATTGCTCTTGCTAAATTTTTTTGTTAATAGATATTGCTGATTAATTAATTCATTGTACTCTGCATATATATTTTTTTTTCTTCAATTAAATTTTAACAATTTAACATATATTTATTAACTCCCCGTAGGGTAAGTTTTTATAACCGTCCAAAAATCGAAATTATTTTTTTTACATTTCTTCACGTTTTGAAAGTTTCTGAACAATTTGGCATACCTCAAAAAAAAAAGAATGTGTAAGTGTAGATACAATTTTTGTCCACGTTTTCGGGGGCACGAATCAACCGATTTCAATGATTAAAAAACATTCGATTCCTTTTGATAGGGAGATGAGGTAATTAGTTTTTGGCAAAGATAGGTCCAGCCATTTCGGAGATACGGAGCAAAGAGTGCAGAAAATAGAATTCAAGTTTTTTAAGGAACGGAGCATCCGATTTGAATGATCCAAAAAACATTCAATTCGTAATGACGGGGAGAAGTGGTGATTAGTTTTTTGCAAAGGCAGGTCCAGCCAATTCGGAGATACCGAGCTAAATGTGCAAAAATGGCAGTTTTTGAGAGAACTAAGCATCGATTTGAATTATTTAACTTTCTGCTTGTGTTGACGAAACGAATGCTTTTGGCGGATTTTGTTTTCCTTATTCCAATTTTATTTTTTTTTGAATATCGAAAATAATTCAAATTTTATTAAAAAAGAACTGAATTACTAAAGCTCAGTTATATACTTCAAATAAATAATTTTAACTTTGCACTTCAGTTTATATAAATCTTATAAATATTATACAATGTCCATTATTTTAAATTCTATTGATGAAGTTTTGTTTATTTACTTTTCTATAAACATATATAAGTTACAGTATTTATAATAATCTATTTGAAAACATTTAATATTCCTCGAATTTTTCATTACATTACGGAAAGTTCCAGCAATTTGCCTTAAGGCACGATGCCATACACCACTAGTTTAATTTATAAAATTTTCATAAAGTTTTAAGATACGTATATACTTAAGGCAAATTGTGGGTTAAGGCAATCTCTCTGGCTTTAAATTTTTTTGAAAAAAAAAAAAGTTTTTTATGAGATAATTATTATATCGTGGATGCTGCGGTACATGAAACACGTGCAAACAGATACTCTGCGGAACTAGAACGATATTAAGTAACGAATGTTGACATATTGATTTCAAAATCATACACCGTGAAACACAACATTTCAAAATCGGATATAATCGAAATCTGTATATGTTTATACAGGTAATGTATATACAATTCATGCCATTTTGAAGATCTTGCTGGAACTAGTGGTGTATGGCATCGTGCTTTAAGGCGAATTGCTGGTACTTCCCGTACCTTAATGAATTATTTGAGGAATCTCCAATGTTTTCATATAGATTGTTATAAATATGGTAACTTTCATTATTCGTATTTTATTGACAACATATAAGGGTTTATAAATTGAACGACGACATTTATATATGTTTGCATAAGAAGTAAATATATAAAACTTAATCAACCGGATTTAAATGAAGAGCATTGTCTAATATTTATTAGAATTATATAACCTAAATTGCAAAGTTAAAATTATTTATTTAAAGTATATAAGTGAGCTTTAAAACTTGAGCTAAAATTAAAATTAAAATCCGAATTATTTTCGATATTCAAGAATGTAATTTAATGAAATGGATTTTTTTTTGAAATTTTGAAATAAAAAAAAATCACCAAAAATAACCGTTTCGTCAACACAAGCAGGAAGTTTTTTGAATCATTCAAATCGGATGCTTCGTTCTCTCAAAAACGTTCTCTGCACTCTTTGCTCCGTATCTCCGAAACGGATGGACCTGCCCTTGCAAAAACTAATCACCACTTCTCCCTATCATTACGAATTGAATGTTTTTTAGATCATTCAAACCGGATGCTTCGTTCTCTCAAAAACTCTATTGCTATTTTCTTCACTCTTTGCTCCGTATCTCCGTAACGGCTGTACCTGCCTTTGCCGAAAACTGATCAGCAGGTCTCCCCATCAATAGGAACAGAATGTTTTTTAAATCGGTTGATCCATGCGTCTACAAAAAATTGTATCCATACATACTACATACACCCATACCACACATCCAATTTTTCTAAGGTATGCCAAAATGTTCAGAAACAACTAAAACGTAAAGATATGTAAAAATTTTCATTTTCGATTTTTGGCGGATTACTATAACCCTACGGAAAGTTAAAAAAAATCCCACGTTGGTTGCAAGTTATAGGAAACTATTTTTTACTCGAAACTTTTCAATATTAAAATTATCAAGAATTTTACGATTATACAATCCTGATTAAATGTGCCAACTTTTGGTTTAAATTAGCCAACATATTTTAATATAATTTTTTTTAAAGAGGGCTTCTCAAAGTCGATCGATTTTGAAAATATTAAAATCATAGTTGCACAAAAAGTCTTAATTTTTGAAAATTTGAGTCAATTGTATCATTATTGTTGTCTTTGGTCCTAGAAATGTTATTCACGGTTACGGTTTTAAAGTTTAAAAAAACAAAGATAAGAAAAATTAACTGCAATAACCGAAAAATAGTCACAATTTCATCAAAGCTCTAGGTTGCACTTAAAAGCTCATAATTTCCAAACATAGTAAGAGTTTTTTCTGCATTTTTTCAGGACAGTTAAGGTTAATACTATCATCACGTTTCGGCTTGACGTTGAGTTCTGGGATACCCTGTATATATATATATATATATATATATATATATATATATATATATATATATATTAATAAATATATTTGATTGATAGCTCAAGGCTCTAACCATAAATCCACTAAAAAGCCCAAATATGGGATATTCTTATTTTCTATATATGATCTGGAACGTTCATTAGTGAATATTATAGAGAGTGTATTTAGAGACAATAAACGAGTGATTAGAGTCAAACGAACGAAGTTAACACTTGCTAATTTCTTTGTGAGAAACTGATTAAAAAAAACAAACTCTCTTATTGTTTATGAATATGAACTACATATTGAATTTTTCTCAAAAGGGATAGGGATAGATCTTGCAACTCTAGATTTTGCAAATATATATATATATATATATATATATATATATATATAAAAATTGTTTATTCTCCAAGTTAAAAGTATTAATAAGTCTTAATCGATACAGATTTTTCGTTATCAAATGAAATGATATCCATCCTAAATAAATCTTTCTTGACCCTTTCTTGAACTTTTGGAGTGGATCATGTTACGACAACACACCAGAGATAATATTCATCCATCAAACAATTAAGACAAGGACCTTGATAAGGTATGGTAAAAATTTAAGCCGTTATATTAAAATGTTTAGAATTTGATATATCTCCTTCATAATACAAACAATTGCACGAAAGATCTTACGTAGTAAAGACATGTAGAGAAACCAATGCAAACAGAAATGCGATATGATAATATACAAAGGAAGACCCTGAAATCTTTGTATCAACTTAATAACCAAATGCAAGGGTTTGCCCCAGTTTTGGGTAAAATAAATATATTTGCGTTATCTGCCAAGAGCCAAAACACTTAAAAAAATAATAATTTATCATTATTTATACATTTTTCTTAATATTTGCACCTATCCAGAACATCAAGTTTTTAGACGTACTTTTACAATGTCTAAATGGAATACCAACGTCCTGATATGATTGATTTTATTTTATTTTTTTTATTTTTGATATCTTTGAACAACAATCAGAATCTAATAGTTCTATAAGCTGTTGTGAAAATTTTGACTTTAACCCTTTCCACTCGGATGCCGCCAGTTGTCACATCTTTGTACGATATATTAAAATTACAGTTTTTGTAATAGGGCAAATATGATTATTGAAATATTTTGATATAATAAATAATGCCAAATAAAGAAAATTGTTATCGTGCACAGATCTACAAATAATATAAATATTATTTCATTTCTAAACAATGTAATCTGACACGTTACTGGTCCAGTTATGTGCCGTTCACAATACAAGAAGAAGTAGTTCATCAGAAGGTAAAGTATTTATTATAATCACGTAAATAAGCTAGAAAAATACTTAGAAAATTACTTTAGCTGCGGCAGATCTTCCAGAGGAGTGACACTGCTGTACGAAACAGCGAGCCGGCCAGTGGCGTTACTGAATGGACCAGTCGCAGAAAAATATTTTATGATATTTATTTATTATCATGATTCATAACAATGTATTTAAAAATTAAAAATAGCACTCTTCAACTTAAATTTTTGAAATTAACAAAAATTTTATTACAATCCAAGAAATCCTTCAATTTCTTCATGATTTCATAATTTTCAATCCCAACAATTTTTTCCCTTATTGCATGATCAGCAATCAGAACTATTCTGAGTGCTTTATGAAGCTTTATTAAAGTAAAAAATATATGTCATAAATTAAGAAAAAACATTTAAATATTTTTTTTAACAAATCACTGACATTATTAGTTTTATTGTAAGTTAAGTAAGTTCCATTGTGCTTATTAATAGATTTCCACAAACAATTTTCACTAAAAAAGAACTAAATTTTTTCGTTATTATTTGAACGAGAATCAGAACTATTCGCATTGTTCTATAAATTGTAACAATCAAAGTAGACAATACTACATACAATGAATGAATCAGGAAAAAATTATTGCAATGTTATACAAATATTTGTTTTCTACAATTCACTCACATTATAGTCAACATTTATCTTACATTCTTCATTCATCACAAAGAAAAATATTATAACTTTTTCTCATTTTTATTTAAACAACGATCAAAACTATTCTCAGTTGTAAAAAAAGCTAGTGGTGTATGGCATCGTGCCTTAAGGCAAATTAATATATTAAATGTTTTCAAATAGATTATTATGAATACTGTAACATTATATTTATAAGAATTGTATGAACTGAATTACAAAGTTAAAATTAATTATTTAAAGTATATAAGTGAACTTTAGAACTTTAGCAAGAATCAAAATTAATATTTGAATTATTTTCGATATACAAAAAAATGAGACATGTTTCCAAAAGCAATTATTTTGTTAAAACAAGCAGAAAGTCATTCAAATCGGATGTTTAGTTCTCTCAAAAACTGACATTTTTTTCACATTTAGCTCACTATCTTCAAAATGGATTGGACCTGCCTTTGCCAAAAATTAATCAGCACTTCTCCCAATCATAATAAAAAAAATAAAAAAAATTAAAAAAAACATTAAAAATTTAATGTTTTTTAGATCATTCAAATCGGATACTCTGTTCTCTCAAAAACTGTATTTCTATCTTCTGCACTCTTTGCTCCGTATCTCCGTAACGGCTGGACCTGCCTTTGCCTAAAACTAATCAGCACATCTCCCTATCAATAGAAATCGAATGATAATTGAATCATTCAAATCGGTTGATCCGTGGACAAAAAATTGCGGACACATAAAACACATACACACATACATCAATTTTTTCTGAGGTATGGCAAAATGTTCAGAAACCTCTAACACGTGAAGATAGACAAAAATTTTCATTTTCGATTTTCGGCCCATTATTATAACTCACTCTATGGGAAGTTTAAAAAATCTCTTTTTTTTCAAAACTATTCTCAGTCGTCGATGAAAAGTAACAATGTGAAGAATATATGTGAAAAAAAACAATGAAATATTTTTTCTACAAATAACTCACTTCAGAGTCATAATCCATCTCGTAATCTTCATCGTACTCCTCATAGTAATCTTCCATTGTATTTATTTTCAAAACACCATTTGTTGCCTATTTAGCGAACAATATTCGCAAACTATGATGCAATTTCACCCACTCTCACCATAGCACCACAACACCATACAAATCGCGAAAAGCAATTGACTAAATCAAAACTGATACACCTGAATTAACTAACTCAAGGTGACAGAAAAATCCTCTAATAGACGTTCTCCTCAACTCGAATCAAATCACCAACTGATCGTTGGGGTCTGGAAGTTGGCTACTGGATGAAGAGATAGAGCAAATATGTTCCTGGAATAAATAATGAAAAGTGATACGCAATGGCGAATATTAGATAGCGAGAAATACAGAGGACAGTATCGAAAATACTCTCTCTGGAAATTTTCACACTTTTGTGCGAAAATTATGCCAAGGTAAGGGAAATTCGAAAATTGTTGGAAATTGGTGTATTTTTTAGCACACCTTCTACGGTACAATAAAAATAAATGTAGTTTGTGTAAATATTAAAATAAGGGGGTAAATTTTCCAAAACAGTTGTCAGAAATGTTCAGAGTTAAAGATGATGATTATTATTTACTATTATACTGTTGAAGTGGCAAACCTTTTTCCAACTCCCTAAAATTGAAGACAACTCCTCAGACCAAACATATCTTGCACCAAAGACTAAGGGGGCGTCCCATTAATCACGTGAGCGAGTTTTTAGCGAGCGTATTTTTGGACCCCCCCCTTCCCCTTGGTGATCCATGGTGATATTCAAAATTACCCCCCCTCCCCCACCAAACATTACGTGTATTTTTAATTTGGTGATAAAACTGTAAAATTTTTGAATGTTTTTTGAAAATGTTTGAATTTTTTAAAAAAATCAGTTAAAAAATAACACGTGATATTTTACTATACCCCTCCCTCCCCCACGTGATATTTCGCGATTTTTTGTCGAACCCCCCTCCCCGTAAAAACCTCACGTGATTAATGGACGCCCCCTAATATTCTAGTGAATTTTCAATATCGGTAAATATAAGGATATTTACAATTCTGCTATTGTTGGTTCAAAATAGTTTTCCAACTCCTCAGTTGGCACCAAATATATTTTGCACCAAAGGCTGAAATTTTCCAAATTTTCTAAATATAGGTGTGATAGTGTCGATTCCTATTGATAGGAAGAAGTGCCGATTAGTTTTTGACAAAAGCAGGTCCAACCGTTACGCAGATACGAAGCAAAAAGTGCAGAAAATAGAAATCAAAGTTCTGAGAGAACGGAGCATCTGATTCGAATGATCCAAAAAACATTCAATTTGTAATGATTGGGGAAGGTGGTGATTAGTTTTTGGCAAAGGCGGGTTCAGTAGTTTAGAAGATATCAAGCTAAATGTGCAAAAAATGGCAGTTTTTGAGAGAACTAAGTATCCAATTTGAATGATTCAAAAAACTTTCAGCTTGTTTTGATAAAATAATTGCTTTTGGAAAAAAAATATTTGAAAATTTTGAGAAGGCAACTCCTCAGTGTGCACCAAATACATTTTGCACCAAAAACTATTATATTTTCCATAATTTTTAAATATCAAGGTTAATTTTCAATTAAAAAAATTTTAGACTTATCAAAGATGATTAATATTTAAACTTTTATACTTTTGCTGTGACAATCCCATTTTCAAGCTCTTTTCAAGCAAAGACAACCACAATTTAAAAGAATTATGTGGATGTGCAGATTTTGCAACAAAAACCAACAACTTCTATTTTATAGATATCGAGGTAAATTTTTAATATAAACAGTCAGACAACTTTACATTTACGAAAGAAGTTGATTATTATTTACTATTATACTACTGCGATGATTAGCCGATTTTCCAACCCCCTACAAGGCAAGACAACTCCTCAGTTGGAACCATATAGATTTTGCACCAAAGACTATAATATTTTTCATAATTCCTCCAACTCCTTCCAACTCCTTTCTACTCCTTTCTACTCCTTTCTAATACTATTCAGTTTTCACCAAACTATATTGATGTAACGAATTTTGCAACAAAAACTAACATTTTCTAAATATCTGTAGTCAAAAAATTTACTACTCCCTTCAAGTGAAAACTACCACAGTTTGCAGCAATTTATTTGGGTGTAACTGGTTTTGCAATAAAGACCAACATTTTCTCCAACATTTTTTAAATCTCTGAGCGAATTTTCCATACAGCTAAAAAATTTAGAAATAGTAAAGAAAAATTTTAACATACTACTTGGAAAATGGTATTAGTTGATATCCAATTTACTAACTCCCTTTGGAAACAACTTTTTGAATGTAACAGATTTTGATGAAGAATATAACCATTTTTTAATAAATATACTAAAATTTCAATTTAACCAGTTAACTGTTATTGACGAATGTCATGGAGAAGTTGCAAAAACTTGTGTATTGACGAGTATACTCGTCATTCGTATAAATCTTTGACCATTGGCTATTCAGATGGCAAAATTTAAAAAAAAAACAAGAAACCAACCATATTCTTGAATTTCAAATTAAATTATTTTGAGGCAATGTATTGGCGATAGAGTTTCATCCGGATGCCATTATAATAAATTATTTAAAAAAGTTTGGTTAAAGTCAATTGAATAAGTGAGATCTCTACTTCAAACTGTAAACTCTCAAATATTTTTTAGCAAATTTAAATTCAATCCTTTCTACTCGGATGCCCGGAAAAAATATGTATTAATTCTGCATTTAGCGAGTGCAAAGGGTTAAATCTAATATTTTTTACCAAAGCAAATTAAATTATTCATACAAACATTTCACGTTGATGAAAACGAAGAAGATCAAGCAATAAAATACAAATTGTTTAAAGAATATAAATTTTATATGAACTATAAATATAAATATAGATCTATTTCATAGTATATCACAATATGGAACGAGGTTGTTTAAGAGCAATAAAGAAAATTAATAACTCAATATAAGTTTTATTTGTGTAGAGCAAATTGTCAGCATATATCAAATAGTTATTACAAAATTGATTGTGCAGTCATAAAAATAAAAAAATCTACGAGAAAACAATCCATTTAAATTTGTTACAAGACTCAACACCTCATAGACCATATGGGACTTGTTTCATATTACAAATTAGAAAGGTGCTTATAAATTTATATTTCTATTTCTTAACCTAATCCTGGCTGTCCTCATTAGCCTTCGCATTCCTAGTTTCAACTTTACTTTACACTCTTATTTCTCATGATTTATTAATTCCACCAGATACCTGATTTAGCAAAATTCTTTAGTGCAAAATGTAAGATTTGAAACAAAGACGTATATGCAAAATTTGTTTATTTGCCAAAGCACGTTAATGCATTTGTGATTCATTCAGCTATAAAACAATTGAAATGCGCCACACTAAAAGACCGAAGCGAAAATAGTTATGAAAACACGTGTAAGAAAATGAACATCACGTGGACAACAATTTTCAACAATGGAAACATTCGAAAATATTCAAAATTTTTCACAAAATGCTGTGGATGTTTTTTTTTTGATTGATTTATAGTTGATTGAAATAAACATTACATATGCTAACTAAAAACTGCTCTCATTAAAAAATCATTTCACTACCACATTTATATAGGAGAAGTACAGACAAAATGGCATGGTGTTTCGCTTTTAATGATATTTTTTTATTTAATAATATTATAACCAGTCTTAATCGTTTTTACCCATATTCAGTTCATTGACTACTAGTAACATAGTCTTTTATTTAATAACAGCGGTCGAGAAACTTTTTTAATTATTACCCTAAAATATTTTTGTCTAAGTTGACCCCATGGCGAACAAATACCGAATGCGCCATTTATATGTGGTCAATGAAAATGTTGGATAACTTGAACAATTTTCAATAAATTTTGATAAACTTTTTCTCATTATCAAATTTAAAGCCTTACCATTTGTTGAAGTAAAACTTCTTTAGGCGCGACTAGGGTGTAAATCCGTACAAATGCAACGAAAGTCCGTTACGCCCGAATTGTTCGTCATTCGTTCTCGATGAGATCATTTCAATATGGGTCGATTGTGATTAGTGGTCGTGTAAATAGAGATCTGTTGTTGTACGCGAACCGGCATCAACGTTGTATGCGTACCGATATCAACATGAAAATTGACATAGATAAATAAATATTTTAAAGTTACATCGTATTACAAATCTTGATTTAATGAAAAATGCCTGAATCAGAAGAATATTTTACCCTGTTACTTAAAAATAATAAAACAAATTAAACATTTTGAAGTTGCAAAAACAATATTTGTTTAGGCGTTGTTTAACATAATGCACTATGTAAACGAATATTATAGAATTTATTAATCAGCAATTACTTCATTTCTCTAATAAAGGTTCATTTCTAAATGCTAATTACAATGACAAACCGATCATGTCATATTTGAAGTATGACTTTAATTACATTATTGTTTCTAAATATTACACATACTTTAATGCTATTATAAATATATAATTTATAATTTATCATTATGTAAATGTGTATAATGGTTGACACTAATAAATGTGTGAATCACGTGTGTTACCATATTACTAATAAACATTATTCAAAATTGTTATATAATGTATTTATTTTTACTTAACTTAAATTTGCTACTTTGTACAGTAGCAATTAAGTTTTACTTCAATCGCGTGTGAACCTTACGTGCACTCTTTTTTCTCTCAGTTGCCCATTTATATGTGGTCAATAAAAAATTTTAATAACTTGAACGATTTTCAATAAATATTGATAAACTTTTTATTATCAAATTTAAAGCCTAACCATTTTTTTCCAGCTAGGTTTGAAAAACAACATCGATCAACTGACCCCCTTCACTGCGCAAACAAAACTTCACTCTTTTCCCATGACCACATATTGATTTCATTGACCTTTTACTACCCCTATACGGACAACTACGTAGCAAATACAGTAAATATCAAATAAAAATATACATTTTTAACCCCCAAAAATTTCATTTTTACCCCATTTGACATAATTTACCCCGGTTCACCGACTGCAAAACTATAAAAACACATTAATTTGAAAAAAAATGCAGGAATTACAAAAACCATTTTGTCCATATAGCATGAACATAATGACATATAGAGTAAGGACATACTGAAATCCTAACTTTTAAGATAAGTCCCAAAAAAAACACATGAAAAACACTCTCAAAATAAACTTATGAAGATGCGTCCACGTTTGAACAGATTACTCCGACAAGACTGTGACAATGACCATCAACATCTGACAGGATTGTGATTATAGGTTTTGTCACATTATACATTCCCTGAAACGTTAATAAAACAAACCAATGTTTAAGTGAGGTCACTTATACACTAAGTTGTCATTTTGTCTGTATTTTCTCTATATTTTATTGTTGTTATTATAAGGTGATAAAACAAGACAATCTTTATATGAAGAATTTAATAGTACACTTTGTGTAATAATTTCATCAATGTAGTAGAGCCAGAAAGAGGTTATATTCACTTGAAAACATTCTGTTATCTATATGGCTAATTGTAAGTAAAAAATGATATCACTACTGCTTGACATAAGGCTGTCCGACACGGCTATAGAACCTGGAACATTTAATTCAAAGTGCACAGCTCTAACCACAAAGCTACGGGAGAGTCCTAACTACTAAATGTACTACTAAAATTTTGACAACTTGCATTTTTTGAGACCATTTTTGAACCCAATGGGACAAACATAAAATAGCTAATTGTACGTTACATTAATTTGGCTCAAAATTGGTAATTTTGATAAAAATATAGATTAGTTACATATTTATTGGCTCGCTTACTTAAAGCATTTATTCACTTTTAGACAAAATTTTCATTTTATGTCCTATACAATGTATTAAGTTTCTTCATTCCTTTTCACAAACTATCAAAAAATTATTTTTCTTATATCCTTGTTACAAATTTCTTGACTTTCCATATAGCAATTATTGCAACCAAATTTTGTAAATTCATAGATGGCAATATGTGTCCACGGGAAACAATAAGAATTAAATTCATCAAACAGGGATACGCAACCGCTGGGTTACCATCTGAAACATCAGGTAGGTAAGAAAATTATCACAACAGCTAATAGTTGTATTTTACTGTAATTAATTCAATAAAGATAATTTATTTTTTGTAATTACTAAATTTAATCCTGTATCCAAAATATAAATATAAAAATATATATAAAACTATGATTTAAGAACGATTTTATTCGAACTTGCAAAAAAACGCAGCTCTCGCATGTAAAACATTACCTGTACGATACACCAAAATTTATACGAAGATTAAACTGCATGTAGCATATTTAAAACATAATTTTGAAAGTATTTTTTATAAGCAAATACTGAGCAAAGTTGCAAAACAAGAGTTTTTACTGATCTGTCTGATCTGTAATTCTTTTGACGTTATTGTATGGATTTTTGAATGGTCAACCCAGTAGTTGCCAATCCAGTTGCGACTAATTAACTATACTAGAAGAATTTGTTGACATTTTTTCGATTTTCACTATTAGGATCTATGACCTCAAGTTGGGCTGTTGCAGCAATGCCGGAGAAAAACTATTTTCAAAGTAAGAAACGATGTCACTGACGTCAACAAACCTGGAACATCTAATTTAGAGCCAATAGCTCTAACGACTAGGTTACTGTAGAATCCCAACAATATAATGAGTAATAAATAAATTAGTTTTCTATTTCAATGTTAAATCGAATGAATGAATGATACTTACAAGTATCATTCATTGAGTTAACTTTAATATAAATATCAACAATAGTATCTCTGTAAAAAACGCTCATCATGCACTAATAAAAATGCAAGCACAGCTGTAGTACATCTGAAGTGGGAAGAACACGAAGACTTGGGCGGTAGATAAAAATTAAAACTAGCTGTAAGTGGAATTCTGTCTTAAGGCAATTAGGGCATCGTGCCTTAAGGCAAATTGCTGGAACTTCCCGTACCAAATATTATTATTTTTAAAAACGATTAACATTTTTGAAAAAAATTTACTTCGAAAAAATAAGATTTTTGAGAAACTATAAAATGGACAAAAAATTACTTTTTTTGAAAAAAAAAAAATTTTTTTTAAAATTTTTTAAAAAAAAAATTTTTTTTAATTTTTTTTTTTTTTGAAAAAAAATGTTTTCTTTATTTTGACATATTTTGGAAGATCTGAACTTGTTTTTCAAAGCAATCGCACTGCTTTAATTGCATAGAGACAAAATATAAAGCGTTTAAGCGCGGCGTCGCTGTCTAACGGGTAAACATTGATACGGAACTCATAGGAAAATAAACAAAATTTATACTTATTGTTAAAATCTCTATAAAATATCTGAAAATTTGATGTGCATATGTCTAATGATCATTTTTGACCGCCAAATAGCATTTTTTTTTTACTTTTTTTGTTAGATCTCCGAAACCGCTAGACCTGCCTTCATGAAAATTTGATCAATTCTTTATCTTGTCAATACAAGTAAAATGTTTTTTGAATTATTAAAATCGGACGCTCCGTTCTCTTAAAAACTGAGTTACCGTTTCCGGCACTTTTTGCCCCGTATCTCCGAAACGGCTAGACCTGCCTTCGCCAAAAACTAATCAGCACGTCTCCTTATCAATACAAATCGAATGTTTTTTGAATTATTCAAATCGGTTGATCCGTGTTCCCGAAATCGTCGACGAAAATTTGTATCCGCACATACATACACACACGCACACACACACACACACACACACACACACACACACACACACGCACACACACATACATCCATTTTTTCTAAGGTATGCCAAAATGTTCAGAAACCTCTAAAACGTAAAGATATATAAAAATTTTCATTTTCGATTTTTTTGCGATTACTATAACTTACCCTACGGGAAGTTAAAAAACATTCATATATGTATATATACAAATGTATATGACAAAGTTAGACAATATCACACATTTAAAATAACAATTTCACCATAAGCGTAGTTTCCTGGATGTCACTTTAATAAAACATACATGAAGTCTAATCTTAAATTACGACCTCGGTGCCTTTGGATGTTAGGTTTTATGTGTACAACGCCTGATCGTACAGCAAATATATAGCTTTTTGACAGTTTGTGACTACCAACTCATACAATATACTCGTAACATAACATTTTCAATTTAGCAAAAAATTGACCCTTTTATATTAGTCAAATCCTACAGATCAATCGTACTACTACTTTTGCTTGCTCTATACGAGAGTGTATTTCTGCTCGATACGAAAGTGTTTTTTGCAGGAGTGACACTGCTGTACGAGCCAGCAAGCCGCCCAAGTATTTGTAACACAAAATATTTAAAAAAAATTTCAATCTTTATCACTTTTATTTATCATACTTCTATAGCATGAAATATTACAAGAGCAAATTAAAAGTTTCACTAATTTAGAGTAGAGTGATAAATATTGAAGCAATGCTCGGATTAACGAGTTACAGTATTTTGTATGATATCAATTAAAATTAAAATATGAATTATTTTCGATATACATTTTTTTTAGATTAATTTTTTTTTCCAAAAGCAATTGTTTTACTAACACAAGCAGAAAGTTTTTTGAATCATCCAAATCGGATGCTTAGTTCTTTTAAAAACTGCCATTTTTTGTACATTTAGCTGCGTATCCCCGAAATGGCTGGTCCTGCCTTTGCTAAAAACTAATCACCACTTCTCCTCAAGATTATGAATTGATTGTTTATTAGACTATTCAAATCGGATGCTCCGTTCTCTCAAAAACTTGATGTCTATTTTCTGCGATCTTAGCTCCGTATCTCCAAAACGGCTGAACCAATTTTAACCAATCAGCACATCTCCCTATCAATAGGAATCGAATGTTTTTTAAACCATTCAAATCGGTTGTTCCGTGTGCCCGAAATGTCGATGAAAAATTGTATCCACACACACACACACATGCATTTTTTATAAGGTATGCCAAAATAACCAAAAACCTCTAAAATGTAAAGAGAGGCAAAAATTTTCAATTTCGATTTTTGGACGATTACAATAACTTACCCTACGGGAAGTTAAATATTATCTACTAGTACCATTAAATAGGTCAATTCCCTTCCGCATTATAATTCTATTTATACACTAAAAAATGTATCTACTACTATCATGTTAATCTCATTGTCAATTTATTACGAATCATTTACACATTTGTTTGTTTACACATATGAAATGAAATTCACAGAATGCTTTAACGATATTTTCCACTAGAAAAATATTTTTGTCGCTTTTTGTCCTTTTCAGTAATAAACCAGTTGGCAAATGAGTCTATTGTTTGTGTATACATATATTTATAGTGTGGCCCTCGAAATGTTTCCATTATACACGATATGGTTATTAAAAACCGCGTTTGGATTAGAAGAGAATACTACGAAACCAGATATATATCGTAAACAGATCATTAAATTGTAATGCGTAGGTACCTTATTCTAATCTGTGATGATCCGAGACATGATTGCTGTTTAGAACGATTGTAAGTCGATCTTCTTTTATTCTGTAAATATCGACGGAGATGTATGTTTTTGTAATTCTCTTTGTAGAAGTGTTTATAATATACTTTACCGAAATAAACCCCACTAAGATGCCAATATTTCCGTTTATCTGCATGACGATTCATGCTCTTAAAGAGTTTCTATAATTATGTGCCTGAGAGACGACTGTGTTTGACATCATATTGATTATTTTGATTAGTTTGCTGCAACAGTGCATATCGTTTTGCATTTAGCAAAACTTCTACCACAGAATAATATTTAGAATGAAGAGGTCAAATTTGTAAGAAAATGTTCTGCTTTATTCGCAATTCGTTACATTTTCTTAACTTTTACTGTATCAATTTACTTGAAATTTTTCAGAATCTTTATTATTGACACACAAGAAAAATGATTATTTCCCATCCAAAAATAAGGAAACAGATTATAATAGAATATACACAATAAATATATTCGTCACGTGGATTGACCCAATTTCACAGACGTTCAACAACCCTCAACAACCCCCAAATGTCGCTAATCAAGCTTTGGCAGATTCAGACATCGATGTTTATATCAGCTTATAGAATACACAAATAAAATCATTGATATTGTCCTAGAGCAAACATCGTATTTTCTGGTCACTTATAGTAATCAGATAGATACGCCATGCCATCCATATAAGCCGAAGAGATTATAGAAAGAAGCCAGAAAGGTAATGAAATAGAATCGAGGGTTTCACATCGAGGGTTGATAGAAATAAAATTATTTAACATCCAAAAATTTAACTTTAAAAATTTTAATTTTTGGTACGAGAACTTCCAGCAATTTGCCTTAAGGCACGATGCCATGCACCACTAGTTTTTTGAATTATTGAAATCGCTCCGTTCTCTCAAAAACTAAATTACCATTTTTGACACTTTTTGCCCCTTGTCTTCGAAACGGCTCGACCTGCCTTGTCCAAAAACTAATCAGCACGTCTCCTAATAAATACGAATCGAATGTTTTTTAAACCATTCAAATCGGTTGTTTCATACTCCAGAAATTGTCGACAAAACTTGTATCCGCACACACATAGATCCATTTTTCCTTTAAAAAAATTCCCCAAAATTTTTTCCCCATTTTTTTTCGAACATTTTTTCCACAGAATTTTTTTCCAAAAATTTTTTTCCCATTTTTTTTAAAGGTATGCTAATCCCCAAGGTATGCCAAAATGTTCGTAAACCTCTGAAACGTTAAGTTTTTTAAAAAAAAATCATTTTCGATTTTTTGCGATTACTATAACTTAGCCTATGGGAAATTAAAAAGAATAATAAGACATCAAGAATTAGTATAGTTTACTATAATTTGTAGATCGTAAAACTGATATTCAAACTATTCCAAATATTTAAACAACGTTTTAAAGGTGATATGGAATCGATAAGGGGCTTACTACAATGTTTCGACTGTCGTTCAACAAGAAGTCAAAGTAGAGTCATAAAGAATCTTTACACAAGCATAATATATAGGATATATATATATATATATATATATATATATATTATATATATTTATATATATATTTATATATATATATATATATATATATATATATGCGCATACATAAACATTTATAATAATGTTCCCATACAAGTATTTCTTGTAAATCCTATGATAAATAAAGTAGAGCTGTATGCGCGCGCCTTGCTGTTCAGAGGTGATAACACAGGTGTTGTATATGAAGGGCAGAGGTATTAGCTCTACTTTTTCAATTTTTGAATAAGTTATACCATATACAAAATATGTTACACCAAATATAGAAATATATTGAATATTTACGTATAATTTCCAGAAATAATATAGTACAGACCAATGTAAATAGAACCAGCTATAGAAGTACGACGGGTACGACAATAACGAAGTTCAAAAAAACAGCCACATTCAAGCATATTTTCAATTATATCTCGGGCTATAAATGGTATTATAGAAAATTTAAAGAGTATTAGAAAGCATATATAGTTTTTTCCAGAAGTTTTTATAATGGTTGGTAGAGGCGGGCGTAGCTCAGTGGTGCTCGACCCGCCGACCCGCACGCCAAAAATCTCCGGGTCGAGCTGTAGCATATAGATATATAATGTAGAACAAAGTATAAAAAAGATTAAATATTGAGGTTTAGTTAAAGTTTCACATAGAGTAGTTAAACGGCCAATAAAAAGATCACATAAAATATCGAGAATAATAAAAAAAAATCGCTTGTAAATCGTTTAAATACCAATTGTGGCAAGGTTTTTGTAAATATGGCAATATTGTTCTGACAAAAAAAGTATGAGCATTCATGATAATTTAGGTTTAAACATTAGATTTTAGGACTATGCTTATATTGAAAAATAAAGAATAAGAATGATGTAATTTTTTTTATTACATTTAAAATATATAATTAAAATATGATCATTTACAATAATTGCTTTATATTAATATTCCGAAATAAAAATATTTTTATATTCTCTTTCGCAACTTAAGGTTTGCCATGTGTTTTGAAGTAATAAAAACAGAGGTTAGAAGATATTGATAGAAGTCCTATATAAATATACAAACTCGAGTTTATTTCAGACAAGAAACAAATTCTTGCATGAATGAAACACTTTCAGAGATTATATATATATATATATATATATATATATATATATATATATATATATATATATATATTATTCGACCTGAAACTAAAACTTCAATGTCCACAAATATCAAACTGCAGTTTCTGTGTCCCGAATCGCTAAAACGATTCCAGTGCCAAGATACAGGGTCGCAGATAATTCGTCTTATGCAGCATTTTGCTGCCAAAAATCAGGGCAGCATATGGGAGAAACAAACGCGGAAAAATCAATGAAGCCCAGAAACCTTGTCATACTCTTGACACAACCCTTGGCTAGCCGGAGGGCTGGATGATAATAAAAAAGATATTTCTGGTATATTCGTAATCGAAATTGTAGATATTATTTATTTTTATGGGGTATTTATTTAAGCTGCAAACAAAATATAATAACGCATTAACAAAAATTTTACAGTGGTTCTTGATATTCAGGCAATACTTCATAATTTATAGATAATTTGTTAATGAAATATGAATTTTGGAATTTCTCAATTTTTAATTTATGTATATACTCTATTTTTTGGAATGCAATGTAATAATACATAATTGCCCATAATACTTGTTCTCTGATTTGTGCTGTTTTTGTTGAATATATATATATATATATATATATATATATATATATATAGTTATATATATATATAAATCAGAGTGAATCCGTAAGGATTAACTCAATTGGGTCATGATCATTTTTTAAGTGAATGCCGACAAAGTTTTTCTTTTTTTTCTTGAATAATAATTTTTACAACTATCCAAAAAGGACTAGTTAGACTTTAATAAAAGTAAAAGCATTAAAAATATCTTAAACTCAAAATACTGACAAATTTTCAATTAATAAATAAAAACAAAAAGTATAATATTCTATTATTACCTGTATTATATTTATTTTAATTTACCATATGTAGAAACCTTTACAAAGTAGACTTATTTTAAAAATAGGATCGATATATAAATTGCAACCCATTTTTAATGGAATTAATTTGTTATCGACGAAAGTGAACAACTATAAAATTTTAAAATGCTAGAAATTTAATAAAAAATGTCTAATATTAAAACTTTATTTCAAAAGATTTCATTTAAATCAGTAATGTAATATTAATTATTACCTGAATATAATTTGCCTAATTAGTTTTCGTCAAACTACTTGCCTTGTGCAACTTATTTACAATATTATCTTTAATTATAGATGAATGAAGATTAAAAAAACGTTTGGGTTCTAATATTAAAAATTGAGATAAATAATTTAAAATGAGAATTCTCATTTTAATTTAATTTGCTTTATTAGCTATCGACAAACTGTCGGCACTTAATTTATATTCAAGATGATAATATTATCGTTCATTACAGATGGATTAAATTCAGAAAAGTAAGTTTGGTATGTAATTTAATTTTACGTAGTTCTAGTATTAAAAATTTGCATAGAAAATTTAAAAAACAAATAATTCGATAAAAATAATTTATTTAGAGCTTGCGTCAAAGCAATTTAACGTCAGTTAATTTTTAAGGTGATGAAATTATTGTTTATTTTGTATGGAGTATTGATTATAATAAATTTTACATTGAGCAAAATTGGGCAAAAATAGTATTTAAAAAAGTTGCAAAGTAATAGAAAGAAAATACTAGTTGAAATATTAAGTTAGTTAACAATTCCAATCTTGTATGTTATAACTAGTCCCAAGGTTTGTTATAATTAACCCCAAGTGCCAAATTAGTAATTCAGTTTTTGAGAAAACGGAGCATCCGATTGTAATGATTCCAAAAACCATTTTACTTGTATTGACAAGATGAAGAACTGAATAAATTTTTGGGAAGGCAGGTTTAGCGGTTTCGGAATTGCAATAAAAAGAAGTATAAAAAATGACATTTGGCGGACAAAAATAACTATTACACATATGCACATTAAATTATCAGATATTTTATAGAGATTTTAATAATAAGTACGAAATATGTTTACATTTCTATAGGTTCTGTACCAATGTTTATCCGTTAAACCCCGACGCGGCGCTTACGCACTTTGATATTTTGTCTCTAAGTTCAAAAAAAAATTTTATTTTCAGGAATTTCAAAATATTAAAAAAGTCAAATTCTTTCAAAATTTTCACGATTTTTTTCAGTTTTCAAAAAATTTTGAACCTTTTTTAAAAATTTTAATTTTCGGTACGGAAAGTTCCAACAATTTGCCTTAAAGCACGATGCCATGCACCACTAGTTATAATAATCTATTTGAAAACATTTTGAAATTCCTCGAAGATTTCATTACGGTGCGGGGAAGTTACAGCAATTTGGGATCGTTCAAGTATTACGTAAGCAGATTTATTACTATTATTTACCCCCCCCCCATCCCCCTCGTCAGCAAAAGTAAGCAAAGCTCTTACCCCCTACCACCATGCTTACGTAAACATTTTGCAATTAATGTATTGTTTTTTTAAATATTGTAATTATTAGGTTATAATTATAATTTTAAAAATAAGAAAATAGATTTAGGAAGTAGAGATTTTAATGATATGGTATTCAACATAGAGTAACAAAATCATTATAATCTTACGAACATAACAAACTTATTTTAAATTTTTGGTACTGGCAAAGACAATGTAAAGTTGGTAGAAAAAATAAAAATACTACCTATGACGTAATCATCGTCCAGACCCAACCCAAAATAAGCAAATCAACAACCCCCACGCCCCCCTATAGTGCTTACGTAATACTTGAACGCCTTAAGGCACGATGCCACGCACCAATAGTTTTCATAAAAAGTTTAACAATCAGTCGTACGAGTAGCATAAAATAAAAACAATGTAGATTATTTTTTCCCAGACATCGGTCTATTATTTTGCCTAGGTGGAAATCAGCTCGGCGAGGCGAACTCAGACCTTGTTACTTGACCTTGCATCGGAGCGCGTGCCGCATATGTTACTGTGTATTGTTTAAACTCGGCCGATCCCGTAAAACTGCGATAGGCAACAAGCAACGAATATATAATATAAATCTATTCCAATCATTAGCATGCAAATTGTATTCTTCTCGAATCAAAATGAAAATCTCATCGGCATTTGCACAATCTTAAATCAAGACCGAGTAAAACCAATTTGTCTGAATGTGAAAATTCATCTCGAAACAGAGGATTTCACGCGCGAAATTACATTGACTGGATTGAGGTAATTAATCAGACTCTTGATGAAATAAATATGTCTAGAAGCAGAACTTGTCTAGAAGTTTTGCTACAAACATTTTGTTTGGAATTAGAATAATAGATGAACAGTGGTTCATAATGCTTTATGAGCTGTGAATAGAACTGAAGCATTTATTTGAAGTAAAACTTCTTCATTCGCTCTCGATGATATCATTTCTATACGGGTCGATTGTGATTAGTCGTCGTGTAGGGGGAAGTCTCCGAGTGCCGGACACCTAAGGTTATTTATAAATAAATCAAAAAATATTTTACGAAATGTTTATTAAATTATGACTTATGTTATATAACAAAAGTTAGAAATCAAACTAAATTAACAAAAACGCAATCTTTGCTAAACCATAATTAGTACTATCAATCAATCTTTGGTAACAAAAAATGTGATTTTACGACGTGGCACCTAGTACCAGACATTTCAAAATAACCAGCATTAAACTTATATATAGCCATCTCCACACTCTGAAATATCTGCACATTTGTGTTTGACGAATATTCTTAGATATTGCAAAAAATCACTAATTATCCAGCCTTTTGGCTGGGCCACACCGATGGTCTCAGCTGGAGCATTTATCATAAGATTTTCATTCTTTGATTAGGAAAATACGAAAAATGGGGGTATGTAGTGACCGTTAGCATTCATACAGAACAAAATTAAAGAATTCGAATAAATTACGTCCATTCTCACAAGAAATATCAATATGTTTACTTCCGGCGCTAAGGGACGACTTAGTGTCCGCTGCTAAGGGACAGACAATTTCGCTCATTTGATGGTACCTACTAAAATTGTTTGAAATATCTAATAATATTCTACCATTTTACGGATAACAATCAAGTACTACTTTTATTTTTGAATGCCACTAAAAGATAAATACATAAATACACTAGAATTACTTCCATTGATATTTAGGTGACGCCGTGTTTTTGCGCCTAAAACAACAAAGGGTTTCTCCCGCCGTGGCCGTGTGCGTCACAGTTGAGTCTTGGCGCGTTATCCTGCACTTGTGTGCTCCCCGCGCCCCTTTCACTTGTATTTTGAAATAAAAAGATTTATACTCGCTTAAATAATACTGGTTAAATAGAGTGTCCGGCTTTAAGCGTCGTCCGGCGTTACGGGACTTCCCCCTATATGAATAGAGATCTGTCGTTGTATGCGTACCGGCATCAACGTTGTATGCGTACCGATACAAAAATAATTCAAAATAATAGAAATATAGTAGTTCTTTTGATATCATTATTTCTCAATCTTTCTTTACGCAATAAAATGGAAAACGTTCAGTAGTTTTTACTTTATTTGAGCATTTAACACCAATTTTAAAAGGTTACTGAGTAGTTAGTCTTAGTACCTGGTGCTGTCATATGAAGTGAAATTAAAAAAATAAATAATAGATAAAGTAAATAAAAGACAAGTATATGTGATAATATTTGCAGGGTTTCGATTAGCATTTATTGTATCGCACGTCATGTCTTCATTTGGTTGCATTACAAAAGTTGTATTATAAAAATTATCAAAATATAAATAAATAATAGAAAAATAAAGTTCTAGAATCATATTATCATTTGTACTGCTATATAATATATTATAATCCCGTTCATCATCAGAGGGATTTGGTTGAAAGGCACGTCAATTGTCATGTTTACATTTGGTTACATTAATAATAATTACAAAAATTGTATTATAAAAATTATTCATATATAAATAATTAATATAAAAATAAAGTTCTAGAATCATATTATCATTTGTACTGCTCTATATTATATTATAATCCCGTTTCCGTTTATTGTATCGCACGTCATGTCTTCATTTGGTTGCATTACAAACGTTGTATTATAAAAATTATCAATATATAAAGAAATAATATAAAAATAAAGTTCTAGAATCATATCATTTGTACTGCTCTATAATATATTATAATCCCGTTCATCATCAGCGGGATTTGGTTCAAAGGCGAACACATCAATTCGACGACAACATTCGTGAAGGAGGATCAGGTGGCTCCTGATTATCAATAAATACCATAATTGTCATAGCCATCCGAGATGAATCACAGTACCCATCTCGTCCAATATTCCCCATTTCTATGCAAATAATTTGGTAGTTGCTTCATCAAAAGCTAGATGGCAACATCAATCCATTTTTGGATTGGAAAGCCGATACTAGTGATATTCTTGTTTCGAATGCTAATGCCAAAACAGCTTCAGTCAAAACTTACTGCAAAATTGATTACTTGTGATGATAAATTTAATAGTAATCCTAACTTTTATATTTCGATCATTGCTTACCGTCCGATTTATAAGGCCAATTTCAATTATGCTGATCCGCTTGAATCATATGCTGAAGTGAAAATTTAGAAATTATTTGTTGTATTGAAATCTGATTTTGTTTCTTGTTCACCAATAAAGATAACTAAGAACTCATGACCAAATGGTATTGCTACATTATTTCTTTATGATTTACCGAATAACACCGACTAAAAATAATTTGGTTATATCCATAGTAATACATTTTTTACTACATAGTAACGTTTACATTTGTCCTAAAATCGATAACTAAAATTGTAGAATCAAAAAGATGATTGAAAATACAAAATCTTCTGACCACTGTCAGAAATTTTGAAAACTGACATAAACTAACATATCCACCGACTGTAAGTAAAAAATATCATTACTAATATGAATATATAATATTCTCTTAATCAATATGCGTATTGTGGATATTAAAACTTCAATAATTTAATTAATAAATAATAAAAAAATTAATTTCTAGTGATGATAAAAAATAGTAATTCTAACCTTTATCATTCCACCATTGGTCAACGTCCAATTTGAAATATATGGAGTTAAAATATAGAAATTATTAAAAAAAAAATAAACTTTGATATAAAAATGTAAAATTGTATTATGAATAAATGTCATGACATTATTTTGTTTCGTGTTTCCAAAGCCAACTCCGAACCTGATGATCTATTAGCGCTGCCATAAATTTAATATTTCTTTGACGGAATGACACAGATGTGTAATTATGTATTACTATGAATATAAACAAAATGCAAACCTTTATTTCTATTATATAGTAATTTTTACACATGCCCTAAAATTAACAATAAGCGGAAGTGTAGAATTAAAAAAATGTCTGAAAATCAAAATATACTGACTATTGTCAGAAATTTTGAAAATTATCAGATATTAATATAACAAGAGTTTCTTTTCCAAATCATACAAACATATCCTATATGCGACATAATGTTATTACTAATAAGAATATATATTTTCATATTTTCTAGGACTAATAGCAAAATGTAGATATTACAACTTTAATAACTGAATTAACAAATAATTATAAAATTGATTACTAGTGATGACAAAATTAATAGTAATCCTAACCTTTTTGATTCCACAATTGGTCTGCGTCCAATTTATGACACCAATTACGTATGCCGGTCCGCTTAGAGTAAAAATATAGAAATTATTTATGTAAAAATAAACTGACATAAAAATATAAAATTTTATTATGGAAAAAATGTCATATTGATGTCATTATTTTGTTTCGAGTCACAAAGCCAACTCTGAACTTATGATCAATAATTATTATTTAAAATTTATTATTTCCTTATGTTTGACGATTATATGGATTATTATATTCATATTCATAGTAATATGAACAATTTTAATATTTTATTGTAAATTTTAAACCTGTCCTAAATCAAATAAATAAAAATAAAAGTTAAAATCATACATCTTTACTTATATATTTGAAAAGATGTTTTGACAGCCAAATCGTCGAACTAAAAAAATAAGTTAAGAAAAAATAATTTTCTTTATTATGCGTTCCGACACTTGATGTGTCTCATTGTGTCATCATTCAGAATATATACATATAAATAAGTAACTGAGAACGAAATATGAAACTATACAAATTATATATAAAAATATAAATGACAAAATATATAAAAAACCATTATAAAAATATGAGAAACAATATACATACCACTAGGTCAAAAGCATGAAACTTATACTTAAAATGAAATAATATAATTAATTTTTTCACAGAAGTTAACACAAAATCATTATTATTAGAAACAAGAGAATTTTACTATTTAAATTTAATTTAAATAATGGAGAAAAAAATCATGCTATATATAGTATATAGTATAATCATGCTATATATATATTATATAGTATTATCATACCATATATATAGTATGGATATAAACAAAATAAATTAGTGCCACTTAGTGCCATATAGTTGCCACAAATTTAATATTTCTTTATGATTTACACACATTCTGTCTTGTCTAGGCATTCTGTCAATCGAAAAACAATCTGTCAATCGTGGCAACACCAATCGATCATAAGTTTGGAGTTGGCTTTGGATAAAAAATAACAAAATACAGATACAGATTTCAATTTAGATTTTTATATTTTTATCAAAATTTATTTTTTCATAAATATTTTTTATATATTTAATACAAGTGCAGAATTCGTGTTATTGTTGACACGTCGAAGCGGACGTTGAGCAATGGAGGATTGATAATTGTTAAAATGACTTTTAACTTCATCATCAGTGGTATGCAATTCTGCAGTTACTTTGACCGAAGAGGAGGTGACATTGTTTTTCGGAAACGCTTTAGCTGCTACGATGTTGGTTATATCCTTCTTAGTGCTCGCCAGTCGTTCAAGACAATAACTGCAGTTCCAAGTTGGACCACACAAAAGATCTTCATGATGGAACACACCTGAATATGTCACCGGTATTATTTTTAAACTTGTTAACTCGGTTTTCCGCAAAACCATGATTGACCTGATTGCAAAGGCAACACAGCTATTTTATCAGCAAGCGATTTCATATCCGTTTGCTTATCCAATTTCTGAAAATGTTTATCAACATCTATTGCAGTCAATTCATCAAAATCATCGCCACCCGCAGTTGGTGCTGTCAAATTCTAACCAGGGTTCGCATGATTCTCATCAATCTGTTGACTATTATAAAAATAGGACGTGTTGCTGCATTGACTGGATACATGTAATGAAATAATTAGATTTATTTCAATGTTTGGAATGCTATTACCTGGATTGATCTTGCCTTCAAGTTAGTAATTCGGAGCAGGAACGACTAACTAGAAAGTACAGATATCGAAAATATTTCGTGTTAAATAGCACCCATGCAGCAAACTATTAATTATTCAACTCGTGCTCAGTCGTCTCGCAACAACAATTAGATTTACCCTCGGAAGGCCAATACCCGGATTATTGTTTCCATCATTCAATGTTGGGAGCAGAAACTTTTGAACTGATGGTGAACAATCGGGAATTTTGGACGTTTAATAGCATCCTTGTGGTAAACCATTACAAACGGCACCATAATAGTTGTTTACCTGATACTGGTGATTCATCTTGGATCTATTAAAACTCGTCTCGGATCACTAACATTTGTGCTATTAGTTGATGATCTTCATAAAAGCCATCGAATCATTTGTTCATCTTTATGCAGAACGACTGGAATACCGCCTCCATTATTCCAGACTGATATCGTATTGGTTTCTTGACAATATCTATTTTTATACAATCCATTTTGTACACGTTGTTTGTTATCAGCAGCGTTCACTAAGATTTTGTCGAAAATCTTGTATAGGCCTGGCACGTATGTGATATCCTTTTCTTTTCATTCTTTAGATTTGTCATAAATCCACATAGTGTCAGTCGTTTTCTCAACGGAGCCTATATAAGTATCCGGCCGAAGCAAGATATGCTCCAGCTGCGACTTTTTCTGATAAGTCTTTTATATAGTCATTTTTCCTGTGGATTTTCTAGAGGCTGCCTTTGGCTGTTGGGGGGCCGCAGAACTTGATGAAGACTCCCCGCCATTGGACATCCTTGCAAACATCGACTTTATATCAGCCATGGTTGAGTTTTTCGTATCTTAATAAAGCATGTGGAGGCTTAATATTGTTTTCGGGCGCCAAACAATAAACCGGTCGTTATGGGCCGCTTGCAAAATGGAAATATTGATATGCCTTCGCCTTTCAACCAAATACTGCTAATGAAGATCGGGAATTATTATTTTTGTAATATTATTAACTTGTTTATAAATTTTGAAATATTTTATTACTTAATTTTGTAAAAAAAATGGTGTTTAAATAAACGATGAATTTAGTGCGATTTGCAACGTGCGAATTGTTTTATTTAATTCATTTCAAATTTAATTTTGATAGGTCAATTTAATTTCATTTGTCAAAATTCAAAGCCTACCGTAACTTTTTAGAATTGATATTAAAGCTTAAATATCCTCAAAATTACTAAATGACTTTATTTTTATTGCGCAAAGACATATTGTAATTAATAAAGAGCATTAATAAGTATTATACTTTCTATGAAAATGAAATGCTAAATTTCTAAATATTAAAATTTAAATAAAATAAATTTTGTTTAGACTTTACCATGAGATAAAATTTCATCGGTGATATGAATCATCATTTCTAGTTATTCATATACATTCTTCTAAGTTCCTATTGTATAATCTTCATGAACTAGATTTCGTCTGCCAAGATCTTGTAAAATCATCTCACAATTGTATTCAACGTGTAAATTAATCGGTAACACTTCTGATAATCTTAAAGGTACCACTTTATTAATTGTTTACTTTCGTACGATTTTTAGATCAAGGATAAAGTCTGTAATCAAGTATCATGTCATGGACGTACGCCGCATCATCTAATAAAATCTGATCACGCAGACAACTTTGAGTCGAACTAGATTAATGAAAATTATGCACCAGTATTTATTAACTAAATTTTAAAAAGACTTTTAATGTACCATGGAGATAGTTTTGCCCATAATTGCACATTAAAGGATTTTTTTTTGATAAAGGAACTTGAAGAATCCAATGAGCTGTTACGTTGACTTCTTAAGACTTGACTTTAACGGCAACCCAAACGGTTGTTCTTCAGAATTTTTTCATTGTTTATTGATGTAGCAATGTTTTATAGAGTTATTTTCACTAATAAATTTATTTAACTTCCCCAAGGAAAAGCTTGTTTTTGCCGCAAAATCTGATTTGCAAATTTCATGTTTTCCTGGCGTTTCAAGTCATTCTGAATCGAATGAAGTTTGGAAAATGTATATGTGTGTATGTGACCGATTTTTGACTTTTTGTGGACATTTTTTCAAATTGGCTGGACCGATTTTAAAAATTTGAAAACCATTAAATATAATTCGGTAAGAACTAGTTTCTTTGTAATTAGCAGATATATATATATATATATATATATATATATATATATAAGAGAGAGACTTTAACTTAAAATATATATAGAATGGTAATTTCGTTAATGTTAATATAAATATATTGACATTAACAATTAATTAATGTCGAAATTACAGAATGGTAATTTCGATATTAACATTAACAAAATTACCATTCTATATATAGTTTAAGTTAAAGTCTCTCTCTTATTATTTTAATTTATTGAAAAAATATAGATTAATGTATTTGATTTTAATACTTAGAAATTTAGCATTTTATTTTCATAGAAAGTATAATACTTATTAATGCTCTTTATTAATTACAATATGTCTTCGCGCAATAAAAATAGTCATTTAGTAATTTTGAGGATATTTAAGCTTTAATATCAATTCTAAAAAGTTACGGTAGGCTTTGAATTTTGACAAATGAAATTAAATTGACCTATCAAAATTAAATTTGAAATGAATTAAATAAAACAATTCGCACGTTGCAAATCGCACTAAATTCATCGTTTATTTAAACACCATTTTTTTTACAAAATTAAGTAATAAAATATTTCAAAATTTATAAACAAGTTAATAATATTACAAAAATAATAATTCCCGGTCTTCATTAGCAGTATTTGGTTGAAAGGCGAAGGCATATCAATATTTCCATTTTGCAAGCGGCCCATAACGACCGGTTTATTGTTTGGCGCCCGAAAACAATATTAAGCCTCCACATGCTTTATTAAGATACGAAAAACTCAACCATGGCTGATATAAAGTCGATGTTTGCAAGGATGTCCAATGGCGGGGAGTCTTCATCAAGTTCTGCGGCCCCCCAACAGCCAAAGGCAGCCTCTAGAAAATCCACAGGAAAAATGACTATATAAAAGACTTATCAGAAAAAGTCGCAGCTGGAGCATATCTTGCTTCGGCCGGATACTTATATAGGCTCCGTTGAGAAAACGACTGACACTATGTGGATTTATGACAAATCTAAAGAATGAAAAGAAAAGGATATCACATACGTGCCAGGCCTATACAAGATTTTCGACAAAATCTTAGTGAACGCTGCTGATAACAAACAACGTGTACAAAATGGATTGTATAAAAATAGATATTGTCAAGAAACCAATACGATATCAGTCTGGAATAATGGAGGCGGTATTCCAGTCGTTCTGCATAAAGATGAACAAATGATTCGATGGCTTTTATGAAGATCATCAACTAATAGCACAAATGTTAGTGATCCGAGACGAGTTTTAATAGATCCAAGATGAATCACCAGTATCAGGTAAACAACTATTATGGTGCCGTTTGTAATGGTTTACCACAAGGATGCTATTAAACGTCCAAAATTCCCGATTGTTCACCATCAGTTCAAAAGTTTCTGCTCCCAACATTGAATGATGGAAACAATAATCCGGGTATTGGCCTTCCGAGGGTAAATCTAATTGTTGTTGCGAGACGACTGAGCACGAGTTGAATAATTAATAGTTTGCTGCATGGGTGCTATTTAACACGAAATATTTTCGATATCTGTACTTTCTAGTTAGTCGTTCCTGCTCCGAATTACTAACTTGAAGGCAAGATCAATCCAGGTAATAGCATTCCAAACATTGAAATAAATCTAATTATTTCATTACATGTATCCAGTCAATGCAGCAACACGTCCTATTTTTATAATAGTCAACAGATTGATGAGAATCATGCGAACCCTGGTTAGAATTTGACAGCACCAACTGCGGGTGGCGATGATTTTGATGAATTGACTGCAATAGATGTTGATAAACATTTTCAGAAATTGGATAAGCAAACGGATATGAAATCGCTTGCTGATAAAATAGCTGTGTTGCCTTTGCAATCAGGTCAATCATGGTTTTGCGGAAAACCGAGTTAACAAGTTTAAAAATAATACCGATAACATATTCAGGTGTGTTCCATCATGAAGATCTCTTGTGTGGTCCAACTTGGAACTGCAGTTATTGTCTTGAACGACTGGCGAGCACTAAGAAGGATATAACCAACATCGTAGCAGCGAAAGCGTTTCCGAAAAACAATGTCACCTCCTCTTCGGTCAAAGTAACTGCAGAATTGCATACTACTGATGATGAAGTTAAAAGTCATTTTAACAATTATCAATCCTCCATTGCTCAACGTTCACTTCGACGTGTCAACAATAACACGAATTCTGCACTTGTATTAAATATATAAAAAATATTTATGAAAAAATAAATTTTGATAAAAATATAAAAATCTAAATTGAAATCTGTATCTGTATTTTGTTATTTTTTATCCAAAGCCAACTCCAAACTTATGATCGATTGGTGTTGCCACGATTGACAGATTTTTTTTCGATTGACAGAAAGTGTGTGAAATATTTAATTTGTGGCTACACTAATTTATTTTGTTTATATCCATAGTAATATAAACATTTTTTATTACAGGGTAACTTTTACACATATCCTAAAATGGACAAGGATTTAAAAAAATGACTAAAAATACAAAATTTTGTGATTGAGAGATATTAATGTAGCATAAATTTCTTCTTCAAGTAGAACAAACATGTCCATCGACTATGTATGACATGTCATTACTAATGGTACATTGTATATATTAAAACTTTAATCATAATTATACAAAATACTGAGTTAACAAAATATACGTAATAAATATAAGTAAAATATGTAGTTCAAGCGATTTGTCACAGAAGAGGTTGGACGTAGAATGTAATTACCTTTTAATTGAGATATTTCTTAAAAATAGATTTTCTCATATTGTCTGATAAAATAAGGAAAACAACAAAATTTAAAATCTTACGATTTTTCAGAGGAGAGATTGGATGTAAAAAGTAATTGCTTTCTGGTATAAAAATTTCTTAAAAATAGTATTTCTCATTGCGCTTGTTACAGCAAATACTAAAGTGGAAATCTTTGTAGGTTTACAATTAAGTAAAGAATTTCTTCATCAGTTCAGGGAGCATTTTTTTTAATTCAAAGGGAATTCAATTACTATTCCTATGGCAAATGTAAGTTAATAAACAACATATGGCAAAAGTGCCTTACAACGCCAATTAGAACAAAGACGCACATTTTATTTCGCAACATCTTTGCAGTTTGTACTGAAGTAATTAGAAATTATCCACATATTTGCACATAGCAACAGCTCGATATTTATGTACTTGCTTTTTATTTATGAGATCATTCAATACATAGATATAATATTATTACCTTACATATATTGTACTCATACAATGAATTGCTATGATTCATTTGGAGGAAATAAAACTGCTGGGTACCGATATCGTTTGCGTTGCGATGTCGACGATTTTAAATATGTCATCATTGTTCCATATGTTGCTAAGATTGTTATCAATGTAGGTCTCATATTGAGGAAAGAACAGACAAGTATTTTTTTTATTTTTATCATTTTAATAATATAAAATAATGGTCACCAAAACGCCTTAAAAATGAGACGCTTAACATTATGTATGGTCCTATTTCCAATTTTTAATTAGATATACCGGACTAAAATGTTTAAAAGTCGATTTTGTTTGTTTTGAAATTTATCAAAGCTCAACGATTCAAGAATATGCGTACAAGAGAATTTTTCAAAATTTAAATTATTTTTGGAGATATAGCTGCTTGACCACAAAAATCCTCCTCAGTTTTCCCCCACAAATTAAATTTTGTATATCCCTATTTCTATTTCTTTAGGGGGTAGTCTAGAATTTTTAAAAAATCGATATTATTTGTTATGGTTATTACCAAAGCTTAACTATTCAAGGATATGCGTATAAGTAGATTTTTCAAAATTAAAACTATTTTCGAGGATATAGCTGCATTGACCACAATAATCCTCCTCAACTTCCTTCCTTCATGAAACTTTAAATGCATTCAGAATGCACTACACTCATCCTCAATTTCCAATCTTTAACTATTTTTCAAAAATCGAGAATATAAAAGAAATGTAATTTTTTTCAGACAGTTGCTATTTTGTAAAAAAAAAATTAACTTGTCCGTAGTTCATACGAATTCAAAATAAGTCAAGGTGCCAATGGTCAGGTGCAAATTTTTAAGACCCCCTTTTTTATCACCTTGAGGAATTAAAACTTTTTGATTTTTTGCCAAATTCCAAAACTTTAGTAAAAACAATATAGTATAATTGATGAACAGGCTAACCATAGCTAAGGAAAATAATTCAAATTTTGTGGCTAACAATAAGACATTCTGATTCAATACCCCACAATCGATATCGACTTGTCGTGAACAATAAATTTGAATTAAAGTCTTGCAGCAATAAATACAACTTCTTAATTGATTTGTTTTTGAAGCTTTTGTTGTGTGGAATTGCATCAGGATTTTCGTCGTCTCTTGGTTTATTACTGAAAGAACTTAATCACAATTGAGAGATTCATTTCTAATATAACTTCATAAATATATGAGCCCTCATGAATCTTCTTTACTCCTATTAGTGATATAATAGATTTTTATTAATCTAGGTCTCCAGTTGAAGAAAAAACAGACAAGTATTTTTTATTTTTATCACTTTAAAAATATAAAATAATGTTCGTCAAAATGTCTTAAAAATGAGACGCTTAAAATTTTCTCTGGTTCCATTTCCAAAAACCTATTATGTCTCTTTTGAATATTTTCGAAGTTTAACAATTCAAGACTATGCATTCGAGAAGATTTTTCAAAATTAAAATTATTTTTGGAGATAAAGCTATTTGACCACAATTATCTTTTTCTTTAGAAAAATGTTCAGTGTCTTTCTCTTTCCTCAATAGACATAAAAAATTCTATGTCTTTAACTTTTATGATTTTAAAAATTCAAAAATTGCTAGAGATATTGATTGGGAATCTCGTTGATTAGTTTTTGGTAAAGATCAGCAGAGCCATATCTTCGTAATTAAATGTTGAAAAAAACTCTGACGATTTGTACAACGATAGATTTCACAGTCTAAAATAGCATACTAAAATATTGTAGGCCTACAATAAACTGATAAATTATAAAAATTCATCAAAATTTAGAATTTCCTCGGCATTCAAGCGATGGTAATCAGAATCTAAGCCGAAGCATCTGCACGCCCTTTGCTGTTGCGTTTTGATTACATTTATGATTACCGTTTACATGCATACTCAAAATACATTTTCAGAACCCGAGAAGGATAAAATGAAATGTGTTAAACAAATTGATTTAAATTAAATAATTGCAGGCCTTACAAGTACGTTTCAAAGATATTAAATGAAAATCGTTCTTAATGAAAGCAAAATCTTTATTTTCGAAATTAATAATTAAATATTTTATCTAAATAGCTAAATCTCGATTTTAATTAAGTTGATTATTTATACGTATCGAAAAGTTCATGCAACTTGCCTGAAGGCAAAATGATACTCACAACTAGTTTACATCATTATTAATAAATGATTATCCTAATTGTTTAAGTGGTCCTGTGGCGCAACGGATAACGCGTCTGACTACGGATCAGAAGATTCCAGGTTCGAATCCTGGCAGGATCGATTAATTTTTTTTTTATTTTTTTAATAATTTTTTTTTTTAATTTTAATTTACTATTTAATTATTAAAAAAATCTTATTTGAATATATGGTGTATTAATAAATGTTCACATTAATAACAATTTTAATTAAATAAATAAGATTTTTTAAATAATTAATTATTAAATTGAAATAATAAAATTTTCATTAAAAAAAAGTGAAAAAAATAATATGTGTTATCTTAATTAATGTTCACATTCTTAACGATTTTAATTTTTTTTTCAATTTAATGCAAATATTTAAAAAAAAAGTTTTGTTATATAAATATGTGTTATATTAGCTAGTGTTCACTTTTTTTGTGCTTTTCTTTTAATTTTTTGTATGGTGAGTTATTACATTTTATCTTATTTTACCTTTATATACTTTAGCAATATATTTTTTTGTCAAAAATAATCATCATATTCTTTAGATTTAGATAATTATTCATAATTATAATTGATTTTTTTTGTTAATTTAGAAATTTTAGAAATTTGTAACTTATAATCCTGATATTTTTTTATTGTAGCACTGAAGATGAGTCAAATCAAGACTTGAAACGTTTGCTATTACAATTAAGACATTTTCCTTTACTAAATTTGTTTCATTATTGTAGTATGCCCAAGAACAACTTTATCATATTATTATAAAATTTGGATAAAGTTCATTCAAGAATAAAATCAATCAGTTTATAGAATCAGTTTTAGAATTTAATGAGTTTTTAGTAAATCAGTTTTAGAATTTCATCACTTTTGATTAAATTTCAGTAGATTTAGATACGAGTCGCAAAGGATATTTTGATCTGACCTTTTACTAATGCAATTTGACGAATTAACCTGATGATAGAACGTATCTGGTTCCGAAACGTCGTACTTATTGTTAAACATCTAAAAAAAACTAATTGTTTTCTATATATTGAATTGTTGTTCGAAAAAGAAACGGAAATCAATTTATTGAAAAATATTTACAATATATAATTATGCAAGTATAATTAATTATTTAATATTATTATAATATATTTAATTAATTTAATTATAAACTTGTTTTATTATTTTACACAAAAAAAATAAAAAAAATTAATCGATCCTGCCAGGATTCGAACCTGGAATCTTCTGATCCGTAGTCAGACGCGTTATCCGTTGCGCCACAGGACCACTTAAGCAATTAGGATAATCGAGCCTTCATTAATTATTAAATTGATCAATTATTATTAAAGAACATAAATAATTTTCAATATATACACATTTATCAAAAAGTAATTGTTTTGTGTTTTTAATATTAAAGTTATGTCAGTTAATCAAAATTATAGCGTTACAAGACTACCATACAATTTGTTCAGATTAACTTCTCTCCCAGCAAAATTGTTTCCTGTGACTTCATTAGCTGGTATTCCAGAAATTTTAAGTTAATTTCTATCTAACTCGCATATCATTTTACCTTTCTCGCAGTACAAAATAAATATATATATAAAACATATTTATTATGGCACTCAATAAAAGTCTTTGTATAGAATCAATGGAAATTACTCACAGCCTCAAGCACTTTCATATCAGTTTTCAAAATATGTAGTGATTGTGCGTTCAAAATGTAAAAAAATCGGGTGCATCAGAATAAAAATTTTAATTTCGTCAAAAAAAATCAACTTTCCGAATGAATTTTATGAATTTCATTGACTACCTATATGAAGCTATAAACCAACCAAATAGATTCAAAAATAAAGGTTTAGAAGCTCCAATACAAGCAGACAAACAAAAAATAAAGATATCAATTCATTAGACATTGTTGGAGGTATAATTATCATTATATTCGTATAATTATGCTACTAACCCCCACAGGTAATTGTAATAAAATAGGAGAAAAGGGTGCTATAAGGTGATCACTCTTGATTTGAGGATAGCAATGCCAAATCCTAAACTTCTAACTATTCATATTATTATCTATTAACAAATTTTTAATATTAAAAATAAATTAGATGTATAGGTCAACCGTTGGTTTCTAAAAAGCGACCTCGTTAAGGAGAAGTTTGGTTACAGCTCCAAGAACTAGTAATCGTAAGTACTCATTTGTGTTCAAAAATAAAATAAATTATGAAAAGATGTCAATTAAATACATCACTAACATCATTATCATATACTAATTATAAGTCATTTAATAAAACATCTTATTTAATTTGGCCTGATGTCAAGTAAATCACGAGTATGAGCCTAGTTAACACAAAAATTCATGACCACCTCCGTTTAACTACAAGAAATATATTACAAAATTCATCTATAATAAGATTTCTGTTATATCAAGAGCTTTTAATACATATTAACAGATCAATTTATCTGACGGTCAGCATTTTATCCAACGTTTTCACAAGAGATAAACGTTCTAAGGCTTCTCTGATTACGTATCGAACATTTTCGTAATAGAATAATAAACTTTTCCTTGCCTTTGGCAGCATCACGTAATTCGCTCAAACAGAAATTACAGAAATAAACTTTGTTTAAACAATTAGTGGCAATGAAATTATTGTAACAGATATGAAAATGTGAATTATAGAAAAATATAATTTTAGAACGTGGGATATCAAAAATAAGTTTTTAACACTTATCAGAACTACAAGTTCTTTGAGCTTTGCATAAAATCGTATGGTGTTAAAAGGAGTTTTGATAAAAATTACTTAAAAATCTCGTATATCAAATAAATTGTCTCAATTGTAATTTAATTTACATAGGAGAAACGAGCCAGAACTTGATTAAACGTTTACTACAACACAAAAGTAATTTTAAAGAGCCTAGACAATTTAAAACTATGCTTGCGGACCACATTAATACATTAAAACACAATATAAACTTTTTTAACCCGACTGTACTACAATTCAAAGATAATTTGTTTAAACTAAATAAACTTAATATTGTTTAATTACAAGTTTGATATTTATATTAAATAGTGTAGTGCATTACCATATATTGATATCATGGATTATTGAATTTTTTATTTTAACACTGAGATTAATTGAAAGTACTTAGTACTCTTTATCATTTTTTCCCCCAATTCAATCGTTTAGTTTTTAATTTTATTTTTAGTTTTCACTAAATAAAGGCTAGGATTATAGCCGAAACGTATGGATGTAAAATAAATTTTTGAAAAAAAATCAAGTTTTCATTGATGTTATGCCCAATTACTATACTTTGTTAATACGTATGGCAACATTAAATTCAGAATCATACAATATATATAGACTTTTTCAACAGTAGTTTCAAATAATTAATAAAAACTTGTCTAAACAAGCTCCTATACATATACAAAACAAACACAAATTGATAATATAATCAAAATATAAACAAAGATCGAAATTCCTAAGAAATATTTTATTTATTCAATTACATCTTTCATAGTAAAGAATTTAATCTAATCACAGTAGTAAACAATGCTACTATACAAATTTTAATTGACCTAGACGTTTTTCTAAACATATAGAGTACGATATACATTAATCAATTTTGTATTAGTATTTAAAATTATGTAACCAATGTCAATGACAAATTGGTAAAAACACTAACACTTAAAGAGTTTTTATGCGAATCAATTAATCTTTATTGTTTTTGCAATTTAATGACTAAGCCAGTAGGAACTAAATACAGTAGTTATTTGATCTTTTTGCAACATCGAAAATCTGGATTAAATATTTTATTCCAACAGATTTTGAATAATTTATTAAATTCTTTTACGTCTTTTTAAAATATCGTGATGTTTTCAAAAACCGCAATTTGCATATAGTGTATCATACCTTCAAATAGCGTATTCGTTTTTTCTATGCAAATGTTACGCAACGACATTATTTATTAAAAAAAATTCGTTAATGTTTACAGATCATGATCAATTACTTAACACAAATGAATTGACATTCAATGTCATATAGGACAATATAGAGATCGAGTACGATCAATCCGTGATATACATACTAAATAGAAATAGAGGAGACCGGGGTGATCGGGACAAAATCGCTGGGACGAGATGCAAAATATGGTATTGAAGATAACTGAAGTGAACAATGTAATGGGAGAAAAGTTTGGTAAGAACTGAATTTTTTTATGATACTACTAGATGTTATAGGCAACCTGGTCATCAAATTGTTTAATTCATTTTCTAGTGATCAAAAACAAGAGTCTAAAATACGTTCCATTGGAAATTTATACATTCATAGATGATTTTGATCAGGTATAACACCAGTAATTAAAAATTACAAATTTATTGGATCCATACGTTTTGGTCTATATCAAGTCCATCATTCTCTAAATAAAAGATTAAAAGGTACTAAAGGTTAAAAAATGGATTTTTCTCGAAATACAGGTTGGCAACTAAGTAAGTGCGGATTTTAGTTAGACATTTTGATCACTAACTGTTTGTCATCTTCCAAGTAACATCATTATCCCTCATTCATAAAACTTCTGCTTTTATTAGCAGAAAATTGAATCAGGTACAATTTGGAACCAGCATCATTATTGATTTTTGTTAAATTCAAGACATCCCAAACAAGCTCCACAAATTTTTGCTAAATGGCCAAAGATATGTGATGTCAATAAAGGAATAGATCACGGTTTGGATTTATCAATTCAGGTAATGATAAAATTTCAACTGCATTGGGTAATTTTATTAGTTTTTTAATGTAGACATCAGAATTAATCATTTTGTTGGCCATAACAGGTCAAAGTAGACATTTTCTTTCAACTGGACCACCAGAGCGTTTTTCATCTTTAAGTGAAAAATCACCAGAACCAAATTTGGTAAACCAGTTTTGACAATACCGTTTTTATAAGACTATGTGACCATAAGCATCGCATCACTTTTTGTGAGCCTAAGATGTCTTTTTACCTTTGCAGAAATTAAAAAGCAAATTTTGACAAAAAAGTTTAATTTCATTTTCCACATTTTAAGGAAAACTAAACAATAGATCAAAAAACTGTTTTTTACAGATTAACAGCAGAACAGTCTACTATCTAATATCAAAAGATATTTTACATTTGGACTACGTCAGCAAACCTAAAAATTCAATTAAAACCAACGTGAAAGCTCACAAGGAGAACCTCAGTTAAACTCTACTGGGATTCTGATGAAACTTTGCATGGTGATAGAGTTGATGGTCAAACCAAATTCCTTAAAATATTATAGGCTTATGAGAAAATGTTTAATTGTTGATTGAAGTTTTGAAAAATCCACCGCGTGACCTAATAGGCCTATAATATTTTAAGGTGTTCGGTTTGTCTATAAACTCTATTACCATGCAAAATTTCATCAAAATCTCAGAAGAGTAAACCAGAGGTTGTCCTTGTTAGTTGCCGATCTAATATAATACTATGGGGTTATGAAAATCTATTCTGTATTTGAAGTCATTAATATGTTCGATCAGCATGGTTTTGTATTGTTGTATGTATCTATATTTTCAAGTAAAAATCGATGTCACTACTGCTAAACATGAAGCTATTCGAGGCGGGTATCGAACTTGGAACATCGGATTGGAAACCCATAGCTCTAACCATTAACCTATGGGTGAGTCCTTAAAGCTGGCGTAAATCAATTATTATTTTTAAATGCCAACTTAATATAATACTATGGGGTAATGAACAGCTATTTGGTATTTGAGGTCATTAATATGTTCGGTCAGCATGGTTTTGTATTGTTGTATCTATCTATATTTTCAAGTAAAAATCGATGTCTATACTGATAAACACCAGACTATCCGAGGCGGATATAGAACCTGGAACTTCAGATTAGAAGCCCATAGCTCTAACTACTAACGTATGGGTGAAGCTCTTAAGCTGGCATGAATCGATTATTATTTTGAAGTGTATTTTATAGTCAATTCTGATTAAATGGCTTGCGATACATCCCACAAGTCAGTCTCACATCATAATAATATAGTGTGTATTACTTATCATCTTTTATCGCCAGCGTATTTATTACCTTCGATTTCCCAATATACAGAAATTGCTTCAGAAAAATAAACAATTCCGATACATGTGTCACCACTAGTTAACAAACGACTAGAAATTTACATATTGAAAATGAGAAAACTGAAATAAGTTGCACGCACGTGTGTTTATATACACGCGCACTCCCACGTGGTGACCGGCAATGGCCAACGTGAACTAGTTTCCTATGGTACTTTAATTAAAAGTTTATTGACTCGGATGCAAAAAAAAAAGAAAAAAAATTATTCTTTTTTGTCTACTGGTTGTAGCATGTAATAAAAACTTGACTATATTAAGAAGTTCCTGGTATAACCTTTGGAATTTTAAATACAATAATAATAATTCGACAAGTTCGTGAAATGATTAATGAAAAGAATAGGATGGATAATTAACATTTTCGTGAAGTTTCTTCAATACGTGTACTATCCAGTGATTTTTTTTATATAACAGACAATTTTATATATCTTTGTAACAATACTTTGTATTATAGAATCTGTGTGAAAATTCAACTGTTGAAATGCAAAGTGCGGATAGGTTTGAGCAACTATCCAAACTATTCGATATTTCTATAAAGAAACCATATAAAGTAGTATACATCGTTAGAAAGGTCTCAAAATTCTTAGTTCCTTTCCCACATATCGCAAATTCGAATTTCGCACGGTGTGGCCTACAGGCAAGTTGCAGTTGAAAAATTCAAAAAATACTGGAAAATCTCGAGAAAATTATATGAACACACTTAACGATTTATATATCATTTTATTCGTGATTTTATTCTGCATCTTTCGTCAGAACAAAGTTTTTTCGTATCTTTTACGGTTTAGCTTGTAGTGAGCAAGATTCGACCTAAACATTTCTGGTTCGATTCTCGCCTTGGACAACTCGATGTCAAGCAGTAGTGACATCGGTTTTCACGTAAAAATATAGATAGTTATATGCTTTCAAGTAAAAAAATAGCCTTTACCCATTACAGAAATATTACAGAAATTAAAATAATAAAATCATCACTTAGATAGGACAACCATTTGGGTTGCCATCTATAGTAAATCACGTCGTTTAAAAAGCCAGTACAACAGCTCATATTGAGAACTTATTAAGTTCTGATTGATGTTAAAAATTAAATAAATGAACTAGTGGTGCATGGCATTGTGCCTTAAGAGAAATTGCTGGAGTTTCTCGTACTGTAATTTATTTTTTTAAATGTTCTAATTTCTTTTTAATTTAGAAATATTATATTTTTAAGAACTTTGTAAGTTTTGAAAAAAATCGTCAATTATGAAAAAAATGTTTTTTTTTTTAATTTAGAATGTTTCGATTTTTTTTTTTTTTTGAAAATTTTTGAATTCTTGATAAAATTCTACGTTCTTGAAAATTTTGAAACTCATTCAAGTCGGTTGAAGTGAGTGCCACATATGTGAACTTTAAACATTAAAATTCTTAGTACGGAACCCATAGAAATAAAAACAAATATTGTACTTATTATTAAAAATCTCATACCTAAATTTAATAAAACAATGATTGATACAAACGTACACAACAAGCTATGTATTTTCAAATTACAAAACAAAAAATCATCATTTTTATCAAATGTCAACGTATAGAAAATTTTGAAAAATATATTCACTACAAAATTATTTAAGTGTATTTTATTCAAATTTTGAAACTTAAATTTTATACCAGTGCTTTTGGAGAAAGAGTTTTTTAAATTGAAGGTAAATTACTTTTTGTTCCTCAAGTTGACATATTTTTTTTTGGTATTTTAGGCAAATTGCTCCATTTTTTAAATTTTATATAACCAGTTATCCATTAATATTGTTTCATATAATTATCAGATATTTTATATATGAAGACATATATATATCTAAAACGCAATTAACAACTTTCATATAAGTTAAACACAATGTATAAAATTTCAACATAGTTAAAACGGTAAGCTAACAACTGAAGTTTCAAACAATAAATTATAAACTAAAAATATCATCATTAACAAGTCTCAATTAATTAAAATCTGTGCTGATGAAGCTTTTTGCTATCGACGCTCATAAAATAATAATTACTCTGGCAATTCAAATAAATAAAACTAGAATATAAAACTGAACTTGTGATAAGACAATGGATAACACTAAATATTACTCTTCACTAAAAATAGAATCTTCGTATAGAACATTATTAATAGTTGGAAATTTGCCCAAAAAATCTGTTAACAACCAATTCTATTGTAGCGACTACAATAGTCGTTAAAATTTTTCAGTGTTGCGAAATTATTAAAATAAAAATGTATAATATAGATCTCATGCAACAGAATTTAATAACAAAACCTTTTTTCACAAAAAAATTTTAAAATTATTAACTAATTAATATATTAACAACCATCATTAATATCCGCCAAGTTTCATAATTTCGAACACATGATACTTTCATTTTAAATATATGTCACGATCACCGACTTTGCAAATTGTTTTGATTGTATAATTTATATTGACATTTCGATAAAAACGTTCTCATGGAATAGAGAATTATCCATCTATTATATATATACAAAAATTTGCTAGATTAAATTGCAATCTTGGTATTGTTTTATCAGACTCTGATTGAGATATGTACAAATCGGTCGAATGGGATATCTTTAAAGTTATCTTTGTAAAAATGATTGCAATAATACCTATGATTAAATTTTTTGACGTGTTCAATGCCAATAACGAGATATTACTGCGTGTGAATTTTCATCATGATAATAAATCATCAAGGAACATCAACATGAAATGGCCAATTCTTCAATGAAATAGAAATGTTATATCCTTTTTTCATATAAATTAGTAGTAAAAACTGTCAAAATGCTATGTATTTGCTGTGCGATCAGAGATTTCACACAAAAAACTTAACTTCATGTACGTGTTATCAAGGCCACATTAGGAAGATGCACATATGATAACATTGTGCATTTTATAGATAATATTTTGTGTGTAAATCGTCTGAGTGCACAGCAAATACAAAGCATTTTTACAGTTTTTACTACCAATTTATATGAAGATTGCACCATAACATACCGTTGCCATAGCAACGTTATGTTACAATTCTATTTTGTTGGAGAATTGGCCCCAAAGCTTCCATGTTTACAAATTCTAAAGTTTTTAATGTAAATTTTAAGTTTAGAAAAATTATTTCTGCCATTTGCTCTCTATATTGAATAAATGTCTACAATAAAGGGAAAACTCATTTCATTGCTTTCCCTATTTACGAGAGCAGACAACCGAAAACTACTTTTTGAATCGATTGAGGTTTTTCACATACGTACAAGCCCTGATATTCTCTGAACTCTCAAAATACATCCTATAACATAGGGCTTAAGGGTAAAGCCGGGTGTATTATGGAAATAATTCCTTTGTAATAAATAAAAAAATATCCTGAAGGACCTAGTTATTTTGTTGCAAAAATTACATGTTTAAAGTTCAGATTTCAAAAACTGCAAAAGATAAATTTTCGTGTTTGCCTGTTCTATAACCCGTGTTTGCTATCAACATATCCCAACCTAGTACTTTTTTCGAGAAGGCAACCCAATGGTCAACCACTCTACTTTTTTATGTGCAGACAATATAAATTATATATTGTGATGACAAAAGTTATTTACGCCTATGAACTGTGTTTGCTTTCGTACATCCCCAACCCAGTATTTTTTCGAGAGAGCAACCCAATGGTCAACCCCTGTTATTTTCTATTGTCACCTAAAAGTTACATCCCAACCTGGTATTTTTTCGAGAAGGCCACCCAATGGTCAACCACTCTTCTTTTATATGTGTACACAAAATATATTAGATATTGTGACGATAATGAATATTGTCGCCTGGAAGGCTGTGAACCAGGTTACATCGCTTTTACCCTCATGCTAAGTAATGCATTTTCTCATTTATAATATATTACTAATAATATTTTTTCTCGATTATATCTCATATCTATAACGTTAAGTTTAAATTTGATATACTGCTTGATACCAAGATGTCCGAGGTTGAGATCAAACCAGAGAACAGTTTGTGCTAGCCCACATTCTTCACCATTACTAGAAATATTGAGAACTGTAGCTATTTTCAGGTTAAATATCAAAATCAACTGAAAATATTGAGAACCGTAGATATTTTCAGCGTGAATATAATTACAATACATTAAAGTAACATTTACTTTAATTACACGATGACTTGCCAAAGTAATATAAATATAAAAGAAAAATTAAAATAAATATCGAATTTAGTCCAAATGAATAAATTTTAATACATTCTAGCTTTTGCTCGCCGGTCGTAATAATTAAGAACGTGGGATAACACAAACTATTCCCGAGATCGATCACAACCTCTGTCAGCTCGATATCAAGCAGCATGATATGAAATTGTCCAAATGAGGTGAGAGATCTCAAATATAAAATCAAAACAAAATCGTATATATATATATATATATATATATATATATATATATAAAGCGAGAGGTTTTTGTTCAGATGGTGAAATAATATGATAAAAATTGTTTCTTGGGCATCCATCCAATAATTAAAAAAAACAGTTTTAATGCAAAATGTTTTAATTAAGAGAACATACGTTTCGGGTCCAGATTTGACCCATCTTCAGTGCATACAAATAAATTTTAAAAAAATATAACACAAAGAACAACACAAAAATGCAACGAAAAAATAAGTATGAAATAAAAAATTGAAAAAACATCAAGTTATGAAAATTTTTGAAAATTGTAAAAATTAAAATAAATAATATGTTTTATTGTAAAAAAGCTTATTCCAAAAACACATCTTGTTAGTTTGGAGACAGAGTTACGTTAATTTTTACAATTTTCAAAAATTTTCATAACTTGATGTTTTTTCAATTTTTTATTTCATACTTATTTTTTCGTTGCATTTTTGTGTTGTTCTTTGTGTTATATTTTTTTAAAATTTATTTGTATGCACTGAAGATGGGTCAAATCTGGACCCGAAACGTATGTTCTCTTAATTAAAACATTTTGCATTAAAACTGTTTTTTTAATTATTGGATGGATGCCCAAGAAACAATTTTTATCATATATATATATATATATATATATATATATATATATATATATATTTGAAATGTTAATTTGCAGCCAAATCGTCGAAGTAAAAGAACAATAAATATTGAACGATTTATTTAGTACGTTTCGACCCGGTATGTGTGTCATTCATCAAAATTTTACAATATTTAAAAGAGTTTATGCAGAGTTTAAAAAGATTAATTTTTTAATATATAGTATTTATGCAGAGTTTAAAAAGATTAATTTTTTAATATATAGTATTTAAAAAAAATTAAGCAAGTAAAAAATTAATATATACCACACCAGGCAAAAAACACAAAATATTGACCTAACATTATTTCAAAAATTTGAAGAATTATTTAAAAAAAAATGATGTAAGTATCATGTTAATATTAATAATATATTAATATCAATACAAAGGGAATTTAAAAAGACAAATACAAATTCAGCAAATTTTCTAAAGTCACTATTCTTTTCTTTATGTAAAGTAATAGGATTCTTGGTATTAAAAGTATGGTTTAAACTAATAATATGTTCCGAAAACATAGTCTTATATTGATCAGGATTTTTTGAAATTTTTGTATATATATACATAAAAAAGGAGAGTGGTAGGCCACTGGGTTGCTTTCTAGAGAAAAATACTAGGAAAGGATGTACGATCGAAAAATACAACTATTAAAAAATAAATGCTTTTACAATATTAATCGTGATGTTTTCGCGGAATTAATCATTTTCACAAGGTTTTTCCTGTTAATCGCCATTTATATAATTCAAAAGAGTTCAATCAACAAATATAAATCACATGCAAAATATTTAATTAAATTCTTGGAAGCGTTCGAATAATATAATAGTTATCGAGTCATGCCTATCTGGCTACAAAACGAAATAAAATCTTCAAGCACGTGTGGATTATTATCAGTTATCAATTTAGTTTGATGTTTTATATATTTGATGTACAAGATAACAATTTCATTGATAATTGAACAAGAATGTTATATTGAAAGATTGGACAGGCGTTTTGCAACTGGTGAACCACATTTTTTACTTCCCATGAGAAGCAATGCTACTACCAAAATTTTGATTGGTCTTCCAAATTGAACAAAACAAAAAAATCGTTATTTGCTTTTACACAAAATGTTTTCTCGTATTATTCCTTCTGTATTAATAACTTCTATTTTATTTATTTAGGATGCAAGATCTCTGCTAATATTTGGATTATGCAAACAAATTTATTGTGTGATTTTCTTTTCCATGCAACATTTCTGATTCTATTTGTTTTATGGAAGTAAATTTTCAAATAAAACGCATATTCTCCTGAATTTTTTGCTAATAAAATAATCTAGACCTTATATCTGACTACTTTTATATTTATCAAAGCCATACTAGTATGTTATCAAACAATTTGCATTATCAGTAGTACTTCTCAATTGCTAGATATGAAGTATAAACTCATAAGCCATAACGACGTAGATCTATCAGCGTTTTCACGATTATAAAAAAATATTTTTCAATTTTTTATTATATCCCTTTAATAACTATTGATTTAGCTAGATTTTACAAAGAGCTTTGTTTTCAATTTATTGGCAACATTTCCAATATATTTTATTCTTATACCATATGTACTAATTCTCTTCAAATGATTTTTTCTAATTGTATTAATTGTTTTTCCATCATATTAAATTTTATATATTTCTTTTAATATACCTATACTTGTTGTATATTACAAATACAGTTTTTCAAGGATCACGAGTTCAAGACTCTGCTCTGGACAACCTGATATCGTGCAGTAGTGTTATCAATTTTTATTTGAAAATATAGATCAAAGATATGTTTACAATTGGAAATAACCCATTTTGGGCACTGCGGTGTGAAATGGCAATGGAAAATCTCTTACACTATTCTTCCCTAAATCAAGTTAAACCATACTTTTAATATCAAGAATCTTATTATTTTACATAAAGAAAAAAATAGTGACCTTATAAAATTTGCTAAGAATCTGTATTTTTCTTTTTAAATCGCCTTTGTATTAATAAACGAAATACTGCCCTTTTAGTATATGATACTTACATTTTTTTTAAATAATTCTTCAAATTTTTGAAATTATGTTAGTTTAATATTTTGTGTGTTTTTTTCCTGGTGTGGTATATATTAATTTATTACTTGTTTAATTTTCTTAGATATTGTTTTTTACGTTATTTAACAAAGTTGTGCATGTATATTGATTTTTATTCATCATGTTTTTATATGGTCATTTGGTACTATCACGTCGGGGTCACCAATTTGGCAAAAGTAATTAAATAAACTAGTAGTGTATGGCATCGTGCCTCAAGGCAAGCTGCTGTAAATTCCGATTTCGTAATGAAATTTGCGCAGAATATTAAATATTTCAAATATAATATTATAAATACTGTAGCTTTCATTGTTCGTATTTTATAGACAAAATGTTTTTTGAATCATTCAAATCGGATGCTCCGTTCTCTCAAAAACTAGATTTCTATATTCTGCCACAGAATGAACGCATTTTAAGAATTTTATAATGATCACATATGTTTTAGGTAAAAATTAAGAAGGTTCTAAACTTTCTCTCATATGTATAGTCATAACAATTTGTTTATTTTCAATACTAATACTGTTTTGGGAACATCGAATATTAAAAGCACAAAAAATTGTCTTTTGTATAAATTGGCGGCATCCGAGTGGAAAGGGTTAAAAACGATTTGAGCATACTACGCCAAAATGCATATATGTACATTTATAATATGAGCGATGTTAAATGTAGAATTGCTTTAAATAAAATTATGAATCTCAATTCTCACACTAAATTGGAAATTGAAGTCTTTTAAACGGTATAACATAAACATAACCATAACATAACACTGGTACTTCATGTTGGATTAAATTAATTTAATTTTTTAATATTTAAGATATCCAAAATTACATATTAAACTCCTCCTAATCGATATCGTGAGGGCCGAATTGTATTTATTCATCTTCACTTTCCCATTTGTTTTATAAAGTGAAATTTTTACGAATTTTAAAAATATTGTGGAAAGATTGGTAAAAGTTGCTATTATTTCTACAATATTGCACATACATCCCAGTACTTAATAATCACATATATCCTAGAAAATTTCCTTAACAAACTTCAGAAAGATTTACCAAAATCCAAATAATCGTTTAGAAGGAGTATACAGTGAGTGTTTGTAATTTAATATGAACTTTATATAATAGCAATAAAGTTCAAATTGATTCTACGTTATAGTTAGAAATCGTTTGTATGTGAAAAAGTAAAGGTCTGTTTTTAGGGTTTTCCCAGCAATTATTCGATTTTTTTCTCGCCGTAAGAACCATCCTTAGACTTCAACGAACATTTTAAAAAAATAATTGGCCAAATTGGTCCAGGCGTTGTTGAGTTATGCGCTTAACACATTTTGCGATTCATTTTTATATATAAGATTGATAAATTTTATATTGATGCAGCAATACCGGATGATTTTGCAGTTGAAAACATTGCTATCCACATTTTGAAGTAAAAACCGATGTTACTACTGCTTGACACAAAGATGTCCGAATCTGAAACTTCTGATTGAAATCACTTATCCACGGGTAAGTCCTTATGCGATTGGTAAGATTTGTAGTCTTTTCTATTATTGAGATCAACTATCGTCACAGTAATAAAAATATGCCTCGGTTACTCTTAATAAATTTCGATTGAGAAGCGGGCATAACAAGTTCCCCTGATTCGAAAATGATCAAACACAAATCATATTTTCGATGGTATTCATGACTCGGTTCAGTTAGCAACAATGAAACAATTACGACGTCCACGGTCACATATCTGTTGGAGTTCATTGGAATTCATTAAATCCATTGAGGACGGGTATCATAACATTACACAATTCAGTTGAAATATATATCTGAGAGATGAATCAAAACGTGAACGCAAAACTGTAATGGATTCCTTTGAACACTTTATAGGGCTGTCGAGAGCAATAGATTTAGTTGATTTGGTTTTGGATTTTTGGTCAGAGCTATGGGCTTTCAATCAGAAGTTCCAGGAACAATCCAGGAACTTCTGATTGACCACTGGTTATGGAAAAGCCTAAAATGAATAATTTTGTTTTATCTTCTGAGCAGCAATCAGAACTTAAGTCAAATCAGTCCTAGCTTACAGGACTCTTAATACTAGTCGGTTCTGCAGATGGCAACCCAAACGGTTGACCCATCTCTATGCGATGACCTATTATTACAATTTCGAAAATACAAGGGATATTTTCATTAGGAAACATCGATGTCTATATTTCCAAGTAAAAACTGTTGTCACTACCGCTTGACATCAGACTGTCCAAAGCAGGATGGTTCCAGGAACTTCTGATTAGAAGGCCATAGCTCTGATAAGCAGAAGAAAGATGAATTCGTAAAATTAAGATAAAGTAAAATATTGAATGGAATAGATGTAAAAATTAAAATAATACATACTAGAACAAAAATCAAGAAGGAACAATCATCAAAAAAATAAAAAAAAAACTGAAAAAAAAACATATTGCAAAAAGAGTACATACTAGTCATGAAAGTACATCCTAGAAGGTAAAATATAAATACTAAAACGATTGAGAAGAAGAAGAATGCAGGTGGTTGATGACTTATGCAAGCAGAGAAAATTCAGGGAATTCAAAAATGCAGCCGAAGCACAAGACCAAGGTGCATGGAAGCAGAAGTTTAGGAAGGAAAACGCATATAAGTGTATAAAAAAATGAATAATGGTTGTAAAATGTTGATGGAAAAAATGAACAAGGGAAACCATTGATTTGTGGTGCTCTCACACCATGGACCTGCCTTCGGGCAGCCTACTATTTATTATTATTATTTCTTTTGTTGAATCACTAATAATAAGAAGAATGAAAAGATGCTGAGCAGGCGACCTCAAATAAAACACTCGATTATTATTTTTTCTTCTATTCTAACGCAAAAAAATCGAAAATGAAAATTTTTATATATCTTTACGTTTCAGAGGTTTCTGAATATTTTGGCATACCTTAGAAAAAATGGATGTATGTGTGTGTGTGTGTGCGGATACAAATTTTCGTCGACGATTTCGAGAACACCGATCAACCGATTTGAATAATTCGAAAAACATTCGATTTGTATTGATAAGGAGACGTGCTGATTAGTTTTTGGCGAAAGCAGGTCTAGCCGTTCCGAAGATATGGGGCAAAAAGTTCCAAAAACGGTAACTCAGTTTTTAAGAGAATGAAGCGTCCAATTTGAATAATTCAAAAAACATTGTATCAACAAGATGAAGAACTGATCAAATTTTCATGAAGGCAAGTGTAGCGGTTTCGGATATCTTGTGTAAAACGTAAAAAAAAATGCCATCTGGCGGTCAAAAATGATCATTAGACATATGCACATCAAATTATGAGATATTTTATAGAGATTTTATCAGTAAGTATAAATTTTGTTTACATTCCTATGGGTTCCGTGCCAATACTTATCCGTTAGACGGCGGCGCGGCGCTTACGCGCTTTCATATTTCGTCTCTATGCAGTTAAAGCAGTACGGTTGCTTTGAAAAAAAGTTCAGAATTTCCAAAATATTGTCAAAATAAAGAAAATATTTTCAATAATTTTTTTTTACAAAAAGAAATTTATAGTTTCTCAGAAATCTAATTTTTTCGAAGTAAAATTTTTTCAAAAATGTTAATCGTTTTTAAAAATAATAATTTTTGGTACGAGAACTTCCAGCAATTCGCCTTGAGGCACGATGCCATGCGCTCCACTAGTTTTCTGTGTATTACGGGCAGTAATCAGGACATAATAGTCCAATAGCTTGTTCCAATGACTTCTTACTATCGTTGCTTTAAATGCAACCCAAAGGTTGGCCTAACTCTTGATAAATTTATCATTAAAACAACTCTAAAACTGATGACTTTCATCTTCTACTACATTTTACTTGATAGTAGTAGTTTGATAAATTCGGTGAGACCAAAGTAACCCAACTAAAAATCATTGTCCAGAGGAAATGTTATCGCTTGTTTACTCAACAAATTGATAAATTACTACATATGATTGTGAGAACATAAATTTCGTGCGCAAATGAGCAACAATAACAATATTCCTTAAAACAGAAAAATGTTTATTTTCATTAATTTTTACGAATGTTGTTCTTATTAAATTTGTCAATACTGGTTCTATGTTCACAGGAATTTATCAATTCTGGTTTTAGTCACGTACGCCGGAATATCTGCGCACTAATAATTTTGATACATCAACAACTACTAAAATAATAAAACGTGCTACTGGTAAATCTTCGAGAATCAAATAATATTGATCATAAACCAAATTCAAACAGATATTGAGATTATATAATAAACATAAAGGATTTTTTAAAAATAGTTCAAATTAGCTCAGTTAATGCAAACTGGTGGAATAGGATATTTTTGGTTATTATTAACTTCCCGTAGGGCAAGTTATAGCAATCGCAAAAAAATCGAAAATGAAAATTTTTATATATCTTTACGTTTCAGAGGTTTCTAAACATTTTGGCATACCTTAGAAAAAATGGATGTATGTGTGTGTGTGTGTGTGTATGTGTGTGTGTATGTATGTATGTGTGTGTATGTATGTGCGGATACAAATTTTCGTCGACGATTTCGGGAACACGGATCAACCGATTTGAATAATTCAAAAAGCATTCGATCCGTATTGATAAGGAGACGTGCTGATTAGTTTTTGGCAAAGGCAGGTCAAGCCGTTCCGAAGATACGGGGCAAAAAGTTCCGAAAACGGTAAATCAGTTTTTAAGAGAACGGAGCGTCCGATTTTAATAATTCAAAAAACATTTTATTTGTATTGACAAGATGAAGAATCGATACAACTATGAAGAATCGATATCATGAAGGTAGGTCCAGCGGTTTCGGAGATATAGAGGAAAAAGTAAAAAAATGAGCCATTTGGCGGTCAAAAATGATCATTAGACATATGCACATCAAATTATCAGACATTTTATAGAGATTTTAACAATAAGTATACATTTTGTTAACATTCCTATCGGTTCCGTACCAATGCTTATGCGTTAGACAGCGACGCGGCGCTTACGCGCTTTATATTTTGTCCCTATGTAGTTAAAGCAGTACGATTGCTTTGAAAAAAAAGTTCAGATCTTCCACAATATGTCAAAATAAAGAAAAAAAAAATTTTTTTCAAAAAAAAAAAATTTTTTTTAAAAAAAAAATTAAAAAAAAATTTTTTTTTTTTTTCAAAAAAAACTAATTTTTTGTCCAATTTATAGTTTCTCAAAAATTGAACTTTTTCAAGAATGTTAATCGTTTTTAAAAAAATAATAATATTTGGTACGGGAAGTTCCAGCAATTTGCCTTAAGGCACGATGCCCTAATTGCCTTAAGACAGAATTCCACTTACAGCTAGTTTTTAGTAGACATCTAGCAAATATAACAAAGAAAATATAATGAATAAATAAATGGCAATAAGTAGAAGTTTCCATAGTTAAATAAAAAAATTGTGTGAGCAAAAATAAGTTTTTAACTTCCCGTAGGGTAAGTTATAGTAATAGCAAAAAAATGAAAATCAATTTTTATATATTTTTGCGTTTCAATGGTTTCTGAACATTTTGGCATACCTTATAATTAGAAAAAATGGATGTATCTGTTATTTAGTATCTCTTGGTGGATACTAATTTTCGTCGACGATTTTGGGAACACAGATCAACCAATTTGAATAATTCAAAAAAACATTCGTTTCGTATTGATAAGGAGACGTGCTGAGTAGTTACAAAGTTTGTGGCAAAGGCAGGTCGAGCCGTTTCGAAGATATGAGGCAAAAAGAGCCAAAAACCGTAATTCAGTTTTTGAAAGAACGGAGCGTCTGATTTGAATCATTCAGAAAACATTTTATTTGTATTGACTAAACGAAGAACTTTTACATTTTTGGAAAGGCAGTTCCAGCGGTTAGGGACTCTCAATAAAAAAAAGTTAAAAAAAATGTCATTTCACGGTCAAAAATGTTCATTAGACATATGCACATCAAATTATCAGATATTTTATAGAAATTACAATATTGTGTACACATTTTGTGTCAATTTTTTGGGGTTCCGTAGCAAGATTTTTAATATTGTAGTTCATTTATATGATTCAAAGAAATGTCCTCGACATTTCAGACAGTATGGAATAGTCGATTTGTATGATTGAAAAATTGCAAGGCGTTTTTGCTAAAGGCAATTCTGCCATTTCGGAGGTATGGAGCGCAAAGGATGTAAAAATGATCATGCAGTTTTTGAGAGAACGAATCATCCGATTAGATTAGTTCAAAAAACGTTTTGTTTGTGTAGATGATGTGCAAAAAATGCTTTTACAAAAAATTTCGTAATTTTAAAAAATTTCGAAAAAAATTCAATGTTTTCAACAAAAATTAAGTTTAAAAAAAATTCAGAATTTTAAACTTTATCATTTTCAAAAAAATATGAATTTGGAAAAATTTCAGAATTATATTCTATTCTATTTATTATTATTATTTTATATTCTTAAATTTGGGAATATTTCGAAATTTTCAAAAAAAAAACAAATATTTTCAAAAATTCCAAATATTCAAAAAAATTTCTTAAATCTGGGAATATTTCAAAATTTTCAAAAAAACGAATGTTTTCAAAAATTTCCAAATTATCAAAAAAATATAAAAAATCGATTTTTTCCAAAAATTTAAAAAAAAAAAATAAAAATTTCATGTAAACATACATATAAGTTGTTTGTCGAATACGCCAGTCGCCTAATTTAAAAGCACTTATTAGTTTACAGTATGTATTTATAATAATCTATTTGAAATTATTTAAAACAATTATTAATTATTTTCATTCCTCGAATATTTAATTACAGTACGTGAAGTTCCAGCAATTTGCCTTAAGGCACGATGCCATGCATGCACCACTAGTTTTTTTTTTTTTTTTAATTTCAATATGAGTTACAACTGCTAAATAATATCTAGTAACATTAGATAAAAATTAGAAATAAAAAATAAAATATAATAAAGGACAGTATTTCCAATGAAATGATGATAAATAAATGAAAGGCTTAAAAAATGGGAGCATTTAAAATAAATCATCAAAACTGATAATATAATATCAAAAATATTTAGGATTATCAATGAAATGAAAAACTCACAAAAATAAAACTTCTACATCATCTAGTCATGCTCAAGTAAAAAAATGCATTTTTTTCCAAAATTTAAAATTACTAAAATATTTTTACATAAAGAATAAATTTATTTAATTTTAATTTTAATCAAAGGCTTGGTAAACCAATCAATCACTTCTTTACCAAAGCCTAAGATAATTACCAAATAGTTGTCCTATAATCAACATATTAAATATAGATAAGTGTAATGAATAGAACCATTAACATATTAATCTGGACAATTATCTACAAATTCTAATTGGCATTACATTCCTGTCTGGAGAAATTAGTAAATCTGTTGGAATGTGTATTATGTATAGAAAATATAACTGTCGTGTTTAAATTTCTTCGATTACAAAATAACCTTGCATATATAGAAATTTGGTAGAAGGACCTGGGTTTGGCAACCTAAATAATAATAATACTGAATCAACTTGTTGAAGAAATGTATTTTGGCAACTACAAAACTGGTCATCATGGTTATGTAAAACGTTCATGGTTTTCATAACAACGATTGGAAGTACTTGTTTTATGATCTGCAACCCAGTGGTCCCTGCAAAACCACTATTCCCTTTTTATGTGTAGACTATATATAAATATTTTGTATAGATCTAAATATAAACAGTTATTAAAAATCCTTCCACGTTGTGGTTTTTGAATAAATTTTTCTCAAAATGTAGTAAAAAAAAATCAGCCAAAATAATAAATATCATATGTGATTATCTAACGGAGTTGGCGTGCATGAGTTGCAACAATCCTCACTAAAATGCAAGCTTTAATTAATTTTCAATTTAACCGCTTCTCATAGGCCTCTAATATTTTACCACGGTCAGTTTGGACATAAAATTTACCATTATGCCAAACGAGATACGCGCGGGTTCTCCTTATCAGAAAAGGAGATTTCCACTTAATTGTATAACATTAGGTGAAAATTTGATGTCATACTGCTTGATATCGAGTTGACCAAGGTTGGGATTAAACCAAGAGACTAGTTTGTGCAAGTGCATGTTCTTAACCACTACACCAGGACTGACTCAAAATACTTATGATATAATTCAAAACAAAAGACTAAAGCTAAAATAAACACAAGCACGGGCATTAGAATGACCTCTACTTATAGTATGTAAAAAAAACTTGGAACTAAAGCGAGCATTAATTATTCATAGGTATTATTAAATAACACCAAACATAAAAATATTTTCATTTTTACAAATAAGCATATAATTATTATTTTTATTCTCATGCCTCTCACCAGAACCTTACGTCCTATGAACTGTTGGGCAGACACATCCCCTTACTTCGTATTTTTAGATGGTTACCCAATGGTTAATCCGTCCATATTTGATGATTTTTTATTAGAATTTATTTAATAGGGCTGACTTTTTATTGGTTTAACAATGCCTGGGAAGGGCTATTTTCACTTGGAAACATATTGCTACTTATATTTCCAAGTGAAAATCTTTGTCACTGCTGTCTGACAACAGGCTGCTCGAAGTGGGTATCGAACCCGGCACCTCTGAATTCATATAATATGATTTGCGATTCCTGCACCATAATAACAGAACCAACAATGATTCAAATCATCACGATAATTACTTTTGAGTTTTTGGTGATTCTTTTGGTTTTTGGATTGATTTTGGAGGCCCATTTTCACAAATATTCATATAAGTATATTAGAAATCGGTATTTGCAATTCCTCCATAATAGCAAAAATATGTAATTAAAATTCAAATCACCTCGCTAATTACTTTTATTTTTCTGGTGATACTACAGATTAGTTTTTCCCCATAATTCCCAGTTATATCGATAGAAATTTCAATTCTCTCAGGAAAAAATAAATACATGCGGTGCGAGAAGCATGATGCATTGGAAAAGTTCTAATTTTGGCATCATACGAGGTATGAATATCACTTTAAATATACGATAGAACCAAGATCATGATGCGCGTGGAGCGATGCAGATGCAAGGCATTGAGCCAGAATTCAACAAATGCAAATGTGCAATTTAACAAATCGTTTGAACGATAAAACATTTTGGTTTTAACAAGAATTGTCACGAAAATGACTTAATTCAGTTCCTATTATAATTTTTTTTAACAATAATTAAATAGCAATCAGAAAAAAAATAAAAATCTGTAAGCTATTGTGCTAAATATTAGAATTTCAGTAATAGTACTGGAGTTCTACATATACGACATGAGGGAGGTCACCCCAGTGGGCTACTCCATTTTAATGCATTAGATCGAAGGGATGCTTCTTCTTCAATCTCCTAATATGTGATGGTTCTAATATGGGAATTAATATGGTGTTATTGTGGTTGATGATCTTGTCGTGATGAATTCTGCTTTTGTTTTTCACTACCTTCTGGTCAGTATCGATCCTCAGATTGTTATAGTAATCGCAAAAAAATCGAAAATGAAAATGTTTATATATCTTCACGATTCAAAGATTTCTGAACATTTCGGCATACTTTAGAAAAAAATGGATGTACGTGTTTGTGTGTGTGCGGATACAAATTTGCGTCGACTTTTTCGGTAACACCAATCAACCGATTTGAATAATTCAAAAAACATTCGATTCGTATTGATAAGGAGACGTGCTAATTAGTTTTTAGCAAAAGCAGGTCTAGCGGTTCCAAAGATACGGGGCAAAAAGTGCAAAAAACGGTACTTCAGTTTTTAAGAGAACGGAGATAAATATATTGTTTGTCAATTTATTAGATCTTGCTGCCACTTTCTTTTCAGTCTTCTGATGGTAACTTGTTTTTGCAGATTTTTTGATGATGGATTTAAATTCATATTAAAATATTTTGAACTTGGTTCATTGAGGAATTTCTTTATATAAGGTTGTCAAATATCTCCCTTCCACCTTTTTGTATTATAAACCAAGAGCAAAAAAGCGGAAGGGATATTTGACAACCTAATATAAATATTATTTATATAAGGAAATTCCTCAATGAAGAAATTCTAAACGCTATGTACCCAGCAGCAAATAACCCCATTGAATCGAAAGGTTCAGATTGGTTATAAGAAATAATGAAAAAAAATCGTTTAGAAATAAGTATTGGTTAATGACAAAATATTCATGTTCACTAATAAAGCGAGCTTTTCCATAAAAAATTTAAAACAATTTTGGATCTCTAGGTATATACTGATTGCTAAGATTTCCTCAATTTGTGTAAGGATCGGATACCTTTTATTTAATTCATTTTTTTGTCCCTCGGTTGATTCAAGTTAGTCCAATTTTCACATAGGTTTGTAATAGTGATTATACCTCTGGTCTACACATAAAACAAGATGGGTATGAAATTTAAAACCTTAGGTTGCAAGGTCGAAACAGAAAATATGAACAAATTTAAATCCTATGGAAATAAGTATTGGTTAATGAGAAAATAAGTTCATTAATAGGATGAAAGACAAATCTTTCCATCAAATGTTGAAAACAATTTTGTATCTCCAGGTATATAGGGGAAAGTCCCCGAGTGCCGGACACTTAAGGTTATTTATAAATAAATCAAAAAATATTTTACCACTAACAAAGTTAGAAATCAAACTAAATTAACAAAAACGCAATATTTGCTAAACCATAATTAATACTATCAATCAAACTTTGGTAACAAAAAATGTGATTTTACGAAGTGGAACCTAGTACCGGACATTTCAAAATAACCAGCATTGAACACATGTGTAGCCATCTCCACACTCTGGAATATCTGCACATTTGTGTTTGACGAAAATTCTTAGATATTGCAAAAAAATCACTAATTATCCACCCTTTTGGCTGGGCCACACCGATGCTCTCAGCTGGAGCATTCATCATAAGATTTTCATTATTTGATTAGAAAATACGAAAAATGGGGATATGTAGTGACCGTTAGCACTCATAAAGAACAAAAGTAAATAATTGGAATAAATTACGTCCATTTTCACAAGAAATATCTATTTATAATTCATTATTTTGTCCCTCGGTCAAGATTCCAGTTAATCCAATTTTCCCAAGGGTTCGTGACTGTGATTTCGAGTACAAAGACGACCGGTGGAACTAGCACAGTCCAAACCTGGCAGTAATGAACACCGGTGAGTAAAAGTTCATTTTGAGAACCATTTCTGTCTAATAGCAATGTCAGCTGTCTCATGAAAGCAAGTACTTCAACGACAATTCGTACACATAAAATTTTGGCGCGACCTTCGCGCTATTATTGGACACGTATACTCCTAGCAACATATGATAATTATATAAACAGCCATGGTAGTCGTTTGTCTGTTTCGAAATTGAGCGAATGCCAACGCCGATGATGACTTATTGCAAGAATTATTTGCCCATAATGGAGGTGAATGAGGAGGTCGGTGGATTGCCGATAGTTCAACAGAAAGAAACGGCCTGGCAGCCACTCCTTTTATTCGATGATATAGGTATAGGTACCACTTTCGCGTTCATCACAAGTAAAGCGCGAATTACTGTTTTCATCGTCAATTACAACTAGTTCGGTGAACCTGTACGGAATATGGCTATATTTACAACGGTCAAATAACCGACCGACAATGCCAGAAGTGGAATGGAAATGGAAATGGAAATGTTCATACAAAATATAATACAAAGCGAATTCAAACCGAGTCAACATTTTTAAATATATATATATATATATATATATATATATATATATATATATATATATATACATATATATGCATATATATATATATTATATATATATATATATATATATATATGATTTAGTAGTTAATTTTGATGTTGAAATATATGAGAGTTCTTGAGGGCGATACATCAAACAAAGAAAAGGCAAAGATTTATAAAATAATCTTTAATTCCAAACTCGCAAAGTACAGAAGTCGTGGCAGAAATTACATAATTCTACTTACATTTTTGTTCAAATAAAACTATCATTTTTCTGTTTACATCATACAAAAAATTATAAAAAATGCTTGGTGTTGACAAGTTAGTTGTATAAATGTTAGTGCCAATCTCTGTGTTGTGTACACTTCTCTAGATGTAACCTACCAACGTAATATCCACTGATGATGACATTAAATTGAATGTCGAAACGTTTGGAATTAAAGATTATTTTATAAATCTTTGCCTTTTCTTTGTTTGATGTATCGCCCTCAAGAACTCACTCATATATATATATATATATATATATATATATATATATATATATATATATATAGGGCCGGTCCTGCCTTGAATGCAATGCATGCAAAAAATGCGGGCGCACGCATTAGGGGGCGCCAAAACGAGATTTTGATATGAAATTTATAATATAGTTTTTTCAATATCATTCAACAAATATATACTTTTTTGCATCTTTTACTAATATATAGACAATATTTTTAAAATACGTTAAAAATTTCACTTTAGAACAACAAATGGCAAATTAAAGATGAATACATACAATTCGTCCCTTACGATATCAATTAGGAGAAGTTTACGTTACAATTTTGGATATTTTAAATAATGAAAATATTAAGAACCAGTGCTATGTTTAATAATGAAAGTTTAGAATTTTTTTAAAATCTGATTTCAAAACACAAATATTAATATTACGCATGCGTTAGAAATAATTGAAAATTTAAGAATATTCTTACAAGCAATAAATAACATACAGAAATTTTTGGATGTGTTGAAAAGTTTGGATTGAAAATAAAAATTTTAAAATATAGAAGACACAAAAATTTTATTATGAGCACCCGCGAATTGCCTCGATCTTGTAAATAATTTTAAAATCAATGTAATTTTGCGCTTTTAGTTTACATATGTCTAATTTTTTGTGTACTAAACACGGAATTATTAAAAAGTATAGATGAATGTAAATTTTTGTATAATTTTGATGATGAACTGTTAAAAAAGTTAAAATAATAGAGGGAAGAGGTCGCTAGAAAAATAATGGCATGAGGGCGCTGAGGACCCCAGGACCGGCACTGTCTATATATATATATGTATATATATATATATATATATATATATATACTAGTTGACACGACAGACTGTGTGCTGTACCCAAGTCTACAATTCCAAAGTTCTACCTTTTTTAATATCCTATTTGATGTCCTGCCTTTGTGATTCATTTATGGTCTAAGCATAAGCAGTACAAGAAATTTACAAAAAAAATAATTTAGTATCTGCTGTAAAAGAACAATATCACACTTGATTTTACCACACAACAAAATTGCTTCAATAATTTAGTCTATAATTTTCATAATCTCGTACGATATATTAGTTGCTTTTTGGCAATTCTAATTTCTAAAGTATATTTTTCTTACTAATAACACAGGCCAACAAATTTTTTTTTTTGTTTGGTGCATCAAATGTTAGAGCTGATTCTTATATGATTTTTTGCGCTGATTTTAAATCTGCAAACTATTTTTTTGTATCAGCTCTAGTTTTTGAGATACAAAGAAGTTGCCAAACCAGGTCCATTCGAGGTCGTCACGGAAAAGAACTTTTCACAGTGTCAACTATTGTCCCAACTAAGGCCGAATGGGTCTTGTAAGTTTGTGTGTACGAGTAGACATATCTCATTAAAATAACATTCTGAATTGTATTACTATTCTGTACTTTCGCTCCGTATATTAGGTGCGCAACTAAGTTTTCGCTGTTTGTCAGTATATGGCTCTAGCAGTAAGGGTTGGTCGATTTTGACAAATCGAAAATGTCTTGAAGCAAGCTTATAGTAAGTAAACAAACTGCTGCGACACATAATTGATTTCGTTTTTGCATTATATAATTCTGGTTAAGTGAATATGTCCAATTTTATGCCAAACAATTTGCGCAGAGTGTTGATTTTCGTCTTCCATTCAAAAAAAAAAACGGCAGCTCAAGCGCAGCATCGAGAGCTACGGAAATGTTGCTCTGAGCGAAACAACATGCCGTGAAAGGTTTTGTCGCTTCAAAAATGGTGATTTTGATGTTGACGACCACCCTCGTGAAGGAAGGCCAAAACCTTCAAAAACGCTAAATTGAAGGCCTTGTTGAAAGAATATTCGTGCCAAGCTCAAGAAGATCTTGCTTCAGAACTAGGAGTTACCTATCAAGCCATTTCCAAGCTATTGCATGCGTTGGGGATGATTTAGAAGCAAGAAACTTCGGTTCCTTGTGAGTTGAAGCCAAGAGACATCAAGCGTCGGTTTTTCGCCTGTAAACAACTGCTCCAGCGGCGAGAAAAGAAGAAGTTCTTTATCACATCGTGACAGGTGATAAAAAATGAATACATTACAGCAATCCAAAGAGGAGAAAATCTCGGTTCGGCCGAATATTCACTGCGAAGGTTATGCTCTACATATGATGGGACCAGGTCGGTGTTATTTGTTATGAGCTGTTAAAACCGAGCGAAACCATCACTGGAGAACTGTATCGAACTCAATTGATGCAATTTTTTTATAATAATGTTACATTTTCATGGAAAAAACAGCGAGAACTTAGTTGCGCGCCTAATATATCATATATATCGTATCTTGAAAACTAAAGCTCATAGAAAAAAAACAATGTCATTTTTTAAATCAGCGCCCCAAATATACTTAAAAACAGCATTAAAATCGTTTGCACCATTTTCTTTGTTGGCCTGTGTAATTTAATGAACATTATTGTTTATGTCCAAATCTTAGGTGAATTAATTTGTAAAATCTAGATTTTTCAATCTAAGATCAACTTGCTAAATATTCCAAAGCCAAACAAATGAATTTTTGAAACATAAAACAAAATTCTAAATCATTTTTTTTAACAAGTAGAAATATTTTTTTGTACTGTTAAATAATTTAGTAAAGTAAACCAAATACAACTTGCACAAATTTGAAAAAATAATGAATATGCAATTTTGGACTTATTGCGTTATTTATTGAACTGAATTATATAATTTCATCTGCCAAACATATACTGTTGACTGCATTTTATTTTAATTTCTAGCACATCTCAGCTGGTTTTCGGCAATAATAATGTAAACATTACATTTATTCCTGTATATTATATTCTAATATTATCTAGGCTCATAATTTCAGCAAAATTCAAATTTCAAGTGAATTGACATTTCTAGCAGATGGCAGTTCAAATGTTTTCAATGTCAAACAATGATAAGTGTTTTTTTGTATTTTTTGCCATTTATTTCAACAATATCAGTATAGTTTCATCGTTCATTAAATCTTAAACATTCCCTTTGACAAACTCTAAAAAGATTTATCAAAATTCGAATAACCGTTTAGGAGAAGTATCAAATCATACACCCGTACAGAAGAACTTTATATATAAGATATATATTTACCAATGTTGTTAGCATAAATATAATTAGTATGTACATATAGCTAATTTGAGGCAAACATAAATATTCATTCTAAGGTTCCATTTAAGAAGTCTAAACCCGTATTTCGTGGTGCAAGGCATCGTACCTTAAGGCAAATTGCTGGAACTTCTCGTACCAATTAAAAATAAAAAATTTAAAAAAATTTGAAAACTTAGGAAATATTAGATTTTTGAGAATTTTAAATTTTTTGAAAATAATAGACTTTTTTTAAAAAAACGATTTTTTGTATATTTTGATATTTTTTAAAAACTTTTTTTTTTCAAAGCAATCACACTGCTTAGCTGTTTTAGAGATGAAATATCGCAGTCTAACGGATAAAGATTGGTACAGAACCCATATAAATATAAACAAAATTTATAATTATTATTAAAATCTCTATAAAATATATGACAATTTGATATGCATTTATGATCATTTTTAACTACCAAATTTATTTTAATAAATCCCCGCATAAGTGCAATTGATCATAATCAGATTTCAAATTTAGAAAGTTATTGAAATAACTTCAAGAGAACAAAATACACTGTATTGAGTTATATAATAATTCTTTGAAAATTACACAGATTTATGTACATGGATATAAACACGTTATGCATGTACAATGCATAAAATTATCATTTTAATGTAATCACAATGCTCTTTAGGCGAGAACATATTGTAAGACTTTTTAAGGAAGATGTATTGATGATTGCGCATTTGTATATAAAATTTTATTCATATTTGATTATATTTTTAAGAAATAATTCTTTATGAAATGCTTGAAGTATTTTAAAATGTCTTTGCGAACTATACATTGGCAATATTATATATAACAACCTGCTTATATAAGAATTCTTATCCAAATAGGAATACTCCGTAAGGGTATTTAAAGTTTAAAGACTTATTCCGGTTGAATATAGTTTTACAGGAATTTACTATTTTATGATAAAAAGTATTTTTTCTCGTTTATTAAATTTTATTACAAATATATCAAATATCAATCGACTGCCATAATTTTGTTAGTACCTCCAATATTTTTTTTATTTTTAATCAACATCAATCAAAATTATATATAGTTCTGTAAGATATTTTACTACGATTTAACAACAAAATATAATAAAAATGAATATAAGAGGAAGTAAAAATATAATAATAATAATGACAATGAATAAAATAAAATAAATGATTAGATATAAAAATAGATAACAATATCAGAATTACTTCATTAATTGATTCACTTAAAAATATGTACTCAAGTACATTTATGGTCATTAACTAAATTTAAAAATGTAATTTTAAACGATCAGAAAATTAACAATGCCCAAATATAAAAAAATAATTTATTTATTAATATAAAAAAATATTAATTAGAATAGAATATTCTAGAATGAAATAATTAGTAAAAGTTTCCCAAGTTGGATATTTTTAGCGTTGTATTTTTTAATTCTATATCTTTTCTTTTATTATTATTATTATATATAATTATATTATCATTATATAGTAATTTTTACACCCGTCCTGAAATGGACAATAATGAGAAAAAATGGAAAAAAATAAGAAAAATATGAAATCTTTTGATCATCGTCAAAATTTTTGAAAAACTAGCATTTGTTATTGTAACATGAATTTTTTTTTCAATCGTGCCCTTTTCTTTAAATTTAAAGGAATTAAAATGCACAAATTCAAATTTGTAAAAAAATAATAATAATTAAAAATAAATTTGATCAACTATTAAAAAATGAATTTAAGTATATGCTAATATAAATTCATATCATAGGTTTTTACGATTTAATACAAAAATTAATTGATAGTATTATTTATGCTAATTATAATAATTATAGATGAATCTTTAAATATTGATCACAAATTAAACACCGTAGGAATTATTATAAATTAAATAATTGAATTATATATATATATATATATATATATATATATATATATATGCATATATACATGTTTTTCAGCATAGCTATTATTATTTATAATTTTATTCTTCTGTACTAAAAGCCTCCTTTATTATATCATGATTAATTTAATTTTTATTTAATATTTTATTATATATTTAATATAATATATAAAATTAAAATTTTATAAAAATAACAAATAAAAATAACAAATTTTTGAAAGAATATTAGAATATTATAATATATTTAATTTTTCATTCATTTTCTACATTTTATGCAATGTTTCCTTCCTCAGGAATTTGTTTAATAAACAATCACAAACAAATTGTATAAATTTATAAAATCTTTATTATTTATGTACGTTTCGACATTTAATTTTATGTCATCTTCAGTGAAATGTAAATTGAAATATTCCCAATTAACTAATGATAATAATAATAATTCATAATTACACTACTACACTAATTCTTGTCAGCTTAAATAAAAATATATATATTATACTAATGAAAAATATACATATATATATATATATATATATATATATACCAATATATATATTATTTAAACTGGCAAGAAATAGTGTAGCAGTATTATTGTAAATTATTATTATCATTTTACATTCCATTGAAAATGATATGATGATAATAAATAGAAACGCATGGAAATAATAAAGATTTTATAAATTTATACAATTTTCATTTGGACTGGGTCTTTTATATATATTTACATATATATCGAAATTGATATTTATGAAAAATATATATTTTTAACACAATGTTTTAACAAACAACATTAAAACTTTCAATTGAAAATTGTCAAAATTTTAAATATAATTTCTGAACGATTTTATAGATATTTTTCGTTATCGTTTATATTAAATTAAATTATCAAAAAATAATTAACTGGGATATAGTACATAGGAAAAGTTAGGTTTACTATAAATTGGGAAGATTTTCTATATAGAATTACATAAATATAATAATATAAATACTATTATATATAGCAAAATAATATATATTTTTAACACAATATTTTTTATTTAGTTGGAATTTTAGAATTTAATGAGAATTACTATTAATTAGTTAAAAATTGTAAGTGAAAAAGAGTCAAAATTTTAAATATAAATTAGTTAAAAATTGTAAGTGAAAAAGAGTCAAAATTTTAGATATAATTACTAAACGATTTTATAGACAATTAATCGTTTTATCTAACGTTTTATCTATTATTTTATCGTTTAAATGAAATTATCAAAAAATAACTAACGAAGATGTAAGTACTAGTACATAGGATTTAGGTTTTCTATATACTGGGGGAGTTCCCTATATATAAAAATGAATATGTTGAAAATTTATCTTTTTAATACAATATTTTATATTAGCTCTGAAACTCTTAGAGTCATTCTGACTCTGATTGTCATAATTCAATGAAATTAAAAAAAAATACAATATTTATTATTTACAATTGAATGGAAATAACAATGTTAAAAATTGCAAGCAAAAAGAACAAAAAAAAACATATAATTACTGAACGATTTTATTGACATTTTTCGTCATCGTTTAAATCAAATGAAATTATAAAAAAATAATTAACAGGGATGTAAGTACTAGTACATAGAAAAATTCAGGTTTCCCATATACTGGAAGAGTTCCCTATATATTATTAAATATTTTTGGAAATTATATATATATATATATATATATATATATATATATATATATATATGATAAAATTGTTTCCTGGGCATCCATAAAGTAATTAAAAAACAGTTTTATTGAAAAATGTTTTTATTTAGAGAACATACGTTTCGGGTCTTGATTTGACCCATTTGACCCATTTCAGGGTTACAAATTAAAACAATATAAAAAATACATAATTACAGACAAAAATAAGTAAAACCAATGTTTATGAAAAGTATATATGAAAAACAACCATCAAATAAACAAATGTAAAGAAACTCACCATACAAATAAATTTTTCTCTCATCCAATGACGATACAGTTTCCACTATTTTCCGCAAACACGTACGCACACATTTTACTCTCGTACACACACGTAATACATATTCCAAACTGACAACATGTTCGTTTGGAATAAGCTTTTTTTTATAATAAAATATATTATTTATGTTAATTTTACAATTTTTTTAAATTTTCATAACTCGACGTTTTATCAATTTTTTATTTCATATTTATTTTTTCGTGGAATTTTGTGTGTTTTTGTATTATTTTTCAAAATTTATTTGTATGGTGAGTTTCTTTACATTTGTTTATTTTATGGTTGTTTTTCATATATACTTTTCATATACATTGGTTTTACTTATTTTTGTCTGTAATTATGTATTTTTTATATTGTTTTAATTTATTTAATATTACAATATTTAATTGTAGCACTGAAGATGGGTCAAATCAAGACCCGAAACGTATTGGTCTCTAAATAAAAACATTTTTCAATAAAACTTTTTTAATTACTGGATGGATGCCCAAGAAACAATTTTATCATATTATTTCACCATCTGAAGAAAAACCTCTCGCTTATATATATATATATATATATATATATATATATATATATATATATATATATACATATTAAAATTGATATTTATGAAAAATGTATATTTTTAACCCAATATTTTTTGGAATTGAATGAGAGTTAGGAACAATGTTAATAATAAACTGAACGATTTTCTAGTAATTTTTCGTCACCGTTTAAATTAAATTTAATTATGAAAAAAATAATTAACAGGGATGTAAGTACTAGTATATATATATCTAAAAATATTCATTTTTTGGAATTGAACTAGAATTAGAATCAATGTTAAAAATGTATTTTTTTTTTAATTTAATATAAATTTATTCCAACATATACATAGCATTTTTTTAATATATTACAAGACTCGTATCTTAGAGCCGTGTTTTAATTTTTTTTTTTATTTATTTATATATATATATACATTATTTTCATATATCAGTCAGACATTTATATTTTCATATAAATACATATAACAATCAAAATTTCTTTATAGTGATTTTTCGTCATTTAAATTAAATTAAATCATCAAAAAATAAGTAAGCACTAGTGCTGTCGAGTTGAAGCACGTTAAATCAATATAATTCGTCCTGTCGGTACAAAAGCGCTTAAAACTTTTCATTCTAGTGTCGTTCACAAGTGTCGAAACAAGATCGAAAGCACAAAAGCTGTAAATCTGTAAAGATGTAAACCACTCACCCTGCTAATTTTGCGCACGCGGCCTCCCTTGGCGCCGGTGTTCTTCTGGGACGACATGACGGTCGTCAGGCGGCCCTCGGGTGCAGCGTACACTTAAACGTCACTCGCTTTTAACGGTCACAGACCAACACTAAAACTGACACAATTCCTTGTGAATCGGTGTATCGAACTGACGCTGTCATTTATTATCAATTCACTGACAGTGACAGTGCGCAGGGCACTAGACGATGCGACAGAGTGTGATTGTGATTGACAACTGATTATTGTTAAGAGAGCGCCCGATCGCAAAGGCTGCACGCGCGCCGTCCTCCCCCGCTCTGGTGCTCGGGAAACATTAAGACAACAATCAGTAAATTAGTAGACATAGTAAAGCGGTAAATTTGAATTTGTTCGGGTTACGATCTCCGCTATATTGTTACGCGTACAAACCGTTGCACAACACTGTTCCTCGACGACTGGGTCACAAACAGAAACAACAGATTTGTCAATAACCTATGGGAACACGAGGTCTCTCTGGCATCACGAAAACCACCGACGGTTCGACTTCGGCATTACAATACACTCTGTAAGCAGGGGACGCCAGCGCTAGACTACACCGTTCTTTCTCTGACTCATGCTGGCGATATGATACAACCTTAGCGGTGCGTCGAGGATAAGAATACATTTTTCATAGATAAACTAGTGGGCGCATGGCAAATTGCTGGAACTTCCCGTACCAATTTTTTTTTTTTCAAAAGATTAACATTTTTGAAAAAAATTTACTCTGGAAAATTAGATTTTTGAGAAACTATAAATTTTTGACAAAAATTTACTTATTTTTGAAAAAAAGACTTTTTGAAGAAAAGTGTATTTTGAAATATTTTGAAAATTCTGAACTTTTTTTCAAAGCAAACATACTGCTTTGACTGCATAAGGACGAAATATCGAAGCGCGTAAGCGCCGCGCCGCCGTCAAACATTGGTACGGAACCCATAGGAATGTAAACAAAATTTATACCTATTGTTAAAATCTCTATAAAATATTTGATAATTTGATGTGCATATGAAAGACTTTTTGAAGAAAAGTGTATTTTTAAATATTTTGGAAATTCTGAACTTTTTTTTAAAGCAATCGAAATTATTCTCACAAAGGTGTCGTTTGACATTTATGTTTATAAATTCCCATCTCTACTCGTGCAGAGAACGTGTTAAATCATTACTTACTATAATTACTATAATTACTTACTATAATTACTTATAACTATAATTACTTATTATAATTACTGAAAATTCCATAACCAAAAACTAGAATTTTCATTATTATTTGTTCCTTATAGACAAAATGTAAAAACTTATTAGATTAGACGTCGTTGTTTATATATGTTTGAATGAAATATATATATTAGGTTATCAAATATCTCCCTTCCGCCTTTTTGTATTATAAACCAAGAGCAAAAAAGCGGAAGGGAGATATTTGACAACCTATTATATATATATATATATATATATATATATATATATATCAAAATCTAATTAATTTCGTACTGCTTTAACTGTATAAAGACGAAATATCGAAGCGCGTAAGCGCCGCGCCGCTGTCTAACGGATAAACATTGGTACGGAACCCATACGAATATGAACAAAATTTATACCTATTGTTAAAATCTCTATAAAATATCTGATAATTTGATGTGCATATGAAAGACTTTTTGAAGAAAAGTGTATTTCGAAATATTTTGGAAATTCTGAACTTGTTTTTAAAGCAATCGAAATTATTCTCACAAAGGTGTCGTTTGACATTTATGTTTATAAATTCCCATCTCTAATTACACGTGCAGAGAACGTGTTAAATCATTACTTACTAATTACTGAAAATTCCATAACCAAAAACTAGAATTTTCATTATTATTTTTTCCTATTGTAGACAAAATGTAAAAACTTATTAGATTAGACGACGTTGTTTATATATGCTTGAATGAAATTTATATATATATATATATATATATATATATATATATAAACAAAATCTAATTAATTTCGTACTGCTTTAACTGTATAAAGACGAAATATCGAAGCGCGTAAGCGCCGAGCCGCCGTCTAACGACTAAACATTGGTACCGAACCCATAGGAATGTGAACAAAATTTATACCTATTGTTAAAATCTCTATAAAATATCTGATAATTTGATGTGCATATGTCTAATAATCATTTTTGACCGCCAAATGGCATTTTTTTTTAACTTTTTTCACTAGATCTCCGAAACCGCTAGACCTGCCTTCATGAAAATTTGATCAGTTCTTCATCTTGTTACTACAAGTAAAATGTTTTTTGAATTATTTAAATCGGACGCTCCGTTCTCTTAAAAACTTAGTTACCGTTTTTGGCACTTTTTGCCCCATATCTTCTGAACCGCTAGACCTGCCTTCGCCAAAAACTAATCAGCATGTTTCCTTATCAATACAAATCGAATGTTTTTTTAATTATTCAAATCGCTGCACCCATGTTCCCAAAATCGTCGACGAAAATTTGTATCCGCACACACATGCATCCATTTTTTCTAAGGTATGCCAAAATATTTAGAAACCTCTGAAACGTAAAGATATATAAAAATTTTCATTTTCGATTTTTTTGCGATTACTATAACTTACCCTACGGGAAGTTAATAAGCATTAGACATTATCAACCTTTTGTACTGTAATAAACTAATGGTGTAGTGGCATCGTGCCTTAACGCAAATTGCTGGAACTTCCCAAACCAAAAACTAATTTTGTTAAAAAAAACTTTAAATTTTTTTTAAAACTTGAAAATTTTGAAATTTTTGAAAAAAATGGACTTCTCAAAAATATAGATTTTTCTTATATTTTGAATTTTTTTGAAAATTTGAACTTTTTTCAAAGCAATCGCGTTGCGTAGCTGTTTTAGAGACAAAATATATCAGCATGTAAGCGCGCGTCGCAGTCTAAAAAGTAAATATTAGTACGGAACCCATAAAAATGTGAATAAAAATTTTCAAAGCAATCGCGTTGCGTAGCTGTTTTAGAGACAAAATATATCAGCATGTAAGCGCGCGTCGCAGTCTAAAAAATAAATATTAGTACGGAACCCATAAAAATGTGAATAAAAATTTTCAAAGCAATCGCGTTGCGTAGCTGTTTTAGAGACAAAATATATCAGCATGTAAGCGCGCGTCGCAGTCTAAAAAATAAATATTAGTACGGAACCCATAAAAATGTGAATAAAAATTGTACTTGTTAAGATCCTCATAAAATATCTGATAATTTGATGTGCCTATGTCTAATGATGCGCCAAAATAGCATTTATTACTATTTTTATTACATTTCCGAAACTGCTAAACCTGCCTTTCCAAAAATTTAATCAATTCTTCATTTCAATACAAATAAAATATTTTAAATAAAAAACTGAATCACCATTTTTGGCACATTTTGTTCCGTATTTTCGAAACGGTTGGACCTGGCCCTTTACCAAAAACTAATCAGCACGTCTCCTGATCAATATGAATCGAATATTTTTTGAATTATTCAAATCGGTTGATCCGTCTTACCGAAATCTTCGACAAAAGTTTGTATCCTCACAAACAATTACACATACATTCATTTTTTTAAGGTATGCCAAAATGTTCAGAAACCTTTGAAACGTAAAGTTATGCAAAAAAAAATATTTTTAATTTTTCTGCGATTACTATAACTTACCCCTACGTTAATTAATTTTCAAATGAACAATAAATATATTTAAATTTGAAAATGTCTGTGTATTTGCTGTGCGATCAGGCGTAGTTTACATATAAACAAGACGGTGAGAATTTTACGATAACATTGCAGATTCTTTTATCATAACATTCTTCCTTGCTTGTTGATATATAAAATACGCCTAATCGCACAGCAAATAAATAGACGTTTTCACAATTTTCACTGCCAATAAACAAGCATAAGATAGCGTTGCCATGACAACGCTATGTTATGAGCTTTGTTATGGCAGAATTCCTCCATAAATATATAAAAAAAATAAGTGTAACTATAAACTAATATAAAAGCTATATAATCCACGAAAAAAATTAAGTAATAGTAAAACAAAAAAAAATGTTTTAAAATTGGTTTCTTACTTCAAATTTCGAAACAGTCCTAAATGTATATCATTTATGCCTTACCTAACAGAAGTGTAAAAATAACATATAACATAACATTTTAAATGAATACAAGTAAACGCACATGTTAGATTCAACGCGCTTGAAAACCAGTGCCAACTTCTTAATATAAATAGACATGCAACGGCGGGAAGAATTTGAATTCAATTTCAACAACATGTAATATAAAATTAATCAATTTGTTTATAAAATAATGTTCAAATCATAATTTATTACATATATATATATATATATATATATATATATATATATGTTTCTTTTCCGAATAATAAATCCAATAAATAAAATATTGTTCGGAAAGGAAAGATATCTATTGAAAAAATCCAAGACTTCTATCAAATATATATATATATATATATATATATATATATATATATATATATATATACGATATATATATATATACGTTTCGGCTATAATCCTAGCCTTCATTCAGTGAAAACCAAAAATAAAATTGAAAACTAAACCAATTGAATTGGCGTGAAAGAAAAAAAATATAAAGAGTAAAAAGTGCTTACAATTACTTAATCTTAGTGTTTGGAAGATTCTAATAATTCAATTCTAATTCTAATAAACCATGGATTATTAGAATCTTCTAATTTAACACAAAGATTAATAAATTTCAAGTATTTTTTACTCTTTATATTATTTTTTTTCACTCCAATTCAATTGTTCAATTGTCTCAACGTCGAACAAAAAAATCTAAAAATTTATATGTATATATATATATATTTCATAATCTCTTATACCAGGCCTGAGATATAAAAAATATATTAATAAAGTTTATATTATTTTAATTATATTAATAAATATATATTAAAAAAAAAAACAATTCAATTGATAAAGGAAATGACTGAATGTTGTATATTCTATCGATTTAATTGGTTATTGATTTAAGAGATTTGATGTTTAGAACATTACATTTTATATAAAAGTACCATCATATGGAGCACTGGAGCATTACAACATCTTGACAAATGTTTACACATTTGTATAAAATAGCTTTAGCAAAAACATTTGCGCAATCATTATTTCAAAATTTACACAATAAATTATATTTTGCTTTAATTATAGAAATCCACACAGAATTTGGTTTATACTGTCTGCTTCAATAAACAAAAGATGGAAATGCATATTGATTTCCTTTGTAGTTGTGTGTAATTAATAATTAAAGCATCAAAATATTGATTATAATACTCCTACCAGCATATGCAATACCACATCACTTTACTTTATTAAAAAATACTGAAAAATACAACAAGACACTTCCAAAATGATCCATTTATTACAAAAATTAATACAAAATGATACAGTAGATCATTTCAAGTTATTTTGGTTCTGTACACTGACCTAAAAAACTCTTAAGTAAAACCTAACTTCAGTTAATAATAGTTTGTACTATGATTGGCTACTTTAAAAACCAAAAAAATATATATAATTCCACAAACACAGATATTTTAATACAATTTATCTCCAATACTTCAAGAAACATCAATATTTTGTGATAATCGATTACTAATACACAATCGCCAACCCTAAACAGTAGATATGTTAGCTAATTATTATTATGAACACTTCAGATTTTTATTAAAAATGTTTTTTTTTTAAAAAAAAAATTAAATAAAATGCAAATATTGTCAGATTTCATTTAGTTGTTAGCTATAAATGTTAACACCTGAAACCGTTCACATCAATGTCTAATATGTTAAAACAATTAAACTTGACAGTTAAGAAAGTACATAATTACCCATACCAAATTTTTTAAAAAATATATGGAACTATTACATCATGAAAATAATAAGCAAGGTACTGTGAAACTATATTTATTTCTAACCTAAAATTTACAAAAATGATATACAGCAATTTAACCTGAAGATGATTTCGAGGATGGTTATTTCGACAACTTGATTTGTAGAATAAAAAAAATGCTGTATCATATTTTATTATTATACTATAAGAATGTTCTGAACTAGAAAAAACATAAGTGGTAACAAATTGATAACATACTTGTACTATGATGTGCTAAAGTGCTTTGTAATTAAATCTAAATGAAAATGGGAGATTCAAAAGCATAAATGAAAAATTACCCTACTTCCCTTGCAATTTGCATCAAAACTCATTCTTTAGAGATTTCGTTTATTAAGTTGTAAATTATATATAATTAAGAGCTAATGATATTTATAAAAAATATTACACAAAATAATTCGTCAAACATTTAAACAAAAATTTGAACTTTCCAATGTATATGTATAATAAAGGGAACATTAAAAAGGACCAATTCAAAGGAACGGGATGAGGCTGACATGGATTAAGTAGAAAAAAAGAATATAATTGTAACAACCGGAGATCTTCAATTTGGGTCCAAGTCTCAATTCAACAAAGGAATGTTAGTGAAATTTTGCAATAGCTATGTGAAGATATGTTTAGCTATGAAATAAAGCATAACAAACTAAGAAAAAGTTTTCTTACAACACAGTGCAGCAATTCTTATTGCATTAGTCAAGGAAAAAAAACATAAATCGAAGTTGTCCACTGAAGTGGTTTGAAACTTGGTTCCATTCATAAATATTTGATTTTATACTTTAATAATCTATAGTGTAATAGTAAGTAATACCATTAAATACTTTAAGGTTGGTTTTACAAATAGCTTAAAACTTAGGCTGAGGCTGTTTCCTTATCGGCGACTTCTGAATCGTCATCTTTTTTTGCTTTTTTCTCGGGGGTGGGTACATCATCCTCCTTGTCTCCTTCTTTTGTAACGCCTGATTTCCTTTTGACAGGACATACAGGTTCAGAGGCAACAACTACAATAAAATATGTATATTAGATATGCATATTCTTAATAAATAAATATATATTTATTGCTTATAAGATTGTTATTTACCGGTACTGTCTCCATTGGGTGTTTCGGAAGCAGTATCCTCTTTTGCTACATCTCGTTTCTCAGGGGATCCATTGGTTGGTGCCTCAGAAGTTTCGGTAGACTCCGTGGTATCCTTAGCTTTTACTGGGGACTTTGCTGGAGTCGTAGTTCCCACCTCGACGCCATCAACCACCTCTTTCTCTTCGGCTACCTTTACAGGTGATGCAACGGTTCTGAAAAAATTAATGGTAAATAAAGCAAACCTACAAATCAAAAAATAAATCATCTATGCTATTAAAAGTAATCACACTACAAAAAAGCAACAGTTGCACTTAATTCTATATCAGAAAATCACTTATTTAGTACCCATTCGGAAACTAAATGTGATCGGAAATGAATATAAGTGTCTAATAGCTAATCATCAGTTGTACATGCATTATATTAAAGTAAAAGATCTGCCTAAAGTTCAAAAAACAATGTTACTATCAGGCAGCCCTTTGAACAAACAAATTCTGGATAATGTTAATTTGCCAAAGCTATTATTTTCTACGAAAATCACACCTATAGTGCCCTAAGCAGGTTAAAACCAATGCATGTGCTCTATTTTTTTTTTTAAGTGCAGAAAAAACAAAATCGCACGCTACAGGTATAAATACACAATTGACGTGTCTTTAAGTAAGTGATAAGCAAACCAAAACTAGTGAATATAAAATTCAAGAGAAAACAAAAAAATGCAGAATATATTAAAGCAGAATAGTTTTAAAATCCCTTTGAGTTACCACATATTTTCAAATTTCAATTCGAGTGTCGTTTTCGTTTGCAGCTGTGTGCGTGCGCTAAGCCGCACGCGATCGTAGCTCCACGCGCTACATCACGGCATAAATGAGAAACCTTGGCGCCAAAAGAAGAACGCTGAACCGGCAAAATCAATTATCAAACGCATTTTATAACAATCTAAATCGTTAGAATAATCAATCGTCATGGGTTGCGACAACTAATTCACAATCAACTTGTGAAACAAATTCAAATAACGTGTGCAGAACCACATGGCGTCGTACGCACTTTCACAAGTATTACACAATTATAGCAAAAACAAGAAATAATATCTTCAATTAAAACAGTAATTCTATTGTATACAATGAAAACGTAACGCACACAACAAGTTAGTGTGATAGAACATGAAACAAGAAACCACGCTAACGCAGCCATCTTGACGACTAACATAACCACCGCTACAGGCATAATTACAACAAAATTAAAAAAAGTAAGTACTCACGAGCTCTTATCATCAGCCATTCTAACAGATTTAAATATTTAATTTAACTTTTTAAAAGTTTTTATAAAATTTGTATAAACAGCGCGAACTCTCCGCTACAAACTGCACAAAGTCTAAACGAGAACTAAAACACGTCTGAATGCCGCTCGAATCAGAACGCCGGTAACCCGACGAAACCCGAACGCGCACGCGTTCGGCGCAGATCGGCTCGTTCGGCTTTGGAGAGGTGGCCGGTGTATAGCGTTGTAATGAGTAAGAGCAGTACGATATGTTCCATTTCGCACGACTTCAAATTACACAGAAACGCTATGTAGTCGTCGCCATGGAACAATGAGCGACTACCGAATATTAACTGGGGGAACGAACTTATGGAAAAATCCAACCGGTGTTCTGTAGCAATGATAAAACACGGTAATATAACAGCGCTCATCGTATTTCGTCAAAAGAGGTTTCAAATACTACACTTTCAATTAATTTTTACCTTATCGCAAATAAAACATCCCACAACGATAATAATCATATTAGAATGTATAATAGTTGTGCAAAACACTTCAGGCTTTCCGGCTGCAAAATTAAAACCATAAGCAGCAAAACAAAATAAATATTCTTATTAATCTTACTTTATTTTTAATTCAAACGAATAAAAAATGTATAAATATAATGTAATACGATTCAACAGAAGTAGAACACTTTACACCAGTGCTACCACCCTTACAAAATTTTCACTAGAAAACTGTTCAACTGATTCAATCGTTAACTAACTTCATTCCTATATCCTTGTACACTCCAAACCACTAATAAGGTTTTATTGAAACAAATGTATTTAAATCTGTATTTTTTGTATCACTAACACTTAAAAAACAATCTAGAAATCACAAACTGAACATTGTAGATTTTATTTAATGTTAATCTAAAGCATTTACTAAATATGCTTAATCAAACAATGATATCATAGACGCTGTTCGCCTTAGACAACGTGTAGAAACCTTGGCCTTTGATCAGTTGTCCCACTAAAACGGCTTTTCTTTATCAACTTTATCATTAACAATAACGGAAAAAATGTTTTTAAATTTGCGTACGTAATATTTGCGTAAGTATGAGAAAATAACAATAAATTTTTATATGCTATTGTAACATAAACAAATACGAATAATGAGCAAGCTCCAGTAAAATCGTACGCTTTTCCAAGCTTGTTAGAGAAAAAATGTAAATGGTAATAAGTAATAATGTAACATCATACGTACGTTGTTTTTTAGAGGTTGTTACACCTACTTATTAAGTTCTCGTAAATACAATTTTTCATATATTTACGTTTCAGCACCTTCTGAACATTTTAGCACACCTTAGAAAAAATGTATGTATGTGTGTGTTTATATGTATGTTTGGATACAATTTTTCGTACGCGATTTCGAGAGCACGGATCATTCGATTTTAGTTATTCAAAAAACATTCGATTGCTATTCGTGAGGAGACATGCTGATTTGGTTTAGGCAAAGGCAGGTCCAGCTGTTTCGAAGATACGGGTCAAATATTAACAAAAATGGTAATTTTGAGAGAACGGAGCGTCCGAATTGGATGATTCAAAAAACATTTTACTTGTATTGATGTCATGAAAAATTGGTTGGATTTTTGGAAAGACAGGTCCAGCAGTTTTGGAGATCCTATGAGAAAAGTTAGAAAAAATGCCATTTGGCGGTTAAAAGTGATCATTAGACTTTGTGCACATCAAATTATCAGATACTTTATAGAAATTTCAATAGTACGTACCGTGATGCTATTGATGAGGAGACGTGCTGATTAGTTTTTGGCAAAGGCAGGTCCAGCCGTTTCAAAGACACGGGGCGAAAAGTAACAAAAATGTAAATTTTGAGAGAACGGAGCGTCCGATTTGGATGATTCAAAAAACATTTTACTTGTATTGATATAGTGAAGAATTTGTTAAATTTTTGGAAAAACAGGTCTAGCCATTTTGGAGATCCGATAAAAAAAGTTACAAAAAATGCCATTTGGCGATCAAAAATTTGGAAATTTTTCAAAATCTTTGAATTACGATACAGCAATTTGCCTCAAGGCACGTTGCCATGCACCACCAGTTCATACTTAGACTTCCACAATTGTAACAAATATCACAGTTTATTTTAAATTTTATGCATATAGATTTACATTTTCAAACCAAGCACACAAGGTCTAGTTAACTGTAAAAAACTACACAACAAAGAAAAAATCGTAGTCCAATTTTCGAACACTTATTATGTATTTTTATGAATTTAAATTTATATCAAGCTATAAAGACGATAACGTAATATCGTTATGAAATATTAGACAAAACACCACACTATGAATATGAATCATATATTTCACGGTACGATATTAAATCGTGCGTCGTAGTACCTAAGGCTTGCGATAATAATAGAATTCAGTCAGAGTTTCCATTTGTTTATTGAAATCTATTTCAATACCACTATAATAAATCATAATTTCCGTAAGGTCATCATAATAATAATTAATTTTGCTGGAACACATTAAAACAAAAACCTTAGGTAAACGACAAATTGGCATTGTTACTACTAAAAAATGATACCAATCAAGTTGAATTAATTAGTTCTTTATAGAGTAAGCCCTGTACTAATGAATTTAGGTGATAGAAAGTAGGCTTATGTAAAAATTAGCTAAATTCGAATACATATATAAATTATAAAACTATTTCAAAATTTCTGAGTATTACTCTAGTTGGCCCTACTCCCGTAACAATAATAACGGTGCATAGTAAGATTCATCATGAGGCATTATGGTTCCGTCACACAGAGCACATAAAATAAACTGGAAATAGAAAAAGAGAACCTTTCGCAATTTAAAAAATTATATGTATATATATATATATATATATATATAATCTTCAACGTGTTACATAAATTTTTCTTATGCGGATTACCGCTTACACACATGTACCTACGGATTACCGTTTACACACCAATAAGAATTTTATATCAATTTTCGTCAGGTCATTTTATTCATTGGAATATTAAAAATATATTGATAATTTTATTGATTGATTTTATTTATTCTTATAAATAAAATTCTTCTGTACATGTGTATGATTTGATACTTCTCCTAAACGGTTATTCGGATCTTGATAATTCTTTCTAGAGTTTGCCAAAGAAAATTTTTAAAATTTAATAAACGATAAAACTATAGTAATATTGTAGAAATAAATGGCAACAATTACAAAAAAACACTTATCATTACTTACGTTAATACGGCAGCTTTCTGTATTGATTACCGTTTACACTTATACATAAAATTTTTTTATCAACTTTTTTTTCAGATCATTTTATTCATTGGAACATTGAAAAATATAATAATGCAATAATTGATTTATTTTGTTATATTCCTAACGTTTTATTCTAGTAATATTAATTATATTCTCTAATATATTACATAGATTTTTTTGTCAAAATTGGTATAAATACAACAGTTGTTTGTAAAGATTATTTTAAAAAAATTGCAATTTCAAAAAGTATATATATATATATATATATATATATATATATATATATTATATTCTCTAACGTATATCATAAATTTGTTTGCCATAATGATTACCGTTTACACACATATGTGAATATTTGGATTTCATAATAATTCATGATATTAATTATATTAAAAAAATCGAATAGCGGCGTTATTATGTTTTTCATTTTCCCAAAAAAAACATTTTTGTCATTTTCAATCGATTGATACTAAAATAGGTTAAAGTATGTGTGTGTAAATGATTATGCATAAAATTTGATCTTTCGTCCACGTTTTTTCTAAAACGGCTGTACCGATTTTAAAAATAAATAAGCCATTTGATGTAACTCCATAATGACTCGTGGTGATTAGTTTTTCACAAAGATCGGTTGAGCCATTTCTTTAGAATTAGCAAAAATGTACAAAATTTTTCATCTACGTTTTCTCTAAAACGGCTGTACCGATTTCAAAAATTTATAAGTCATTTGATGTAACTCTATTAGGACTCGCAGTGATTAATTTTTAGCAAAAATCGGTTGAGCCGTTTCTTTAGAATTAGCAAAAAAGTGCAAAATTTTTCATCTACGTTATCTCAAAAAACGGCTGCACCGATTCAAAAACAGTTTATTGTAATATTTATTTAAAAAATATTGAAATTTAAATAATCGCATATATATATTATATTTTCTAACGTATATCGTAAATTTGTTTGCGGTATTGATTACCGTTTACACACATATATGAATATTTGGATTTCATATTAATTCATTATATTAATTATATTTTTGAAAAATCTAATAGCAGCTTTATTATTTTTTTTTATTTTCCCAAAGAACGTTTTAGTCATTTTGAATCGATTGATACTAAAATAGGTTAAAGTATGTGTGTAAATGATTATGTATAAAATTTGCCCTTTCGTCCACGTTTTCTCTAAAAACGGCTGTACCGATTTTAAAAATAAATAAGCTGTTTGATGTAACTCAATTAGGACTCGATGTGATTAATTTTTTGCAAAAATCGGTTGAGCCGTTTTTGTTGAATTAGCAAAAAAGTGCAAAATTTTTCATCTGTGTTTTCTCTAAAACGACTGTACCGATTTCAAAAATAAATAAACCATTTGATGTAACTCGATAAGGACTCGCATTGATTAGTTTTTCACAAAGATCGGTTGAGCCGTTTTTTAAGAATTAGCAAAAAAGTACAAAATTGTTCATCTACGTTATCTCAAAAACGGCAGCATCGATTGAAAAACAATTTATTTTAATATTTATTTAAAAATATTGAAATTTAAATAATTACATATATATATATATATATATATATATATATATATTATATTCTCTAACGTGTATCATAAATTTGTTTGCCATAATGATTACCGTTTACACACATATATGAATATTTGGATTTCATATTAATTCATTATATTAATTATGTTTTTGAAAAATCTAATAGCAGCGTTATTAATTTTTTTATTTTCTTAAAAAATATTTTTATCATTTTGAATCGATTGATACTAGAATAAGTATGGGCGTGTAAAAGTAAAAGTGTAAATTTTGCTCTTTCGTCCAAGTTTTCTCAAAAACGGCTGTACCGATTTCAAAAATAAATAAGCTATTTGATGTAACTCGATCAGTACTCACATTGATTAGTTTTTCGCAAAGATCGGTTGAGCCGTTTCTTTAGAATCAGCAAAAAAGTGCAAAATTTGTTATCTACGTTTTCTCAAAAAGGGCTGTACCGATTTCAAAAATTTACAAGCTTTTTGATGTAAATCGATAAGAACTCGCATTGATCAGGTTTTCGCAGAAATCGGTTGAGCCGTTTCTTTAGAATCAGCAAAAAAGTGCAAAATTTTTCATCTACGTTATCTCAAAAACGGCTGCATCGATTTAAAAACAGTTTATTGTAATATTTATTTAAAAAATATTGAAATTTAAATAATTAACTATATATATATATTATATTAAATTCTCTAATGTGTATCATAAATTTGTTTGCCGTATTGATTACCGTTTACACACATATATGAATATTTGGATTTCATATTAATTCATGATATTAATTATATTAAAAAAAATCGAATAGCAGCGTTATTATGTTTTTCATTTTCCCAAAAAACATTTTTGTCATTTTGAATCGATTGATACTAGAATAAGTTGAAGTATGGGTGTGTGAAAGTAAATGTGTAAATTTTGCTCTTTCGTCCAAGTTTTCTCTAAAACGGCTGTACCGATTTTAAAAATAAATAAACCATTTGATGTAACTCGATTAGGACTCGCTGTGACTAATTTTTCGCAAAAATCGGTTGAGCCGTTTTTGTAGAATTAGCAAAAAAGTGCAAAATTTTTCATCTGTGTTTTCTCTAAAACGGCTGTACCGATTTCAAAAATTTATAAGTCATTTGATGTAACTCTATTAGGACTCGCAGTGATTAATTTTTAGCAAAAATCAGTTGAGCCGTTTCTTTAGAATTAGCAAAAAAGTGCAAAATTTTTTATCTACGTTATCTCAAAAATGGCCACACCGATTTGAAAAAATTACAAGCCATCTGATGTAATTCGATAAGGACTCGAATACAACAGTTTATTGAAATATAAATTAAAAAAATATTGAAATTTAAATAATTATATATATCATAAATTTGTTTGCTGTATTGATTACCGTTTACAAACATATATAAATATTCGGATTTCATATTAATTCATTATATTAATTATATTTTTAAAAAATCTAATATCAGCGTTATTTATTTTTTCATTTTCTTAAAAAATAATTTTGTCATTTTGAATCGATTGAATACGTTAAAGTATGTGTGTGCAAAAGTAAATGTGTAAATTTTGCTCTTTCGTTCGTTTTCTCAAAAACGGCTGTACCGATTTTAAAAATAAATAACCTATTTGATGTAACTCGATAAGGATTCGCATTGCTTAATTTTTCGCAAAAATCGGTTGAGCCGTTTTTGTAGAATTAGCAAAAAAGTGTAAAATATTTCATCTACGTTAACTCAAAAACGGCTGCATCGAATTAAAAAAATTATACGCAATTTGATATAATTTGATAAGCACTCGCATTGATTAGTTTTACACAAAGATTGGTTGAGCCGTTTCTTTAGAATTACTAGAGAGATTACATAAAATTTTTTGAATCGATTTTAAATAATCAAAAACTGTACGAAAGATATCGTGTTGATTAGTTTTTTTGTAAAGATCGGAGAAGCCGTTTCTTCGTAATTATTATTATTTTTATTTTGACATTAATGAAACTACATGGCCATAGAGTTGCCGATCTAACTCTGCGCCCATCGTGCATAATCCTTTTTGTGCCTACTGATCACCGTTGGCGTCCAAAGTTAAATAAAATACTCTTATATTACCTAAGTATAATGAAATTTATTAATGAGTTAGATTAAAGGATATCACTTGAATTTGTGATAGTTGGAAATTTTATTGCCACAATTTGAAAAGTTGCTAATTTTCAATTGTTATTTCGACTATTCAAAGATATCGGAGAGTTAATGCAACTTGTTTTAAGGCAAATGCCACTTACAACTAATATTTTTCAGGGATACAAATCAGTACTAATTTTTCCAAATTTCCTTGTTTTTGATATTATCTGTAAATGGTAATCAGTACTCATAATTTCTTTTCAGGCAAATCAAAATCAACGCAAATTCTTGCAATTTATACAAACGAGATGTGCAATGGGCACAACTGCATCAAAATTAATTGTGCAATGTGAAGAATGCCTACTATTAGAGGCCAATAGAGTCAAGAAAAGTTCTCTAATTAATAATTAACTTTTGTGCTTAATGTGGTTTAATGTAGCACAGTATGACGATGCAAGGATGAAATCGATACTTGTAGGCAAAAATAAATAGAACCTTCGTAAGGGACATACATAGTTCATTTAGTTTGCGCAATATACACATTAACCTCTGAATTTTTTTACTGTGCTCCGATTTGCATGAAATTCAAAAATAATGAGTTTTGAACTTGAGGGTAAGATAAGTCTAATTCCAAAATTTCAAACAAATAGAAGCACAGTAAAAAAATTCAGATCCAAAACGTTCCATTGACTGGAATATTATAACCAGTATAATTCATGTTTAATTCAAACTAGTATTAAGTAACTTTAGTGCTACAATTTTATTTATTTAAGACAATGTTTTTCATGAGAATTCCCAAAATCTCATTCGGTTGACTAGCGCTCCAACACTACAGTACTAAACATGACCAACCTGTTCTAAACCTAAGGCTCCTTTCACACTGTATGACTCATTACGCTGATAGACAGTTTGGCACTTAAATTGTGTTTTTGGCATTCATGTATGTTATCTGCAAAACATATGCTGTTGGCAGGAGATATCGCATACCATTACTATCATTTTTTGCAATTATTAAGAAGTGAGCTATTTTAGAAAGTAATCAAAAATAATGACAAATAGATAAATTTAGATTAGATTATTATTTTGACTCTTTGATTGCTAATATAATGTGAAACAATATATATTTTAAACTTCCCATAGGGTAAATTATAGTAATGGGCCGAAAATCTGAAATAAATTTTTTTGCATATCTTCACGTTTCAGAGGTTTCTGAACATTTTGGCATACCTCAGAAAAAATGGATGTGTGTGTGTGTTTTGTGTGTCCGCATTTTCTCGTCCAAGTTTTCGGGCGCACGGATCAACCAATTTGAATGGTTCAAAAAATATTCGATTCCTATTGATAGGGAGGTGTACTGATTGGTTTTTAGCAAAGGCAGGTCTAGCCGTTACGGAGATACGGAGCAAACAGTGCAAAATACAGAAATCGAGTTTTTGAGAGAACAAAGTACCCGATTTAAATTATCCAAAAAACATTCAATTTGTAATGATTAGAAGAAGTAGTAATTAGTTTTTGGCAAAGGCAGGTCCAGCCATTTTGAAGATACAGAGCTAAATGTACAAAAAATGGTAGTTTTTGAGAGAACTAAGCATTCCATTTGCATGATTCAGAAAACTTTCTGCTTGTGTTGACAAAACAAATGCTTTTGGAAAGAAAAATTATCTAATTTTTTTTTGTGTATCGAAAATAATTCAGATTTTAATTTTAATTCTGGCTAAAGTTCTAAAGCTCACTTATATACTTTAATAAAACAATTTTAACTTTGTAATTTAGTTTATTAATTAGTATTTATAACAATCTATTTGAAAACATTTAACATTTCTCGAACATTTCGTTACGGTACGGGAAGTTCTAGCAATTTGCTTAAAGGCACGATGCCATACACTACTAGTTTTATCTATTTTTTTTAAACAAGACTAGACTGCATGGCATTGCATTAATTATGCATTTACTTAACCCGTCATAGTGGTTTCATTATTGATTTCTTTGAGAACACACATGACTTAATTTCGACATGAAAAACATGATTTATATTACTAACTATAAAACGTTTACATTAAATTTTCTCTTATTATTATATATATTATATTTAGTATTTGTTAACAGTAAATATTCAAATAAAGAAAAAAAACTGATGCAAGGCAAAAATTATCTCTCCATATTTAACAATGTTTATAATTTCAGATTTCTATATTTTTACTTAGAGTACAAAAACCGAATAAAAAGTCTTAACTATACATCATCTGACAATAATAAAAAATAAAATAACGAAAAATTTAATTGTTTTTCCCATTTCCATCTTAAAATGTTTTTTGCGATATTTTCCTAAGCATTAATCTATACTCCAATAACCCAGTATTAAACTCCAGTGCAGCAAATCGCAAGGGTCATTTTAAATAATTTAAAAATAAAGATTGGATCCAAAACGAAAGATTATTATATATATATATATATATATATATATATTTACAGTCTATAAGAGAATGCACCAGCATATTTGTAATGCCAAAACTCCAAATCAGTATAAGACTATGTTTTCGGAACATGTTACTAGTTTAAACCATACTTTCAATACCAAAAATCCTATTATTTTACATAAGGAAGAGAATGGTGAACTCAGAAAATTTGCTGAATTTGTATTTATCTTTTTAAACCCCCTTTGCGTTAATAAACAAAATTCTGCTCTGTATTAATATCAAAAAGAAGCTGAATGATGTCACACATACCGTGTTGAAACGTATAAATAAATAGTTCATTATTTATTGTTCCCTTATTTGGACGATTGGCTGCAAATATAACATTCAAGAATATATATATATATATATATATATATATATATATATATATATATATTCGAGCATTGATCTATACTCCAATAACCAACCAGTAATCTAAACTCCAGTGCTGCAAATCGCAAGGGTTATTTACAAACATTTATTTAAAAATAGCTTATACTTATAATACGATATAGCACTCAAACACACCAAAGATTGAACATAAAAGTATGTTATATATAGATTTTGATATCTTTCATACAGGATATTAATATTTATAAACGATAATTAGTTTTGCTACATTTTTTCTAATCGAACAATATGCATGTTTTACTTCTATAAATACGACGATTGTTTTGAAAATATCGTTTGATTATTATTGGTAGACATTTGCGATAGGCCGTGTTTTAAAATAAACATTATCATATCATAATTACTTGTTAATCAAGATAACATCATTTAATTTCAACTTTATCTTATCACTGTTTTCATCATTTTTAAATAGAACATCAACGATTTAATATCTTTAAATATAAATCATATTATCTAATCACAACATCCGACATATATTATTTTAATTATACAAACAGTTAAACATTTTTTATTACGGTATCATATAGTCGATATATAAAACTAAATATATTAAACATCCTTTTGTAACTAACAACACAGTTCGCGGGTAATTTAAAAACGATTTTTATTAAAGAACCAATATTAGAATATTTTTATAAACCAATGATAGATATATTTTATTCTACTCCAAGTTATAAAAATATATCATTATTATATATATTTTATTTTATTGTGGACGTCAACTGCGATCAGTAGACAGCACCCAGAACGGATTATATGCGACGAGCACAGAGTCAGATTGGCAATTCCATTGCCAGCAATTTTGTGATATAAATAAATAAGGTCAAAGGTATGAATAACACTATTAATATTAAAAGAAAAGCACAAATATGTCTTTTAACTAGCTGTTTATTTTAGTCATTCAAGTTATTATTGAAATGTGGTCAACTGTGATCAGTAGGTACCGCACAGAACGGGTTATGTACGATGAAGTAAATAACACTAATAATATTAGAAGGGAAGCATAAATATGTCTTTTAACGAGCTGTTTATTTTAGTTAGATAATTTAAATGTCGACGTCAACTGTGATCAGTAGACACAGCGAACGGATTATACACGATGAGCACAGAGTCACCCTGGCAATAATATGGCCAGAAATTTTATGTTATAAATAAGGTCAAAGGTATGAATAACACTAATAATGATAAAGCACAACTGTTGATTTTAGTAATTCAAATTATTATTTAAATGTGGATATCAACTGTGATCAGTAGGCAACACACAGGACGGATTATATATGATGAGCACAGAGTCAGACTGGCAATAATATGGCCAGCAATTTTACGATATAAATTAGGTCAAAGGTATGAGTGCACTAATGATAAGAAAAATAAACCACAACTGTTGATTTTAGTAATTCAAATTATTATTTAAATGTAGACGTCAACTGTGATCAGTAGGCATCACACAGGACGGATTATGTACGATGAGCACAGAGTCAGACTGGCAATAATATGGCCAGCAATTTTACGATATAAAGAAGGTCAAAGGTATGAATAACACTAATGATAACAAAAAGAAAGCACAAGTATGTTTTTTACCGAGCTGTTGATTTTACTAATTGAAATTATGAATTTAAGCGAGTGAAGTTTCCGTTTATTGCGCATATCATCCATATCAAACATGCAAGAATTATACTTTCGTTTGTGATATTTTAAGCGGAACATTTTAAATGCGTATATTTACAGAATTGTATTGCGTTTAACGTCACGTGCATGGCACAGGTCCGTTTTAACTTATTTTCAGCCACTTCATAACATATATACCACAACGAGCATATATGAACAACTGGAAAATATTAATAATGGCATGAGAAACATGCAAAATATATTTATTCAGTTTGCATGCGTCTTCCATCCTATGCAAGCGGGGATTACCTCACTTTTCGTTTGCTTGCAAATTGCCATTTTGTTTAGCAATAAGTATCTTTGTCATGTTTACAACGACCGTTGTCAGCGTTTTCGGAATTGGCATGTTCTTTAGCAGCCGGTAAAACGATAATGGTTTATCAAACTTTTTGCCTTGAGCCGCGCCAATATAATCAAAAATATGAGGAAGCATCTATGAACAATTTCACACGTGCATACACACATAAAATGTATGGACATAGTAGTGTACAGCGTTGAAACTACGTAAAGAGTTTTGTTATAAAATAGCATTCTAGCGGAAATAAATATTTATAGATGAACGCGACGTATACGCTTGTAATGTACACATATAAGGCATCTAGAAATATGCATATGAAAATTAGGTATTTTGTTTGTATTTTATCCTGATATAAACTGAATTCCTTTCGTTTTTGTCGGGAAGTCGGGTGCGTCACAAATGGCAAAATACCTTGTTGACAATTTGACCAGGAACACAACGAGTAACAAAAGTATATGAACTAGAGTTGGGTAACTCACTACGAAGTTATATCCGTGAATATAACTCCTCCCTCGGAGTGAACCCTAACGGAATTGTATCGGAGATTTTGTCATATCCTACATCCCTGCTACTGAATATATAAACACGTATAAACATTTACTTGAGCTTTTTTCGAACAAGTTTACGGGATGATATATCTACTGAGACCTCTCTTGAACCACAACAGCCCCATGAGCGTGAAGAACAAGCGGACACTTTAATTGACATTAATACGCCGCTCCTCTATAGAACGCGGCAATAAGACTAACTTACAAAAACTACAGAGTATACAAAATAAAGCCCTACGACCAGTACTCGACAAATCAAGAGGCCCACTGACCAGACACTATTACTCTGCAAAATACATACATGAACCGACTGACGTGCGAATAGTAATCGACTAAATTAAAAAGCTCACTGGCAACTTTTACCTAAAATGTTAGTAACAACACCATCTAGGCCCTTCCTACAAAAATTCCTAAGCGAAATAGTTTGGCGAGCAATAGACAAGCACGTCATGTCAAACTGTTGTCTGATCGACCCATTGCAGCAAAAATTTTTTTTTGAATATAACACTGTATCAACCAAGCATTGTCTATGACAATGTATTGCGTCAATTTTTCTCCTTCCTTATACATTGTTGATTATGCCTCATTTATTATTATTTTTTTAACACAAAGATGTCATTTTTTTTTGCTAACAGTTTTTTTTTGTTATATATAGATCTTATTATATTCACTCACTAAAAGTAGAAACATTTAGAAATGTAAAATATCCTTAGGGTAGAAAAAGATGAAGATAATTATATATATTGCATCATATTTGCCTGAGATTTTTTACTAATTTAAAGATTTGCATCAAAAGAAGCGGTGGCTTTTTTTTCTCACTGGCAATTTTATGACTTTATAGGTACAAAATGACCAAAAATAATGCCATATTGCCTAGAGTAAAAGAGTTACCCTGATATTTCAATATTTTTATTGTCTCAATTTCGAAATATAGTTTGAGATTTGAATGCAAATTGAAATGCATAAAATAGTAAGGTGACACTATTTTTTTAAGCCAAAACCGGAACGGCAATTTGTAGTTTTCCTAATCCGGGATAGAGAAACGGGGGAACCCCAATTGTAACAATTGTAACATAATATATATTATTTTCAGATTTTTTATGGGTAGTTGGAATTTTATCATCAAGTATAATTGCGAAGATTCAAAAAAAACCTATATTTTTCAGAAACCCGGGACAATCCAGGACAAAAGATCTAAATCCGGGACAAATATTGTTTTTAGAAAAATCCAGTACACAAGGTGCAAATCCGGAACTGTCCCGGCCAAGCCGGGGCGTATGGTCAACATCAAAATAGTATTTTTTATATTAATATTTTTTTAAATTAAGCACAATGTACATATGTATAACTAAGATTTTCTGTATTGTATACATGAAGGTTTGAAAGGAAGTATTGTATATGTAGAGGTGAATGTATATTTATATACATTCAAGCAAAGATATTAATATAAATCCCTTTAAGATAGTTATAAAGATGTAAAATTCTACTTTGTTGGTATTAAGATTGCTGTGATCTTTCACTCCAGAATAATTGTCTGACTGAGATATTGTATTTTATCTAATAAATATAAATAAAAATAAAAATAATGGTGCATGGCATTAAGCCAAATTGCTGGAACTTCCCGTACCAAGAAGAAACAAAGATTCAATTTTTTTTAGAAATTTGAAAAATTACTTTTTGATTTTTTTTATACTTTGAAATATTTTGGAAATTATGAACTTTTTTCAAAGTATAACGGATAAACATAGGTACGGAACCAATAAAAATGTAAGCAAAATTTGTGCTTATTATTAAAATATTCATGAAATATGTGATAATTTGATGTGCATATATGTAATGATCATTTTTGTCCATTTTTTCACTTTCTTTATTAGATCTATGAAACAGCTAGACCTGCCGTTGCCTAAAACTAATCGGCACGTCTCCTTATCAATACGAATCGAATGTTTTTTTAATTATTCAAATCGGTTGATCTGTGTTCCCGAAATCATCGACAAAAATTTGTATCCGCACATACACACACAACATCCATTTTTTCTAAGGTATGCCAAAATGTTCAGAATTCTTTCAAACGTTAAGATATATAAAAACTTTCATTTTTGATTTTTTTGCGATTACTATAACTTTCAACGGAAACTTAATAAAAACTGTTTGTGAACGATTTTCACTATAGAACTATAAAACTATAGAGCACATTTGTGTCGAGTATTGGTTTCGAAGTTGTGGAGTTATTAAGTCCTAACTGAACCAAATCCTAACCGATCCGTCCTCTATGAACTATAATACAATAATTTTCTCAGAGAGAGAAAACGACGACAAAATAAGAAAGTATATTGTGAACCTATGTAGTACCGTGCTCACGAGTCTGAAAAGAACGTTGGGTCTGCAATAGTATTGTACCGTCATGCAAACAATATTACGTAGACCAACGGCTTGTCGACAACAGTACCTCTCTTTCCTAACTCTTCCTGATTTTAACAACAGAGTAAAGAGCAGAACTAGTATAATGAAAATATTTGTGAAATCTTTCGTTCGAAAAATATATTTCCTTGCATGACGTGACCATCGAGCGGCCGCGAAGCTTCTTAGTCGATTCACAAATTAATGCGTGGGTTTTTGATGAGTTTATCAAATGCCGGCAAGGAAACACGCCTGAGTGCGCGTTGTGATTCGAGCATCTTTGATGCCTTAGTTTGATGCTTTTCTTAGAAGACTCCACAGCAACCGTGCCGGGTCATAGCACTAGTGTAGTCTCGGGCTGTACACCACTGTACACCTTCCACACGAGCGCACCGGCGGCCAGCGTCACCCGGTGTTGCCGGCGTCCAGCACCGGCGGCTCGACTTTTCTTCTTCAAATCTAAATTAAACAAGCACACATCCATCCATGTATATACAATATAAAATTCGACTGTATACATAACCAAAAGCATAAATAGACACAAAACTTACAATGTGTTTAGTAAAATAAATTGTGCGCTCATGCACACACACATATACACATACATACACACATACAGAAACACATACATCTACAATTTATTTACTTTATATGATATCACGAAATAAAAATATTTGCTTTGTTCATTTGTCATCGATGTTTTTGTTGCAAATTTGTTAGATTTACGGAGACACATACAAATTATTATTTTTAATGTGCTTTAGAACATCTAATACTAACGCTGATTTTTTTTTATTATATTATATTTTTAACAGCAATCAGAACTTTATGTCCTATGAGCTGTTGGGCTGAAACTTCTCCTCACTTCGTATTTTTAGATGGTAACCCAATGGTTAATCCATCCATATTTGATGATTTTTGTTATTAGAATTAATCTAATAGGGCTGACTTTTTATTGGTGCAGCAATGCCGGGCATGGGCCATTTTCACTTGGAAACATATTGCTATCTATATTTCTAAGTGAAAATCGTTGTCACTGCTGCCTGACAACAGGCTGCTCGAAGTGGGTATCGAACCCGGGACCTCTGAAACAAGTCCCGTCGCTCTTAACCGCTTACCTACGGGCGAACCCTCTGATATTTTTAGCTACCCGTATGGTAGGTTATAGTAATCGCAAATAATCGAAAATGATAATTTTTATATATCTTGAACGTTTCACAGTTTTCTGAACATTTTGACGTACCTTACAATAAATGAATACATATGTGTGTGTTTGTGTACTATCTATGTATGTATATGCGGATACAAATTTTTGTCGACGATTTCGAGAGCACAGATCAACCGATTTGAATGATTCCAAAAACATTCGATTGCTATTGATAGGGACAAGTGCCAATTATTTTTTTGGCTAAGGCAGGTTTAGCCGTTACGAAGATACGTGGCAAAAAGTGCAAAAATGACAAATCAGTTCTTGATTCGAATGATTCAAATAGATTTTTACTGGTATTGACAGACTAAATTTTATTGAAGCAGGTCTAGCGGCTTCGAGATCCGAAACAAAAATGCCATTTGGCCTTCAAAAATTATTATCAGACATCAAATTATAAGATGCTTTATAGAAATTTTAATAATGAGCACAAATTTGATATACATTTCTATGGGTTCCGTAACAGGATTTAAAATGTTTAACTGTTAGACCGCAACGCGGCGCTTACGCGCTTCGATATTTTGGAACCGATTCTGCCGCATAACAGACCAATGTTATCGCAAGGCTACGTTATGAAGAACTTTCCATACAAATTCGTTTTAAATATTGACAAAACCTATGCGGTTGCTGTGCAGTCAGGCGATTTTCTCAGGTTGTCGGATAGAAAACAAACCTAGAAACCGCATAAATGTCAAAAAACGATGTTAGATAACAGGGTCTTTCTGACTCAGATTCATAACATACGAGTGACGTAGTTTATATATAAAACGCCTGAATGCACAGCAAATGCATGACATTTTGACAGTATTCAGTATGATTCAGTAGAATAATGTATGGAAGTTGGTCCCTTTATCTCTAAAACAATTTTTAAAAAGTTTGAAACTGTATATGAAGATACAACACAATATCACAAACTTTTTGTTATATCTGAAATGCTTTAATTTAAGGAAATATAAAGACGGAAGTCTTCAGCAGGTGTTGCTCTTTACTCCACAATTTATGCATATTAACACGTTAATCGCCACAATAATATCAAAAAAATTACCATGAGCCATGTTAACATTATAAGAAAATTTAGTGCATGATACTAAAATGCATCAAGAAAATTTGATGTAACAAAAAAAATTTTTTTGGCCGAACTCTTGAAAAAACACTATTTTTTATGACACACATATATGACTAATATGGCCCTATATTACAACTTTTTTTTCCTACAAAATCACCTGTCTGTCTGACATGGCTCATGTAAAATTTCTTAGCGTCAGACACATATGACTGACATGACGATTAACGCGTTAAAATCCTTTTATCTTTCTAATATATAAGGATACCAAATGTAATATATATGCTAGGCGAAAATATATTCTTATGTGTTTCAGCGTCATGTAAATTCATTTACATAATAAATATATTTATTATGTAAATTATTAGTGCATTTACTTTTATAAAATTTTGAAAAATTTTATACGGTGTTGTACGCCTAAGTTGGCTTAAAAATATAAATGAAAAATCTTCACGTAGTTATACCAAAAGCAAAAATAAGTCTATTAGTTTTGTGTATATATATACTTTTATAGAGCATATTTACTTTTATAAGATTTTGAAAAATTGTATGATTAAATTGGCTCAAAAATAAATCTAAAAAATCTTCATGCATATAAAATGCAAATAACTCTATTATTTTTGAGTCTGTTATCAAACTACCTCAATGGACAACTCCATTCCGGTAATTGCCTGTAGACAATTATATTACACTTAACCATATCATTAATTGTTTATAACCCGAGTACTTAAACTCAATACTCTATCTCACAAAACGTAGTCCGGGTCGATCACATTCTATTCCTGAATGAATTACAAAGTCACTAGAAGCTTCTAAAATCGTTCAACGATAATTCAAAAATTACCATCCAATGTACTTGTTTGCTACGTTTTATAAATTACCATAGAATACGATATGTAAGTGTATAAGTATAGATAACGCGCAAAGTATAATTTACATTGAATATGAATTATTAGCATATAACTTGCATTGATAATAAATTATTTGCATTGCGCATGGTCCCATGGTTACATACACACTGATATCGAATCGAGTGAATGATGGTAATGTGATAGAATAATGTAACAGAAACGTTTAAGGCCGTTTTATTTGTATGAACTTTCTAAAATGAATTAATTCTCGATAATCTTACTGGTTTCACAAGCGAGCACTGCGCGTGTTGCCGAGGAATTGATTACCTAAAAAAATATAGAGCGGCCATCTACCACGAATTCTTCGGAGGTAAGTTGTTTGCACGTTGGCTACACGGAGACCACAGGTGCGGTTCTTGTATCGGATGGACGGGAAAAAAACTACACATCAATTTTTTATCGTACTCCACAAGAGTGATGTTTTAAGGGTTTACACCACTGTAAAAAAAAAAACAACAAAAAATTTTTAGACTTAAAATATATTTTTAATCTCTTAGAATATGAAAAAAAATTCATACCTAAAACTTCCTTTAAGTTAGATTCACCATACCACATACAGCTGATGAATATTTCTGACAAAATACCAGATCAAGCTTATATACATCGTTATATCTGTAAAAAATGTACCCAATTTAAATTTAAAATTTGAAATTTGAAATTTATATTTGCATTACCCCGCCCATGGAGTTAAAAGAACCAGGTAACATTTTTTTAAAATAACAGCAAATAAAACACATTTCTACAATGATGAATTAGCTGGGAGTTTTGCAGAACATAGTCAGATAGATAAAGATATTTCTTCATAAAGATATTTTTACCCCAAGCGGATAATTATAATTGGCGTTATAAATAATTTAAATTGATTTTAGAAATCGGATTTTCACTAATGGTCAAACCACACAGGCAGTTGCGGCGCTTGGCGACGGCGGTGTCGGCAAGAGGCCCCAGAATATTTTTAATTACTTAAAATTTAGTTTTCCATTTTTATTTAGTTTTTTTTTCATACTGATGTGCGATTAAAGAAAGTGATTAGTGTTTTACGGGCACTATCATTTTCCTCTCTTATCTCTTATAAATTTGACATCAAAGCTGCCTGATGTCGGGCTTTGGCGGTAGCGGGAATCGAACCATCGAACCCAGGACTAGTTGGTTCTAGCCCTCGTCCGAACCGATATCGCCACCGCTGAGCCAATATGTTTATATTATTCGGGAAAAACATTCTTGTTACATGAATATTTGTCAATTTTTTAAACCTCTGACAATTATTCAAAAATTTTCTATTTTCAGTAATTTTTTTAATCCTACAGTCTCATGTCTATTTTAGGACAGTGTAAAAGTACGAATATATTATATTCCCATATTGTAAAGGTGTGAAAGTTACTATAAAATAAACAAAAAGTGTTTGCATTACTATAAATATGAATATATTTGCCAATCATAGAAAAATATTAAATGTGTGGCAACACCATTTGGTCATCAGTTCAAAGTTGGCTTTGTGAAACGAAACAAAATAATGCCATCAACATCACAACTTTTTCATAATAAAATTTTATATTTTCATGTCAGTTTATTTTTACATAAATAATTTCTATATTTTTACTCTAAGCGGACCAGCATACGTAATTGGTGTCATAAATTGGACGTTGACCAATGGTGGAATCAAAAAGGTTAGGATTACTATTAATTTTGTCATCAGTAATTAATTTTTTAATTATTTGTCAATTCACTTATTAAAGTTTTAATATCTAAATTTTGCTATTAGATATATTCATATCAGTAATGACATTATGTCGCATATAGGATATGTTTGTATTATTTGGAAAAGAAATTCTTGTTAGATTAATATCTGATAATGAATATATTATTATTCATATTAATAATGACATATGTCGCACATAAGTCAATAGATATGTTTGTATTAATTGGAAAAGAAATTCTTGTTACATTAATATCTCCCAATTTTCAAAATCATTTTTTTAATCCTACAGTTTCACTTGTTGTCCATATTAGGACATACGCAAAAATTACTATATAATAAAAACTATATTTTGCTTATATTCATAATAATATATAAATACATATCTGTGTAATTCCGTCAAAGAAATATCAAATTTATGGCAACACTAATTGATCATCAGATCGAAGTTGGCTTTGGAAATACGAAATAAAATAATGTCATGACATTTATTCATAATACAATGTTACATTTTTATATCAAAGTCTATTTTTTAAAAAAATTTCCATATTTTTATTTCAAGCGCACCAATATATTTCAAATTGGACGTTGACCAATGGTGGAATGATAAAGGTTAGATATACTATTAATTTTATCATCCTTAGATTCAATTTTTTAATTATCCATCAATTCAGTTATTAAAGTTTTAATATTTACAATATACATAAAAAATATGAGGATATATTATACATATTAATTAGGTCTTTAACAAGGATATTTTCGATTTTTTTGCTCCCAGAAGCTCAAATGCGTCCAAAATGATAAAAAAAATTCTGTGAAAGTTGTTGCTTCTAACATTTACTTTACAATAGTCCGCAGTCCAACGAAAGTTGGAGAAATAACATAGCTAAAATTCCATCCGCATTTTAGTATTTTATAACTTAGCGACAAGTGAATGAAAATTTTGAGAATAACATTGTGTTTGATTACTTTGATCATAAATAAAAATACAACAAAAATTTGATAAATTAAGTATTTAATTAAGAAGAAGAACCAAGAAACTTTGGTTGGAGTGTGGACTATCTATATTAAGTTAATATTAAGAGCTAAAACTTTCAGATAGTTTTTGGAACTCTATTTGGAAGCATTTGAACTCTTAGGAGTAAAGAAATTCAAAATATACATATTAAAGACCAATCTAATATTATATATACTCTTGTTACATTAATATCAGATCATTTTCAAAATTTCTGACAATGGCCAGAAGATTTTGATTTTTAGTCATTTTGTCAAACCTACACTTTCTTTAGCTTATTGTCAATTTTAGGCCATGTGTAAAAGTTACTATATAATAAAAATTGTATTTTGTTTATGTTCATAATAAAACATAGATACATATATGTGTCATTTCGTCAAGGAATTATTAAATGTATGGCAACACTAATTGATTATCAGATCGAAGTTGGCTTTGGAAATACGAAACAAAATAATGTCATGACATTTATTCGTATTACAATTTTACATTTTTATATCAAAGTTTATATTTTTAAATAATTTATATATTTTTATTCCAAGCGGACCAGCATATGTCAAATTGAAGTTTTAATTTGGACGTTGACCAATGGTGGAATGATGAAGGTGAGACTTACTATTAATTTTATCATCCTTAGTAATCAATTTTTTAATTATCCATCAATTCAATTATTGAAGTTTCAATATTTACAATATACATAAAAATATGAGAATATAATACATATTAATTAGGATGGTCCTTAACAAGGATATTTTCGTTTTTTTTGCTGCAAGAGGTTCAAAATGGTCCCAAAATGTTAAAAAAAATAATCTGAATGTTTTAGTTCTTGATATTAACTTTAAGATAGTCCGCAAACGAGAGTCCACTAACCAAAGTTCCTTATGGAAATAACATGGGTAAAATTCCATTTACTTTTTAGAATTTTATAACTTAACAACAAGTGAATCAAAATTTTGAGAATAACATTGTATAGCTTATTTTGATCCTAAACAAAAATTTGGTATATTTGATAAATTAAGTATTTAATTAGAAAGAATAACCAAGAAACTTTGGTTGGAATGTGAACTATCTTAAAGTTAATATTAGAAGCCAAAACTTTCAAATAATTTAATTTTATTCATTTAGAAACATTTGAGCCCTTGGAATAAAGAAATTCAAAATATCCATATTGAGGACCAATCTAATATTCGTATTAGTAGTGCATATGTCATACATAGGACATATTAGTACTACGAGTACTTGAAAAAAAGCCGCTAGTTACATTAATATTTGATAATTTTCAAAATCTCTGACAAAGATCCAAAGACATTCTTTTTTAGTCAGCTTTCCTATTTTACGGTTTTACTTGTCCATTTTAGGACAAACGTAAAAGTTACTATATAATAAAAAAATGTATTTTGTTTATATCCATAGTACTACTTAACTACATAATATGAATATATCATATTCTAATATTGACTAGGAATACATGTCTGTGTCATTCCGTCAAAAGAAAAATTAAATTTATGGCAACACTAATTAATTGATCATGAGTTTGGAGTTGGCTTTGGAAATACGAAACAAAATAATGTCATGATATTTTTTCCATAATAAAATTTTATATTTTTATATCAGTTTATTTTTACATAAATAATTTCTATATTGTTACTCCAAGCGGACCAGCATGCGTAATTGGTGTCATAAATTGGACGTTGACCAATGATGGAATCAAAAAGGTTAGGATTATTATTAATTTTGTCATCACTAGTAATCAATTTTCAATTATTAATTATATCAGTCCTAGAGATTATGAGAATATAATATATTCAGATTAGTAATGACATTATGTCGCACATAGTCAGCGGATATGTTTGTATTTTTTGGAAAAGAAATTTCTGTTACATTAATATCAGATCATTTTCAAAGTTTCTGATAATGGTCAAAAGATTTTGATTTTCAGTCATTTTTTTTAATCCTACACTTTTGTTTATTTTTAATTTTAGGATATGTGTAAAAGTTACTATATAATAGGAAAAAGTTAGCATTTTTGTTATATTCATAGGAATACATAAATATATCTGTGTCATTCCGTCAGTAAAATATTAAATTTATGGCAACACTAATTGATCATCAGTTTGGAGTTGGCTTTGGAAATACGAAACAAAATAATGTCTATAATGTCATGACATTTATTCATAATACTATTTTACATTTTTATATCGAAGTTCATATTTTTAAATAATTTCTATATTTTTATTTCAAGCGGACCAGCTTATTTCAAACTGGAGTTACAAATTGGACGTTGACCAACGGTGGAATGATAAAGGTTAGAATTATTACTATTAATTTTATCATCACTAGTCATAATTTGTTTAATTATTTATTAATTAAATTATTAAAGTTTTAATATCGACAATATTCCTAGATAATATTAGAATATTATCCATAATATATATAAGATAATATTAGAATATTATACATACAAAGTGGGTGTTTTATTTTATGTATAATTAGTATTATTAGTACTACGAGTACTTAAAAAAAAATTTTTGTTACATTAATATCTGTCAAATTTTTCAAAATCTCTGACAATTGTATTAGTCATTTTTTTTAATCCTACAATTTTACTTCTTGTTCAATTCAAGACTGGTGTCAAAATTACTATAAAATAAAAAATGTTTGTATTTTGTTTATATCTATATAGTAGTACAGCCTGTGTCATTCCGTCAAACAATTATTAAGTTACATTAGTTTAATTTTTACTCCAATATTTTACTTCTACCTAAGTAAAATATTAGGTTGTCAAATATCTCCCTTCCGCCTTTTTGCTCTTGGTTTATAATACAAAAAGGCAGAAGGGAGATATTTGACAACCTATTATTGAAGTAAAAATATAGAAATTATTAAAAAAAATTTTTTTTATATAAGAATGTAAAATTGTGTTATGAATAAATGTCATGACATTATTTTGTTTCGGGTCTCCAAAGCCAACTTCGAAATCATGCCCAAATGGTGTCAAATGTGACAACACCATTTGGGCCTGAGTTCGAAGTTGGCTTTGGAGACCCGAAACAAAATGTCATGACATTTATTCATAATACAATTTTACATTTTTATATCAGTTTATCTTTTAAAGAGAATTTCTATATTTTTACTCCAAGCGGGCCAGTATATCTCAAATTGGAGGTATAAATTGGACGTTGACCAACGGTGGAATGATAAAGGTTAGAAATTTTACTATTAATTTTATCATCACTAGTAATATTTTTTTAAATTATTTAGTAACTAAATTATTAAAGTTTTAATATCGACAATATCCCTAGACAATATTAGAATATAATATATTCATATTAGTAATAACATCTGTCATACAAAGTGGGTGCATTAGTATTATTAGTACTACGAGTACTTGAAAAGACATTTTTGTTACATTAATATCTGCAAATTTTTCAAAATCTCTGACAATTGTATTAGTCATCTCTTTAATTCTACAATTTTGCTTCTTGTCCAATTCAGGACTGGTGTCAAAAGTATTATAGAATAAAAAATGTTTGTATTTTGTTTATATCCATAGTAATACAGCCGGTGTCATTCCGTCAAACAATTATTAAGTAAAATATTGGAGCAAAAATATAGAAATTATTTAAAAAAATAAATTTCGATATAAAAATGTAAAATTGTATTATAAATAAATGTCATAACATTATTTTGTTTCGGATCTCCAAAGCCAACTTCGAACTCATATCCAAATGCTGTCAAATGTGACATCATCATTTGGGCATGAATTCGAAGTTGGCTTTGGAGATCCGAAACAAAATAATGTCATGACATTTATTCATAATAAAAGTTTACATTTTTGTCACAGTTTATTTTATAAAATAATTTCTGTATTTTTACTCCAAGCAGACCAACATATTTCAAATTGGTGTTATAAATTGGACGTTGACCAATGGTGGAATGAAAAAGGTTAGAATTATTACAATTAATTTTATCATCACTAGTAATATTTTTTATAATTGTTTATTAATTAAATTATTAAAGTCTTATTATCGACAATATTCCTAGATAATATGAGAATATAATTTATTCATATTAGTAAGAACATCTATCATATATAGTCGGTGAATTAGTATTATTAAAATTTTTCAAAATTTCTGGCAATTGTATTAGTAATACAGCCTATGTCATTCCGTCAAACAAATATTAAGTAAAATATTGGAGTAAAAATATAGAAATTATTTAAAAAATAAATTTTGATATAAAAATGTAAAATTGAATTATGAATAAATGTCATGACATTATTTTGTTTCGGATCTCCAAAGCCAACTTCGAACTCATGTCCAAATGCTGTCAAATGTGACAACATCATTTTGGGCATGAATTCGAAGTTGCCTTTGGAGATCCGAAACAAAATAATGTTCTGACATTTATTCATAATAAAAGTTTACATTTTTATATCAAAGTTTATTTTTTAAAATAATTTCTATATTTTTACTCCAAGCGGACCAACATATTTCAAATTGGTGTTATAAATTGGACGTTGACCAATGGCGGAATAATTAAGGTTAGAATTACTATTTTTTTTATCATCACTAGTAATAAATTTTTTAATTATTTATTAATTAAATTATTGAAGTTTTAATATGGGCAATATGCCTAGAGATTAAGGAAATATTATATATTCATATTAGTAATCATATTTTTCACTTATAGTCGGTGAATATGTTAGTATATGTCAGTTTTCAAAATCTTTGACAGTGGTCAGAAGGTTTTGTATTTCTAGTCATTTTTTGATTCTACAGTTTTATTTATTGTCCATTGTAGAATAAATGTAAACGTTACTATATTATAAAAAAAGTATTACTTTAGATATAAACAAAATATATATAGTCTGTGTCATAAAGAAATAAAATTCGTGGCAACACCATTTGGTCATAAGTTCATAGTTGTCCTTATTTGTGAACAAGAAAACAAAATCAGTTTTCAATACAATTTTATATTTTTATATCAGTTATTTTTTTATAAATAATTTCTATATTTTCACAGCATAATTCAAGCGGATCAGCATAATTGAAATTGGCTTTATAAATCGGACGGTAAGCAATGATCGAAATATAAAAGTTAGGATTTTAATTAAATTTTTCACCACTGGTAAACAATTTTGCAGTAAGTTTGACTAACAAAGCAGCTTTGGCAGTAAGAAAAAAATAACTACCATCGGCGTTGCTTATATTCTTCTAAACATTTGTCGCCCATTTACCACAACCGCTCGTATTCCAAGATGAACCACAAATTTCAAGATGAAAGACACCAGAGTTTGTCACCGGTAGTTTTATTACCATCTTGATTTCTGGAAAAACCCGCAGGTTGCCTTATTGCAAAGACAACACAGCTACTTTATCAGCAAGCGAATGCACATTTGTTTGCTTATCCAGTTTGTCAAATTGCTTATCAACCGGGATTTATATCATTCTGCTGACCTAATAGTATGGTTACATTAATTGGATACATCGTTTCCATGAATGGAACAATTAGATGTATGTCAGTATTCGAGAAGCCAACGCCTGGATTAATACTTAATAAAAATCGGGAATTTCTCTGTGCGGTAAACCGTTGTTCAATTGGTACTGGTGATTCATTGCGGATCTACTAAAATTGCTGTGACAATTATGATATTTATTGATAATGAGGAGCCACCTGATCCTCCTCCACGTATGTTGTCGTCGAATTGATGTGTTCGCCTTTCAACCAAATCCCTCTGATGATGAACGGGATTTTAATATAATATATAGCAGTACAAATGATAATATGATTCTAAAACTTTATTTTTATATTAATTATTTATATATTAATAATTTTTATAATACAACTTTTGTAATTATTATTAATGTAACCAAATGTAAACATGACCGTTGATGTGTTCGCCTTTCAACCAAATCCCTCTGATGATAAACGGGATGTTAATATAATATGTAGCAGTACAAATGATAATATGATTCTAGAACTTTATTTTTATATTAATTATTTATATATTGATAATTTTTATAATACAACTTTTGTAATTATTATTAATGTAACCAAATGTAAACATGACGTGCGACAAAATAGATGCAAATCGAAACCCTGCAAATATAATCACATACACTTGTTGTTTTATTTACTTTATCTATTATTTATTTTTTTAATTTCACTTCATATAACAGCACAAGGTACTAAGCCTAACTACTCAGTAGCCTTTTAGAATTGATGTTGAATGCTCATATATAAAATATATGAGTAGCCTAAAATTACTGAATGTCTTATTTTTTATTGCGTAAAGACGATTTTTGAGTGTGATTTGTTTGGGCTTGCTAGATATTTGAGTGAGATTTGTTTTAGCTTGCTAGATTTTCGAGTGTTATTTGTTTTGGCTTGCTAGATATGTGAGTGAGATTTGTTTTAGCGTGCTTGATTTTCGAGTGTGATTTGTTTTGGATTGCTAGATATTTGAGTGAGATTTGTTTTAGCTTGCTAGATTTTCGAGTGTGATTTGTTTTGGCTTGCTAGATATTTGAGTGAGATTTGTTTTAGCTTGCTTGATTTTCGAGTGTGATTTGTTTTGGCTTGCTAGATATTTGAGTGAGATTTGTTTTAGCTTGCTTGATTTTCGAGTGTGATTTGTTTTGGATTGCTAGATATTTGAGTGAGATTTGTTTTAGCTTGCTAGATTTTCGAGTGTGATTTGTTTTGGCTTCCTAGATATTTGAGTGAGATTTGTTTTAGCTTGCTTGATTTTCGAGTGTGATTTGTTTTGGCTTGCTAGATATTTGAGTGAGATTTGTTTTAGCTTGCTTGCTTTTCGAGTGTGATTTGTTTTGGCTTGCTAGATATTTGAGTGAGATTTGTTTTAGCTTGCTAGATTTTCGAGTGTGATTTGTTTTGGCTTGCTAGATATTTGAGTGAGATTTATTTTAGCTTGCTTGATTTTCGAGTGTGATTTGTTTTGGCTTGCTAGATATTCGAGTGAGATTTGTTTTAGCTTGCTTGATTTTCGAGTGTGATTTGTTTTGGCTTGCTATATATTTGAGTGAGATTTGTTTTATCTTGCTTGATTTTCGAGTGTGATTTGTTTTGGCTTGCTAGATATTTGAGTGAGATTTGTTTTAGCTTGCTTGATTTTCGAGTGTGATTTGTTTTGGCTTGCTAGATATTTGAGTGAGATTTGTTTTAGCTTGCTAGATTTTCGAGTGTGATTTGTTTTGGCTTGCTAGATATTTGAGTGAGATTTGTTTTAGCTTGCTTGATTTTCGAGTGTGATTTGTTTTGGCCTAGATATTTAAGTGAGATTTGTTTTAGCTTGCTAGATTTTCGAGTGTGATTTGTTTTGGCTTGCTAGATATTTGAGTGAGATTTGTTTTAGCTTGCTTGATTTTCGAGAGTGATTTGTTTTGGCTTGCTAGATATTTAAGTGAGATTTGTTTTAGCTTGCTAGATTTTCGAGTGTGATTTGTTTTGGCTCGCTAGATATTTGAGTGAGATTTTTTTTTAGCTTGCTTGATTTTCGAGTGTGATTTGTTTTGGCTTGCTAGATATTTGAGTGAGATTTGTTTTAGCTTGCTTAATTTTCGAGTGTGATTTGTTTTGGCTTGCTAGATATTTGAGTGAGATTTGTTTTTCGAGTGTGATTTGTTTTAGCTTGCTAGATATTTGAGTGAGATTTGTTTTAGCTTGATTGATTTTCGAGTGTGATTTGTTTTCGCTTGCTAGATATTTGAGTGAGATTTGTTTTTCGAGTGTGATTTGTTTTGGCTTGCTAGATATTTGAGTGAGATTTGTTTTTCGAGTGTGATTTGTTTTGGCTTGCTAGATATTTGAGTGATATTTTTTTAGGTTGCTCGATTTTCGAGTGTGATTTGTTTTGGCTCGCTAGATATTTGAGTGAGATTTTTTTTAGCTTGCTTGATTTTCGAGTGTGATTTGTTTTGGCTTGCTAGATATTTGAGTGAGATTTGATTTAGCTTGATTGATTTTCGAGTGTGATTTGTTTTGGCTTGCTAGATATTTGAGTGAGATTTGTTTTAGCTTGCTTAATTTTCGAGTGTGATTTGTTTTGGCTTGCTAGATATTTGAGTGAGATTTGTTTTTCGAGTGTGATTTGTTTTAGCTTGCTAGATATTTGAGTGAGATTTGTTTTAGCTTGATTGATTTTCGAGTGTGATTTGTTTTCGCTTGCTAGATATTTGAGTGAGATTTGTTTTTCGAGTGTGATTTGTTTTGGCTTGCTAGATATTTGAGTGAGATTTGTTTTTCGAGTGTGATTTGTTTTGGCTTGCTAGATATTTGAGTGAGATTTGTTTTAGCTTGCTTAATTTTCGAGTGTGATTTGTTTTGGCTTGCTAGATATTTGAGTGAGATTTGTTTTTCGAGTGTGATTTGTTTTGGCTTGCTAGATATTTGAGTGAGATTTGTTTTAGCTTGCTTGATTTTCGAGTGTGATTTGTTTTGGCTTGCTAGATATTTGAGTGAGATTTGTTTTAGCTTGATTGATTTTCGAGCGTCATTTATTTTGGCTTGCTAGATATTTGAGTAAGATTTGCTTTAGCTTGCTAGATATTTGAGTGGATTTGTTTCAGGTTGCTTGATTTTTGAGTGTGATTTGTTTTGGCTTGCTAGATATTTGAGTGAGATTTATTTTAGGTTGCTTGATTTTCGAGTGATTTGTTTTAGCTTGCTAGATATTTGAGTGAGATTTGTTTTAGCTTGCTAGATTTTCGAGTGTGATTTGTTTTGGCTTTCTAGATATTTGAGTGAGATTTGTTTTAGCTTGCTAGATTTTCGAGTGTGATTTGTTTTGGGTTGCTAAATATTTGAGTGAGATTTGTTTTAGCTTTCTTGATTTTCGAGTGTGATTTGTTTTGGCTTGCTAGATATTTGAGTGAGATTTGTTTTAGATTGCTAGATTTTCGAGTGTGATTTGTTTTGGCTTGCTAGATATTTGAGTGAGATTTGTTTTAGCTTGCTTGATTTTCGAGTGTGATTTGTTTTGGCTTGCTAGATATTTGAGTGAGATTTGTTTTAGCTTGCTAGATTTTCGAGTGTGATTTGTTTTGAGTTATTTGAGTGAGATTTGTTTTAGCTTTCTTGATTTTCGAGTGTGATTTGTTTTGGCTTGCTAGATATTTGAGTGAGATTTGTTTTAGCTTGCTAGATTTTCGAGTGTGATTTGTTTTGGGTTGCTAAATATTTGAGTGAGATTTGTTTTAGCTTTCTTGATTTTCGAGTGTGGTTTGTTTTGGCTTGCTAGATATTTGAGTGAGATTTGTTTTAGCTTGCTAGATTTTCGAGTGTGATTTGTTTTGGCTTGCTAGATATTTGAGTGAGATTTGTTTTTCGAGTGTGATTTGTTTTGGCTTGCTAGATATTTGAGTGAGATTTGTTTTAGCTTGCTTGATTTTCGAGTGTGATTTGTTTTGGCTTGCTAGATGTTTGAGTCAGATTTGTTTTAGCTTTTTTGATTTTCGAGTGTGATTTGTTTTGGCTTGCTAGATATTTGAGTGAGATTTGTTTTAGCTTGCTTGATTTTCGAGTGTGATTTGTTTTGGCTTGCTAGATATTTGAGTGAGATTTGTTTTAGCTTGCTTGATTTTCGAGTGTGATTTGTTTTGGCTTGCTAGATGTTTGAGTCAGATTTGTTTTAGCTTTCTTGATTTTCGAGTGTGATTTGTTTTGGCTTGCTAGATATTTGAGTGAGATTTGTTTTAGCTTGCTAGATTTTCGAGTGTGATTTGTTTTGGGTTGCTAAATATTTGAGTGAGATTTGTTTTAGCTTTCTTGATTTTCGAGTGTGATTTGTTTTGGCTTGCTAGATATTTGAGTGAGATTTGTTTTAGCTTGCTAGATTTTCGAGTGTGATTTGTTTTGGGTTGCTAAATATTTGAGTGAGATTTGTTTTAGCTTTCTTGATTTTCGAATGTGATTTGTTTTGGCTTGCTAGATATTTGAGTGAGATTTGTTTTAGCTTGCTAGATTTTCGAGTGTGATTTGTTTTGGCTTGCTAGATATTTGAGTGAGATTTGTTTTAGCTTGCTTGATGTTCGAGTGTGATTTGTTTTGGCTTGCTAGATATTTGAGTGAGATTTGTTTTAGCTTGCTTGATTTTCGAGTGTGATTTGCTTTGGCTTGCTAGATATTTGAGTGAGATTTGTTTTAGCTTGCTAGATTTTCGAGTGTGATTTGTTTTGGCTTACTAGATATTTGAGTGAGATTTGTTTTAGTTTGCTTGATTTTCGAGTGTGATTTGTTTTGGCTTGCTAGATATTTGAGTGAGATTTGTTTTAGCTGGCTTGATTTTCGAATGTGATTTGTTTTGGCTTGCTAGATATTTGAGTGAGATTTGTTTTAGGTTGCTTGATTTTCGAGTGTCATTTATGGCTTGCTAGATATTTGAGTGAGATTTGCTTTAGCTTATTTGAGTGAGATTTGTTTTAGCTTGCTTGATTTTCGAGTGGGATTTGTTTTGGCTTGCTAGATATTACTGTGTTAGCTCTGTAAAAAATGCACCCACGTAAATGATTTTCAAATTTTTATTTACGTTTCAAACGTTTCTGAACATTTTGTTATTTTTTGAAAAAAAAATGGATGTATTTGTGTTTTAAATTTTAGTAGACGATTTCGGAAACACGGATCAACCGATTTGAATTATTCAAAAAACATTCGATTTGTATTGATAAGAAGACGTGCTGATTAGTTTTTAGACAATTCAGTTTTTGAGCGTCCGATTCAAATATTTCAAAAAAGCATTGACAAAATGAAAAAAATTATAAATTTTTGGAAAGACAAGTTTAGCGGTTTTGAAGGTCGAGTAAAAAAAGCGAAAAAATAAAAGCGCGTCGATATTTCTTTTCCACGCAGCTAAAGTATCGCAATTGCTTTGAAAAACAGTTCATTTTTTTTAAAATATTTCAAAAAATAAAAAAAAAAAAATTAAAAATCATTAAAATTGACGAAAATCTATATTTTGCAAAGTTCCAAAATAAAGTTTTTTTTTTTTGAAAATTTAATTTTTGGTATGGTAAGATTAAACAATTTGCCTTAAGGCACGATGCCATGCACCACTAGTTTTCAAAGTTTTCACCGTGGGGCAAGTAATCGCAAAAAAATCGAAAATGAAAATTTTTATATATCTTTACGTTTCAAAACCTTCTGAAAATTTTGGCATACCTTACAAAAAATGGATGCATGTGTATGTGTGTGTGCATGTATGTATGTGTGTGCGGATACAAATTTTCGTCGACGTTTTCGGGAACACGGATGAAGCGATTTCAATAATTTAAAAAACATTCGATTCATATTGATAAGAAGACGTGCTGATTAGTTTTTGGCGAAGGCAGGTCTAGCCGTTCCGAAGATATGAAGCAAAAAGTGCCAGAAACGGTTCCTCAGTTTTTAAGAGAACGGAGAGTCCGATTTGAATAATTCAAAAAACATTTTACTTGTATTAACAAGAACTGATCAAATTTTTATGAAGGCAGGTCTAGCGGTTTCGGAGATCTAGTGAAAAAAGTAAAAAAAATGCCATTTGGCGGTCAAAAATGATCATTAGACATATGCACATAAAATTATCAGATATTTTATAGACATTTTAACAATAAGTATATTTTTTTTTACATTCCTATGGGTTCCGTACCAATGTTCATCCGTTAGACGGCAACGCGGCGCTTACGCGCTTCGATATTTCGTAATTAAATTAAATTTTTCTTCAAAAGTCGTTTTTTTTTCAAAAAAAGTAAATTTTTGTCAAAAATTTGTAGTTTCTCAAAAATCTAATTTTTCAGAGTTTTTTTTCAAAAATGTTAATCTTTTTTAAAAAAAAATAATTTTTGGTACGGGAAGTTCCAGCAATTTGCCTTAAGGCACAATGCCATGCGCCCCACTAGTAGTTAGTCGTTTCAAAACAAACAGCTTTTTCAATCAGAATGCAAGAGTGGGGCGCATGCGCTCCTCTGGCGGCATACAATAATATCCCCCATGTGTTTCGGTGTTCGAAAATATATAAGTCGCACGGCGCGCGGGTACAAAGCAGCATGGCACTCTACATATAAATATATAGAGAAACTTCAGTCAGCTTATGGACGTCGTAATGGGATGACGTTGGTAAAAGAATACTATCACGTGGTAAAAGAAACCCTAACTAATAACAGTTCTTCGTGATTATTATTATCGTGATTCTTTTCCCAATAGTGTAAATTGTGTTTTCCCGGTGTGTTGATTTTATGGTGGTGAATTGAGAAATTTTAACAATTATTTCTAGTGATGGGTAGTGATATTACCCCAATGACTACTTGTGATTACACTAAATTTGGTCTAAATTTGAAGAAACGGTCCGTGGATGAGGGAATTGACGTAAGTCTCACTGATGTGTAGTGTCCGATAACACGCGGTTGTTGAAGCGAGCAGCGGGATAATCTATAATTATATCCTATAATTATGAAAGAGTATCGTTTTTCATCTGAAAATTCAATGCACCACTAATTTTACTATTATAGTTGAAATAGAATCTTGAAAATTATATCTAGGCAAGATTGAGGAGAATTGTATCTTATTAAACATGATCTTAAGTTTTGTGCGGTAATTGGAATCTCTAGATTTTACCTATTTGTTGTTTTATCTACTTATGCATTATGAACATCCATAGATAAAGATATAAACTGTGGTGTAATGGTAAATTGCTGGAACTTCCCGTACCGTACCGTAATATTCGAGGAATATTAAATGCTTTCAAATAAATTACTATAAATACTGTAATATTGTCTAATATTTATAAGAATTATATAAACTAAATTACAAAGTTAAAATTATCCATTTAATTTATATAAGCGATCTATAGAACTTTAACCAGAATTAAAATTGAAATCTGAGTTATTTCCAATATACAAAAAAAAATTGAAATGAAGTTTTTTCCCCAAAAGCAATTGTTTTGTCAAAACAAATAGAAAGTTTTTTGAATCTTTCAAATCGGATGCTTATTTCTCTTGAAAACTGCTATTTTTTGTACATTTAGCTCTGTATCGTATCGTAGTATCGTAATAGCAAGACCTGCCTTTGCCAAAAACTAATCACCTCTTCTCCCAATCATTATAAATTGAATGTTTTTTTGGATCATTCAAATCAGATACTCCATTCTCTCAAAAACTCGATTTCTATTGTCTGCACTCTTTGCTCCGTATCTCCGTAAGGGCTGGACCTGACTTTGCCAAAAACTAATCAGCACATCTCCCTATCAATAGGAATCGAATGTTTTTTTAACCATTCAAATCGGCTGATCGTGCGCCCGAAAACGTGAACAAAAAAATACAAAACACACACACACAAACATCAATTTTTTCTGACAATCAGGTATGCAGAATGTTCAGAAACCTCTAAAACGTAAAGATATGCAAAAATTTTCATTTTCAATTTTCGGCCCATTACTATAACTTACCCTACGGGAAGTTAATAAATCATCTTCCTAGTTAAGTATTCTGAAGTGATTCACACCTGAAACTAAGCATTTAAGTCACCTTGATGTCATTCAATGCTCCATATATAATTATTTCAACCGTTTTTTGGGATTCATGATATATATGATAACGTTACATCTGATTTCTGAATTGATCTATTTATTACTAATTATTCTATTGATTTTTTTTTTTAAAATATACTTAACTTATCATAATTAGTTATTTAGCAAATTGACCCACATTTATATAAAACTTTAATCATAATTTAATCATAATTTTTATTTATCAATTGCTATTTGAAATTCTCTGAAAAATTTAATGAACTCAAGATTGGAGACTAGAATGAAGTTATTAATTGTAACAATATTTCGAATGTTTTCTGTCTGCAAATAATCACAAAATAAATTATTTCTAAGAACTGAAAATTCTAATATTATTAAATGCAGCTTTTTACAGAACATCATGCATTTTGCATTCCAAATTTTTGAGACTTATGATATACATGACAAAACTTCTTATTTATTCGTGCATTATATAAAATTATTATTATTTTAGTTATATTTATTATTGTTATTATTTTAAAAAAATATACACAATTTAATATAATTAGCTAAACAAATTTCATCATGTTTTAAAAATTGAACGCCTATAAAACATGATGAAATTTGTTTAGCTAATTATATTAAATTGTGTATATTTTTTATATTTTGAATATAAAAATTTAATGTACTTTAGTCATAATTTCTGTTTATCAATTGCACTTTGCATTATGAACAAAAACTATAACACGATACATAAAGTAAATAATTTTTTATTAAAAAAAAACTATCATTAAATGCTCAATATAATTTATATTATTCAAATTCTTTTTTGAGATTTATCATTAGGTGAAATTAATAATTTGTCGGAAAATATACCCAACTTACTATAATCCCTGAACAAACTTTATTCCATTTTGATAATTGACAAAAATAGATTTGACCATCGTTTATATAAAATTTAAAACAACAAAAAAAATTGAATTTTTTTTTTAAATCAAACTAACAATTCTGATCATCGACAATGTCGCCGTTGTTCAGGTAGTGTATCATAAATACAAGATGTGCGTCACGTTTGTTTTCTGGATCATTTAGAACCTGTGTTATTTTGGTTTTCTCACATTGTGTGGTTGTAATATTTTGAGCCAAATGATTAAGCACACAATACGATACGCTATCTTATTACTTATTTATAAAAATCACATTTGGGATGCTTCTAATACACCTAAAAAAGTTAAAAAAGCATTCTTACAAGATATAAATTAAATTAATATTTATTCGATCTCTGCTGATAAATATTTATTTCAAGATACCAGATCAAGGTTATATACAATGTAATTTTTGTAAAAATTGTTCTCATAAAGTTTGTATTTACATTGGTTAAATAATGTAGCTATTATTTCATACAATTCCTTTATTTTGTTGGGTCTGTTTGACCCCTCGCTGTCCCTTCTTACCCCGTCATGAAGCAAAATGGGACAGATGACAAATTTTAGAAAAATATTAGGTTGTCAAATATCTCCCTTCCGCTTTTTTGCTCTTGGTTTATAATACAAAAAGGCGGAAGGGAGATATTTGACAACCTATTAGTAAAAAAAAACATATTTCTATAATTAGGAGTTAACTGGGAATTTTACTGAGCATTGTTCGATAGTTGTTTGTTTGATATATGTTATGTGTTGTCATGTAGTGCATTTAGTATAGACAGTATTATTACTGAAAGTCAAATTCGACTTTTGTGCCCCGCGCTACCCTAATAATATAAAAATCACTACATCTACATTGTATTAACGATGATTTATACTTATTTATCTATGATGATTACCATCTGCATTTTTATCAGTGAACTTTTTATATATTCTTTTTCTACATTTTGTACATACTATTATATCACTTTTCATAAATTTCTACTTTTCTATATTGTAACTAGGATTTAACTATAATATGTTCCAGCAAATTATTTGTTTCTCTACTTTTTGAAGAAGAATTCCATACACTTAATATAAAATTCTTCTGTACGGGTGTATGGATTTGATACTTCTCCTAAACGGTTATTCGGATTTTGATAATTCTTTTTAGAGTTTGTCAAAGGAAAATGAACGATAAAACAATAGTATTATTGTAGAAATAAATGGCAAAAATTACAAAAAAAAAACACTTATCATTGTTTGACATTGAAAACATTTGAACTGTCATCTGCTAGATATGTCAATGTACTTGAAATTTGAATTTAGCTGAAATTATGAGTCTAAATAATATTAGAATATAATATGCAAGAAAAATGTAATGTCTACATTATTACTGCTAAAAAGCAGGTGAGATGCGCCAGAAATTTAAATAATATAAGATACAGTCAATAGTATATGTTATGTATGGCAGATAATTATATAATTCAGTTTAATAAATTTATATTTATGAATTGCCATTTTTTAATTTTGTAACCAGGATTTAACTGCAGAATCCCCAGTACGTTCTAACAAATTCATTGTTTCTCTACTTTTTTCCTGTAACCAGAATTCTTGTATCTAGATTCCAGATTCTCTAACATATCATCCAAACGCGAGATTCCATTACAACTTCAGAGAGAAAAGCTTTTACAAATTGCTAAAAATTCTAGAATTTATTCATCGCTGGCTGAATAAAGAAACAAAATTTAGTCAATTTTTTTGTTGATATGTTTGTTTTATTTATATCAATTACTGACAAAAACAATTTTCTTGCCAATATAAACAAACACGTAATCTGAGATCTTTACAAAGTAATGCGAAATACTATAATCCGTATTTAGCGTTGGATGTGCTCAATAGTATAACTTAATTATTATATAGGTTAGGTATATCGGTTATGTACAATGTTTCCAATGGAAATTCTACACCTCCTAGCCATAATACATGAAAAGAAACATGATACGAGCTAGGTGTCAGCTTATCACCGAAGTCCTGGACTTGCGACGCATTTTATGAAAATATGTTGTTAATTCTGGAATGGTAGATTACTGATATAATGTCCTTTTGCACCTTGAAATTTTGTCTGAATAATTAAAAAAAAATATTCATAACATTTGTCATCTATATCACTAATATCTATCGACCAAATAGAACTAATTTTCATGGACAGCCTGATGTCAAGCAGCAGAGACATGGGTTTTCAAATATAGATAGTAACATGTATCTAAGTAAAAATTGCGTTTCGGAGCATTGTTGCATCAATGAAAATTCCTCAATCTTACAGAAATTGTGATAATATGGAATATCACATAGAGTTAGGACAACAGTTAGTAGGAGAGCTAAGGGCTTGTTGCAACAGTTTTTTTTATAAATCAATAATCTTGATCTACCAAATCCAGTAAAAATAATTAGCTATTGTTTATTATTTCACAATAAATCATTTTCTAGAAAAAGTGCTGTGCTACAACTTACCTTGTGTTTACAACTTACTCTTGTTACAATAAGCCCGAGCCATTAACGAGAAAACCATTTTGCGAGCCAATAACGAGAAAAATTTACTCTAACAAAGTATTTCTTAAAAAAAACCTATGTAAAGAAATGTTTTAAGAGGAAATTCACAAACCATTCACCAAACTAGTGGTGCATGGCATCGTGCCTTAAGGAAAATTGCTGGAACTTCCCGTACCGAAATTGGAAATGTTTATAAAAGCTTCAATTTCTTTCAAAACTTTGACAAAATTAGATTTTTGAAAATTGATTTTTTTTTTAAAAATTGTCATTTTTGAAAAAAAGATTTTTTTTATATTTTGATTTTTTTGAGAATTTTGAACTTTTTTTTAAAGCAATCGTGCTGCATAGTTGCGCGGTAGTCTAAAGTGTAAAAATTAGTACGGAACCCATAGAAATGTACACAAAATTTGTTCTTATTATTATAATCTCTATAACATATCTGATAATATGATGTGCGTATTTCTAATGATCAATTTTGACCGCCAAATGAAATTATTTTTACTTTTTTTATGAGATCTCGAAAAACGCTGGTCCTGCCTTTCCAAAAATTTGAACTGTTTTTCGTTTAGTCAATATGAATAAAATGTTTTTTGAATTATTCGAATCGGATGATTCGTTCTCTCAAAAACCGAATTACCATTTTTGGTTCTTTTTGCCCCGTATCTTCGAAACGGCTAGATCTGCCTTTGCCAAAAACTGATCAACACATCTACTTATGTGTACCTTTTCGGCGGACTATTGTAAATCCATTAAATTTACTGAATGTCCTGTACTGGACAGTTGTAAATAAAAGAGTTAATAAAAAAAAAAAAAAAAAAAAAACACATCTACTTATCAATACGAATCGAATGTTGTTAAAATTATTCAAATCGGTTTTTTAATACTGTGGAAAATGTCGAGGACATTTGTTTGAACCATATACTTGAAATTAAAAATCTTGGTACGGAACCCAAAAAAATTGACACAAAATGTGTACACATTATAGTCTCCATATAATATCTAATAATTTGATGTGCATATGTCTAATAATCATTTTTGCCTGCCAAAAGGCGTTTTTTAATTTTTTTAATTGAAAATTTATAACCGCTGGACCTGCCTTTCCAAAAATTTGAACAGTTCTTCATTTTGCCAATATAAATAAAATATTTTTTTAATCATACAAATTGGACGCTCCGTTCCCTCCAAAAATGAGGTACCATATTTGGCTCTATTTGTTCTGTAACTTCGAAACGGCTAGGCCTGCCTTTGCCAAAAACTAATCAGCACGTCTCCTTATCAATAAGAATTGAATGTTTATTGAATCATTCTAATCGGTTGAAACGTGTTCCGAAATCGTCGACAAAAGTTTGTAACCGCACATACACACATAAATCCATTATTTTTAAAGTAAGTCAAAATGTTCAGAAACCTCTGAAAAGTAAAGATATGCAAAAATTTTCACTTTCGATTTTTTTGCGATTACTATAGCTTAGCCTACGTAAAGTTAATAATATTTTTCTGTGACAGTTCCTGGTCCATTGATCGAATGTATCTATTATACCCATCACCACTGCGACTTCAAACAATTTCCCAATCTCCGTATTTTCCATTATAAAACATGAAATTAATTACGTACTGTCACAAAGAAGCAATGAACAGGCAGCAAGAAATGTTTTAGCGCAGTAAATACTAATGAATAAAAAAAATCGTGCAAGAGTACCCAAACGAGCGCGCTCATTATTCTTCTAGTGTTTCATGTCCCATCTGGGTAGAATAACATGCATCCTGATACTACTACAGGCAATACGATCTTTATTCTAAAGACCTCGGGCAGGGAATGAAAATATCGATTCCTCATTATCGACATAGGATCAGTGATAATAGATAGATTATTCATTTCAACACGATTGTTAGAAGTAAATTTAGACTTCGCCAAAAATAAACCAGTGATTTATTAGTTGGGTATATTTAGAGTTCAAACACCAGCGTGCGTGTGTTTCGACTCAGTTACAATGTTTACCAGTTAAATCATATTCGAATTTATATATGGAATTATTTAATATGGATATTTTTGGTAAATATCAATGTTAATGTTTCGACAAACATTATATCAGAGGGACGAATATTTTTATACAAGTACCTAAAACTGACAACCAGTCCACGTTTACATTAAAATATTATAATTTGAACATGATTTATGTTTAAACTAGTGATGTATGGAATCGTGCCTTATGGCAAATTGCTGTAACTTTCAGTACGAAAAATTAATTTTTATACAAAAAGATTTTTTTGATCTTTTGATTTTGATTTACCAAAAAATATTTTTTTTAAAAAAAGATTTTTTTGACTTTGATTTTTGAAAAATTCTGAATTTTTGAAAACTTTTTATTAATGTTTTTTTATTTTGAAGTATTATGGAAATTTTGAACTTTTTTCATAGCAATCGCACTGCTTTAGCTGCATAGAGACAAAATATTGAAGCGCGTGAGCGCCGCGTCGCCGTCTAACGGACAAACGATGTTACGGAATCCATACAAATCTGAACAAAAATGCGTATTATTAAAATCTCCATAAAATATCTGATAATTTGATGTGCATGTGTCTAACGATAATTTTTGACCGCCAAATGACATTTTTTATACTTTTTTACTAGATCTCCGAAGCCGCTAGACCTGCCTTCCCAAAAATTCAATCAACTCTTTGTCTTGTCAATACAAGTAAAATGTTTTTGAATTATTAAAATCAGACGCTTCGTTCTCTTAAAAACTGAGTTACCGTTTTTCACACTTTTAGCCCCGTATCTTCGAAACGGCTAGGCCTGCCTTTTCCAAAAACTAATCAGCACGTCTCCTTATCAATTGGAATCGAATGTTTTTAAATAATTAAAATCGGTTGAACCGTGTTCCTGAAGTCGTCGACGAGAATTTGTATCCGCACACACACACACTCACACACACACACGCCCGCACACTCACACACATACATCCATTTTTACTAAGGTATATTCAAAAACCTTTGGATGTCCCATTTTCCTCGCCTATAGGGTAAAAAGAGCCAGGTGACTACAGTCATGAATTAGCTGGGAGTTTCACTGAACATAGTCAGATAGTTGTTTGTTTGATTTGTGTTATTTGTTGTGATTGAATATAATTGGTTTGGTTTTTGCAATATAATTGCTTAAAGACAAATTGGATCTTTGAGCCTTGCCCTACTCCACCACCCTTGTTCTAAAAATGGATAAAATTAAATTAGGATAGAATTTGTTTTGTTTAAAAAATAACATAATCTTTATCTTTATGGTACAAAATTGAAAATCGGATCTAATTGATAGTAGGGGAGACTGGGGACGGTTGTGCCAGTTTTTTATTAGCAATTATTTTGTTAGTTTACCAGTTAGCTGGGAGAAAAGTAAATTAAATGGTAATTTCAACATTTTAAATATCACCAAAGGGGAAGGAAGATCTTTAAAAATCGATTATGTGGTTAATGGACCTTTTCATATTTTGTCTTATTGTTAGTTAAGTTAGATTTTTTTTTATCTGTTTAATATTTACATTATTTGTTTCCAACATGCTCGTTTAGTATACAATGTCTCTTTACTGCCGACTATTATAAATTCCACAAATTTATTAAATGTCCTTAACTGGACAGTTGTAAATAAAGGAGATAATAAAGACAATAAAAAAATAAAAAATAGTTTTTACATCAATTTTTACAGTTTCATCTCAATTTGTTTAAAATTGACAGAATTGTATAAAATGTCGAAATACTAGATCAAGGTTATATACAGTGTTATGTCTGTACAAAAGTACCCATGAAATTTTTATTTAGCATTAGTTGAATTATTCAAAACTATTGTTTAAAATGTGTTATATGAATTTATTTTTAAATATTTGTAAATTTAAGAAATTTAATAACTTTTTTAACAACTCTGTAACTCCAGCTTTTGAGTATATATTAATATTATAATTTTCTTAATTTGTTTATAATTTCAATTAAACTTATTGTAGAAATATACTCTCAGGCACTGTTTTATTCAAGGGACAGGGACAGGGCCAGTGCGACGTGATCGTGATCTAGTAATTCAACTTGACAGTGTTAGCTCAAAGCTCGGAGGACGAACCTTAATCAAATGTCAAAGTACTGCTTCGAGCTCAATTTAATACGTTTTATGCTCTTCTGTATCAACATCATTAACATCATAGCAATTTGTGCTTGAGATCATAATATGCCAGAAACTGTTCGTGCTAAAATCGTTTTTAATAAATGTTTTAATTTTCATAAATTTAAAAATTATTTTTATTAATGTTATTAATGAGCTCTATGATGATGTTCAGCAATTGTTTTTCTTGAAACATTGGTAATATTTATTATTAGTATGTTAGTATTTTTAATGAGCTGTGAGATTAGTTGATATAGCATCTCTTCAAATTAATGTCATATAATTGACACGATCTACTTCAATAATTTGAAAAAAAAAATCATTTCAATATTAAACATATTTTGTTGGACTCTGCATATTTGATTTTGATTCATGTGAACACACAAAAATTCGATTTTTTTATACAATATGAAATTTTCAACCAAAAATATGGAATTTCAACTGTTACATTTTGTTTATTGTTCAACCTTTAACCGTTTTAATTTAATTTGTAATTTAATTATTTATCTAAGTAATTCACTTCATATAAATCAAAATTATATTAATATTACACACACCTGGTTTGGACTCGAAATATTTGATTTGGATTTTTGCTGCTTTTATTTTTGTGAGTTTGTGAGCAAAAAATTGAAATAAAATATTTTAAACGAAATGAAATGAATTGAAAAAATGAATTGAAATTGAATTTTTACTGTGTCGTTTAGTTTATTGTTTAACCTATAATGTTTTAGTTTATAAATTGATTGTTTATTTAACATTCCAAGCAATTGATTTCATGTGGTGATAGAATTTATATTGAATAAATAGAATGGAGCTTAAAGATTCGCGGGTAAAAAGGTCCACAACCAATGTCTCAAAAACCATTAATGTTAATAATGTTTTAACAATAATATTTGAAAGTAGAGGGGCAAAAGATGTATAACCAGCCATACCCTTGATTCTCACGACGTTGCTATCGGAAGATCAACGGCAATGTTTGAAAATCCATAACAAAAGTATTTTCTTTGTTAGTTTTTTTGGTTTTGAGAATTTTTTTTAGTTTACAAGACCTTAATATACTTTTAGTAATACGTTAAGTAATTGTTTTATAAGATGTATTGTTAATTTTAAGTTAGATTCAACAGTTTTTTATGTAACCTCTACCCTGGCAAAGATTTAAACAATAAAAATGTAAATTAAGTTAAAAAAAAGCATTTTTACAAGATATATTAAATAAATAGTTATTCCAACTCTGCTGATGAATATTTCTGTCTAAATACCAGATCAAGGTTATATACAGTGTTATCTCTGTAAAAAATGTACCCATGAAATTTATATTTTGCATTGGTTGAATAATGTAGCTAATATTTTAAATAATATCTTTAAATTTAAAAAATAATACATTAGACCTGTTTTCCCCCTTGTTGTCTCATTTTACCTCGCCTATGGAGTAAAAAGAACCAGGTGAATTTTTTTTGTGAAACTGCATAAATAACATTTCTACAATGATGAATTAGCTGAACATAGTCAGATATTTTTTTTTTGGATTGGTTTGGTTTTCACAATATAATTGCTCAAAGTCAAATTTGACCTTTGTTTCCCGTTCTACCCTATTGCATAGTTCTGAAATTGATGTGGATATATGTATTAACAGAGTTTAATAATTGGGCATAATATCAAGAAAAAATATGAATTTCTTTAATAATTTATTTTAAAATTTATACGTTTCGGCTATAGTCCTAGTCTTCATGCGGTGGAAACTAAAAATGCAGTTTAAAAACGAAAATGTATAACAACTCGTATGTATGTACATTCCTACAAGTCAAATTTTTGCATGATTAATGCAAAAATTTTATGCTGCAGTTTTATATATGAATGTAATATAATTTAAGAAAATATATATGTACATACATAAGAAAGTTTCAATTACTTAATAAACATTATTTTTGTTGATGTCTATGTATGTATTTGTTATTTTTAATGAATACACAACATTATTCTTCATACATTCGATTATACAAAGGCCTATCGACAACAATTAGTTCGGTTATTCGAGGCTCTACTGTACATATATTCGCAGAAAATAGTTAAATTTGTGACAACAGCTTTGAAGTTCGAAATACGCCAAAAACATTTTTTTAATTTAAAGGTTAAGTAACTATAATGTGGCTTATATTAATCATAATGACTTACTTATAAAGATAAGTTAATATATAAAGAGAAATTAAAACATATGAAGTAACATTGTTTTGAAGTTTTTGAATTTAAAGAATTATTAATTTTAAAGAATTTCAAAAATTTAGATAAATTAATTAATGTCTCTATATCAATGCGTTATAGTACGCATAGTAACTATATGTTGCTTAGAACAATTATATTTAAATTTTAATGTAGAATGTCGAATGGGACAGAGATCACAATGAACTATTTTAAATTAACTGATTAAATTGAATACAACCTCGAATTTACAATATTTCAAAAAAAAACACTACTATCCATTTTGAGAAGTTCTGGACCGGTACAGATTACCGTGTCCGTGTCCGTGTCCGTATCGGCGAATGCATGATAAAGGGCTATTTGTCATCGGGAAATAAAAGCCAAGCGTCGTCGCGGTTCTGGTTGGCGCGGCGTCGCGTCGGTCTCGCGCCGGTCTCGCGCGGCTCTGTCGCGGTATCCGTTTGCATCGGGCTCTGTTCTGTGCACCGTACCGGGGTATCATCTTACAACGAAGAAGCACAAGCTGCAAAGGTATTCATGCAGCTAAGCACGATCAACGGGAGTCGGGTTGCCCACTCTCTACCAACTACCTACTACCGACTGTTAGAAGGTTTTAGACTACAAGCTGGAGAACTAACAATAAGAACAATTCGAATATCCTTTAATTAACCAGAATACGTAGTCTTAAATTTAAATGAAACGTTTGCCTAAGGGGGCGTCCTTTAATCACATATTCGATTTTTTATGGATTTTTAGACACCCCCTCCCCCTTGGTAAGGGGCCGTTCAAGTATTACGTAAGCACTATAGGGGGGCGGGGAGGTGATTGATTTGCTTATTTATGTGATATTTTGGTGACAGCTTTGCTTACTTTTGCTGGCAAAGGGGGAGCGGGGGGGGGGGGTAAATAATTGTACTAAATCTGCTTATGTAATACTTGAACGATCCCTAATACGTGGTGATAATAAAATTACCCCTACCCCACCAAACATCATTTGTATTTTTAGTTAAGAGAAAAAATTGTGAAAATTTTGATTTTTTTGAAAATGTTTGGATTTTTCTTTTAAATTTCAGACAAAAAATAAATACACGTGATATCTTACAATACCCCTCCTTCCCGAATGTGATATTTCGTGATTTTTTGTCAAACCTTCCCTCCACCTAAAAACCTCACGTGATTAATGGATTCCCCCTAATTTTGATTATCATTTTTTTAACTTCCCGTGGTGAAAGTTATAGTAATCGCAAAAAAATCGAAATGTTTTTTTTTGCTTATCTTCACGTTTTAGGATCCTCTTAACATTTTGGCATATCTTTGAAAAAAAAATGGATATATATGTGTGTGTGTGTATGTTCGGATACAAGTTTTTCTAAACGATTTCGAGAACACGGATCAACCGATTTAAATGATTCAAAAAACATTCGATTCCTATTGATGGGGATTAGTTTTTGGCAAAGACAGGTTCGGAGTTACGAGGAAAAAAGTGCAAAAATGCCATTTCAGTTTTAGAAAAAGTACGGAGCGTCCAATGAACTGAAAAAATGCTTAAATTTTTGACAAGGCAGGTCTAGCGGTTTTGGAGATCCAATAAAAAAAAGAGAAAAAAATGCAAATTGGTGTCAAAAATGATCATTAGACATTTATTTATAGTTTATTATTAATAATTACACATTTTGTGTACATTTCTATGGGTTCCATACCAAGATTTATAATATAATAATCGTTAGACTGCGTCGCGGCGCTTACACGCTTGTATATTTTGCCGTTGAACATTTGTTTATCCAAATTGAGTTTAGTGCAAAATTCAGATTATATTATTTTCATAATGATATTGTTAATTTTATTTTTTTGTCGTTATAGCGAATTTTATTGGCGCATTTTTATAAATACTGAATACAACCTTCATTTGAAACTTTAGGAATTCATGATCAGAATTGGAATAACTATTAATTTGAATTATCTTTTATAAAATTGCTTTTTTAAACTTATTTTACATTTTTAACTATTTACTAGTTTCTTATTGCTTACATCTCGCTCGAAAATAAAACTTTACGTGGTCCTTTTTACCACAACCACATGTGAACTATTCTAGAGGTTAAAGAAATATAACTTAAAAATAACAATACATCTTACAAAACAATTAAATGAAGTATACTTAAAAATATATTTGCTTATCGTGAACTAAACAACCGTGCTCAAAAATAAAAAGACAACGAAAAACGAATTTTGTGACAAAATTTAAGATGTGATCGTTTATTTCGTGATCGATTTAAGGCGATGTCTGGTTACTAATCTTTTGCCTTTTACTTTCAAATATTGTTAAAAAAATCTTAACTTTACTCGTTTTTGAGATAATGGTGGTGGACCATTGTGAGCCTCGCTCTCCCCTATATAAATAATTTTATATATTATACTATTTTTCGTAATATTCCCATGCACTAAGGATTCATTGATTAGTGTATCAATTATCTTAATCTAAATATTTTTTTAAATATTCAATCTATATTTTCTAATTATCTCTCATCTATATCAATAATATACACCATTGATTTCAATTCGAAAGTTCATTTACATATGTTATTAGAAACACGATAAAAATTATGAGAGTTTTGTATCTTGAAATGGCTTTAATGCAATTTCAATTTTAATTTTTAATTGCAATTCAATATTTTAGATATTTTTTACAATTTACCAAAAATTTTGTATACTATAATTTTGTATTTAGTTAGCTTTGCAGAACTTAGATAAAATTAATAACTATTTTGTATAAACTGTCTTATATATACCGATGATACTTAGATAAAATTAACAACAGAACTTATTGTTAGATAAAGTTAACAAGTGCTTTATTATTTATTTTATTTATTATATTATTATTATTATTTATTTTTTTATTATATTTAAATTTTCAACTAGTATTTTTATTTCCCTCAGCCCTCACATTACGGTGCTGGATGGTGTGGAATGTATATATCTAGTATACGTTACAATTTTAGATCTGTTTACAAACGAATAGGATGGCAAATGCGGAACCAGGGTGGTGTTTTTTTAACCAGTTCGCTTACTTTATCTGTGTTTCACTTCATTTGATGTAATGTGTGTTTATTGTCTTTGCCGACGTGCTCAATTTCAAATTGGAGTAGAGCTTATTGTCTTTAAGCGAATCAAGAAGGATGATGTTTGGAACTTTAGGTTCTTGTTTTTGAAATTGGTGATTCTTATATTTGAATTTTCGGAGTGTAATGGAATTTGATAATCAAATCAAAACTAATCAAAATAAACTAGTTGGTATTCGTATTTTGCCATGAGGCAAGTTACATGAACTTCCCCGTTAAATATCGACTTAATCAATAAAAAATAAATTAATTTATGGGTGATTAAAAGTATTCCGAGTGAATTTATTACACATAATTAAAAGCGAATGAACACGTTAACTCGGAGTATTTCCTAAAAGCAAATTTTAAAAATCAATAATTTTTATAATTGAAGCAGTTTTCGTAGTACTTTAATGATTCAGTATGTTCATTAAGACCAAGTACTCTATCGTTATACCATGTAAATCGTCTAATTTTAATTTTAATAAACGTCAAAAAAACTACCCATTTTTTCCAACTTTGGTGAATTTTTAAAATTAAACTACTTGCCGTAAGGCCGTAATATTTCAGTAAGTTCTATAAGACCAAGATATATACGCCAAAAAAGTTCAATAAAAATCGTCTTAATTTTTTTTTTCAACAGTTAATTACAAGGAAACGGCCCAACTAATATCTTTCAAACAGTTTTCGATTTTTTAAAATCGATTCGGTAGTATGAGCTTAAATGTGGACGAAAATTTTAACACTTTTTTCAAATTACAAAGAAATTGCTCGGCAGATCGTCGCACAAAACTGACAAACGATAGTCCTCATTGAGATACATCAAATGGCTTTTACATTTCTGAAATCGGTTTACGCATTTTTTGAGCAAACATCGATAAAAGGTCTAATTTTGACAAATGCCAAAAAACGATACTAATTTTTGCAAACTTTGAAGAATTTTGAAAACTTTACTAGTTTTTGAGATATGGGAGATTTTACTCGTCGACCTTGATGCCACTCTACCCTATATATATTTTTATTAAAATGTGATTCCACCCTTTCTTATAACGGTCTGAAAGTTGTTTTTATATCATTTTGTTTGACAGAAGTCGTGTTTAAAAAAGATATTTGCAAATTTTACCACGATAACTCGGTATTTCATAATTACTAATTATCATATTTCTTATTAATATCTCAAGAAAATTATAAGTTGAATATCGGAATATCGGAATATTGGATTTTCTAATTGTAAGTTCAATATTTGAGTACTATTTTATATCAATGGAATTCTCTTTTACTCCAGTAAAAGTATAAATACGAGAGAAGTATAAGTTCAAGCAAAAAGTTTAAGTATTAACAGTTTTCATTATTTTATTCAATTCATTATACAAGCAATATGTTTCCAAGTGAAAATTGCCCTTGCCGGCATTGCTGCACCAATAAAAAAGTCAGCCCAATCAGATTAATTCTAATAACAAAATCATCAAATATGGATGGATTAACCATTGGGTTACCATCTAAAAATATTAAGTAAGGAGAAGTTTCAGCCAAACAGCTCATAGGACGTAAGGTTGTGATTGCTGTTAAAGAATATTAAAAAAAAAAATCATTATATAAGTATTTTCTTCCTATTTCCTAGATGTCCTTAGATAACTGAAAACAGTTGTAAATTATATGGTGAAATTAAAAAAAATCATGACGGTACACGATTTGCAGTTCAAAATCACATAAAATTGCTTACGATCGTGAGATCAAAAATTTATTCCAACAATACGTTTGTCAAATTGAATTTTTTAAATATGACAGTCAGAGAAAAATATCGTAAAAGATATATTTTCCAAAAAATCTAATTATTTTAAAACTGTGACCGATTTAGTATGAAATTATATTCAGTTTGTCCATGTATCATGTGCCCGATCCAACCGATTTTGGAACATAAAATTGAATCCAACTGCGGCAAAGAGAAAATTTGTTCGTGTAATAGGCACGTATGTTTCGATTTGCGTATATTCATTTGATATTACAACAAATTGCATATATGCGAAGTTTGTGTAATGCATACCAAGTGTAATCCGAGAGCCCTGTTAAAATGATGCTGTACGGCACACGGGTACAGAGCACACGTGTGCCTCACACAGTTTAAAAGTACTCTAGTCAGCCACACACCAGCCAACCAGACAACCAGTAAACCAACCAGCCAGCCTTGCCAGCTATGAGCTGCAGCCGTCAACTGTAGCAACATTTTTAAAGAGTTCCCTTTCATAATGTTATCAAATTACCGGCGCGGGAGGATAGAATGTGTTCTACTGAGAACATCTTGTTTGGCTCGTTTCTTCAGGAAAATAACACGAGCACTATGGACTATGGATATGTCACAAAAACGTTGATGAGTTAATTACTAATTGATAATTCCTAACCATAATTGTTAGAGATAAATTTCTAAAACTTCTGGTTTCATAACCAACAACAAATAAACAACAATATCAAACAAATGTGAGAACAAAAACTGGAACTTTGTGCAAAATAATACGGAATATGTGAGAATGTTAGCCTAGAATATTTCAAAAGTTTTTTTAATTCCTTTTTATAATAACAATCAAAACATTACTAATATTCTATGAACTATTTTGATTGACATTAAAAAATATAATTATACTAGATGACCCGACAAACGTTGCCCTGTACCCACGTCAACAATTCAAAAGTTCCAAATTTTTTAATTTCTTATCCTATCTTTTTAATATGCTATTTTGAATGTCTTAATAAGCAGTATAAGAAATTCACAAAAAAACTAATATAGTATATGGGTACAAGAACAATATCACACTTGATTTTACCACACAACATAATCGCTTCCAATAATTTAGCTATAATTTTCATATATTAGTTGCTTTTTGGCAATTATAAGTTACAAGTACATTTTTCTTACTAATAATTTAATAAACATCATTGTTTATCTTCAATCTAAGGTGAAGTAATTTGTCAAATCTAGTTCATACGAGCACTCTTGAATCTAAGATTAACTTGCTAATATTCCATATCCATGCCAAACAAATGAATTTTTAACACATGAAACAAAATTCTAA
>NW_020538040.1:168275421-168304231 GCF_003426905.1 Ctenocephalides felis
AATTAAAAAATTTGGAACTTTTGAATTGTTGACGTGGGTACAGGGCAACGTTTGTCGGGTCATCTAGTATATTATATTTTTTAATGTCAATCAAAATAGTTCATAGAATATTAGTAATGTTTTGATTGTTATTATAAAAAGGAATTAAAAAAACTTTGAAATATTCTAGGCTAACATTCTCACATTCCGTATTATTTTTCACAAAGTTCCAGTTTTTGTTCTCACATTTGTTTGATATGTTGTTTATTTGTTGTTGGTTATGAAACCAGAAGTTTTTAGAAATTTATCTCTAACAATTATGGTTAGGAATTATCATTAGTAATTAACTCATCAACGTTTTTGTGACATATCCATAGTCCATAGTGCTCGTGTTATTTTCCTGAAGAAACGAGCCAAACAAGATGTTCTCAGTAGAACACATTCTATCCTCCCGCGCGGTAATTTGATAACATTATGAAAGGGAACTCTTTTAATAATGTTGCTACAGTTGACGGCTGCAGCTCATAGCTGGCAAGGCTGGCTGGTTGGTTTACTGGTTGTCTGGTTGGCTGGTGTGTTGGCTGACTAGAGTACTTTTAAACTGTGTGAGGCACACGTGTGCTCTGTACCCGTGTGCCGTACAGCATCATTTTAACAGGGCTCTCGGATTCACTTGGTATGCATTACACAAACTTCGCATATATGCAATTTGTTGTAATATCAAATGAATATACGCAAATCGAAACATACGTGCCTATTACACGAACAAATTTTCTCTTTGCCGCAGTTGGATTCAATTTTATGTTCCAAAATCGGTTGGATCGGGCACATGATACATGGACAAACTGAATATAATTTCATACTAAATCGGTCACAGTTTTAAAATAATTAGATTTTTTGGAAAATATATCTTTTACGATATTTTTCTCTGACTGTCATATTTAAAAAATTCAATTTGACAAACGTATTGTTGGAATAAATTTTGATCTCACGATCGTAAGCAATTTTATGTGATTTTGAACTGCAAATCGTGTACCGTCATGATTTTTTTTAATTTCACCATATAATTTACAACTGTTTTCAGTTATCTAAGGACATCTAGGAAATAGGAAGAAAATACTTATATAATGATTTTTTTTTAATATTCTTTAACAGCAATCACAACCTTACGTCCTATGAGCTGTTGGCTGAAACTTCTCCTTACTTAATATTTTTAGATGGTAACCCAATGGTTAATCCATCCATATTTGATGATTTTGTTATTAGAATTAATCTGATTGGGCTGACTTTTTATTGGTGCAGCAATGCCGGCAAGGGCAATTTTCACTTGGAAACATATTGCTTGTATAATGAATTGAATAAAATAATGAAAACTGTTAATACTTAAACTTTTTGCTTGAACTTATACTTCTCTCGTATTAATACTTTCACTAGAGTGAAAGAGAATTGCATTTATATAAATAGTACTGGAATATTGAACTTACAATTAGAAAATCCAATATTCCGATATTCCGATATTCAACTTATAATTTTCTTGAGATATTAATAATAGAAATATGATAATTAGTAATTATGAAATACCGAGTTATCGTGGTAAAATTTGCAAATATCTTTTTTAAACACGACTTCTGTCAAACAAAATGATATAAAAACAACTTTCAGACCGTTATAAGAAAGGGTGGAATCACATTTTAATAAAAATATATATAGGGTAGAGTGGCATCAAGGTCGACGAGTAAAATCTCCCATATCTCAAAAACTAGTAAAGTTTTCAAAATTCTTCAAAGTTTGCAAAAATTAGTATCGTTTTTGGCATTTGTCAAATTAGACCTTTTATCGATGTTTGCTCAAAAAATGCGTAAACCGATTTCAGAAATGTAAAAGCCATTTGATGTATCTCAATGAGGACTATCGTTTGTCAGTTTTGTGCGACGATCTGCCGAGCAATTTCTTTGTAATTTGAAAAAAGTGTTAAAATTTTCGTCCACATTTAAGCTCATACTACCGAATCGATTTTAAAAAATCGAAAACTGTTTGAAAGATATTAGTTGGGCCGTTTCCTTGTAATAACTGTTGAAAAAAAAATTAAGACGATTTTTATTGAACTTTTTTTGGCGTATATATCTTGGTCTTATAGAACTTACTGAAATATTACGGCCTTACGGCAAGTAGTTTAATTTTAAAAATTCACCAAAGTTGGAAAAAATGGGTAGTTTTTTTGACGTTTATTAAAATTAAATTAGACGATTTACATGGTATAACGATAGAGTACTTGGTCTTAATGAACATACTGAATCATTAAAGTACTACGAAAACTGCTTCAATTATAAAAATTATTGATTTTTAAAATTTGCTTTTAGGAAATACTCCGAGTTAACGTGTTCATTCGCTTTTAATTATGTGTAATAAATTCACTCGGAATACTTTTAATCACCCATAAATTAATTTATTTTTATTGATTAAGTCGATATTTAACGGGGTAGTTTATATAACTTGCCTCAAGGCAAAATACCAATGCCAATTACTTTATTTTAATTAGTTTTGATTTGATTATCAAATTCCATTACGCTCCGAAAATTAAATATAAGAATCACCAATTTCAAAAACAAGAACCTAAAGTTCCAAACATCATCCTTCTTGATTCGCTTAAAGACAATAAGCTCTACTCCAATTTGAAATTGAGCACGTCGGCAAAGACAATAAACACACATTACATCAAATGAAGTGAAACACAGATAAAGTAAGCGAACTGGTTAAAAAAACACCACCCTGGTTCCGCATTTGCCATCCTATTCGTTTGTAAACAGATCTAAAATTGTAACGTATACTAGATATATACATTCCACACCATCCAGCACCGTAATGTGAGGGCTGAGGGAAATAAAAATACTAGTTGAAAATTTAAATATAATAAAAAAATAAATAATAATAATAATATAATAAATAAAATAAATAATAAAGCACTTGTTAACTTTATCTAACAATAAGTTCTGTTGTTAATTTTATCTAAGTATCATCGGTATATATAAGACAGTTTATACAAAATAGTTATTAATTTTATCTAAGTTCTGCAAAGCTAACTAAATACAAAATTATAGTATACAAAATTTTTGGTAAATTGTAAAAAATATCTAAAATATTGAATTGCAATTAAAAATTAAAATTGAAATTGCATTAAAGCCATTTCAAGATACAAAACTCTCATAATTTTTATCGTGTTTCTAATAACATATGTAAATGAACTTTCGAATTGAAATCAATGGTGTATATTATTGATATAGATGAGAGATAATTAGAAAATATAGATTGAATATTTAAAAAAATATTTAGATTAAGATAATTGATACACTAATCAATGAATCCTTAGTGCATGGGAATATTACGAAAAATAGTATAATATATAAAATTATTTATATAGGGGAGAGCGAGGCTCACAATGGTCCACCACCATTATCTCAAAAACGAGTAAAGTTAAGATTTTTTAACAATATTTGAAAGTAAAAGGCAAAAGATTAGTAACCAGACATCGCCTTAAATCGATCACGAAATAAACGATCACATCTTAAATTTTGTCACAAAATTCGTTTTTCGTTGTCTTTTTATTTTTGAGCACGGGTTGTTTAGTTCACGATAAGCAAATATAATTTTTAAGTATACTTCATTTAATTGTTTTGTAAGATGTATTGTTATTTTTAAGTTATATTTCTTTAACCTCTAGAATAGTTCACATGTGGTTGTGGTAAAAAGGACCACGTAAAGTTTTATTTTCGAGCGAGATGTAAGCAATAAGAAACTAGTAAATAGTTAAAAATGTAAAATAAGTTTAAAAAAGCAATTTTATAAAAAGATAATTCAAATTAATAGTTATTCCAATTCTGATCATGAATTCCTAAAGTTTCAAATGAAGGTTGTATTCAGTATTTATAAAAAATGCGCCAATAAAATTCGCTATAACGACAAAAAAATAAATTAACAATATCATTATGAAAATAATATAATCTGAATTTTGCACTAAACTCAATTTGGATAAACAAATGTTCAACGGCAAAATATACAAGCGTGTAAGCGCCGCGACGCAGTCTAACGATTATTATATTATAAATCTTGGTATGGAACCCATAGAAATGTACACAAAATGTGTAATTATTAATAATAAACTATAAATAAATGTCTAATGATCATTTTTGACACCAATTTGCATTTTTTTCTCTTTTTTTTTATTGATCTCCAAACCGCTAGACCTGCCTTGTCAAAAATTTAAGCATTTTTTCAGTTCATTGGACGCTCCGTACTTTTTCTAAAACTGAAATGGCATTTTTGCACTTTTTCCCTCGTAACTCCGAACCTGTCTTTGCCAAAAACTAATCCCCATCAATAGGAATCGAATGTTTTTTGAATCATTTAAATCGGTTGATCCGTGTTCTCGAAATCGTTTAGAAAAACTTGTATCCGAACATACCACACACACATATATATCCATTTTTTTTCAAAGATATGCCAAAATGTTAAGAGGATCCTAAAACGTGAAGATAAGCAAAAAAAAACATTTCGATTTTTTGCGATTACTATAACACACCACGGGAAGTTAAAAAAATGATAATCAAAATTAGGGGGAATCCATTAATCACGTGAGGTTTTTAGGTGGAGGGAAGGTTTGACAAAAAATCACGAAATATCACATTCGGGAAGGAGGGGTAATTTGTAAGATATCACGTGTATTTATTTTTTGTGTCTGAAATTTAAAGAAAAATCCAAACATTTTCAAAAAAATCAAAATTTTCACAATTTTTTCTCTTAACTAAAATACAAATGATGTTTGGTGGGGTAGGGTAATTTTATTATCACCACGTATTAGGGATCGTTCAAGTATTACATAAGCAGATTTAGTACAATTATTTACCCCCCCCCCCGCTCCCCCTTTGCCAGCAAAAGTAAGCAAAGCTGTCACCAAAATATCACATAAATAAGCAAATCAATCACCTCCCCGCCCCCCTATAGTGCTTACGTAATACTTGAACGGCCCCTTACCAAGGGGAGGGGGTGTCTAAAAATCCATAAAAAATCGAATATGTGATTAAAGGACGCCCCTTAGGCAAACGTTTCATTTAAATTTAAGACTACGTATTCTGGTTAATTAAAGGATATTCGAATTGTTCTTATTGTTAGTTCTCCAGCTTGTAGTCTAAAACCTTCTAACAGTCGGTAGTAGGTAGTTGGTAGAGAGTGGGCAACCCGACTCCCGTTGATCGTGCTTAGCTGCATGAATACCTTTGCAGCTTGTGCTTCTTCGTTGTAAGATGATACCCCGGTACGGTGCACAGAACAGAGCCCGATGCAAACGGATACCGCGACAGAGCCGCGCGAGACCGGCGCGAGACCGACGCGACGACGCGACGCCGCGCCAACCAGAACCGCGACGACGCTTGGCTTTTATTTCCCGATGACAAATAGCCCTTTATCATGCATTCGCCGATACGGACACGGACACGGACACGGTAATCTGTACCGGTCCAGAACTTCTCAAAATGGATAGTAGAGATTTTTTCTAAAATATGCATAATGCATATATGTGTATTTGCCATGATAGTTTTTTTGTCATATATAATTAGACTCTCATTAGTTATTTTTAACTTCCCGTAGGGTAAGTTATAGTAATGGGCCAAAAATCTAAAATGAAAATTTTTGCATATCTTCACGTTTTGAAGGTATTCAGTGTTTTGTATGTCCGCATTTTTTCGTCCACGTTTTCGGGCGCACGGATCAACCAATTTGAATGGTTCAAAAATCATTCGATTCGTATTGACAGGGAGATACCGGTTGGTCAGCCGTTTTCGAGGTATCGAGCTAAATATGCAAAAATGGCAGTTTTTGAGAGAATTAAGCATCCGATTTGAATGATTCAAAAAACTTTCTGCTTGTTTTGATAAAATAATTGCTTTTGGAAAAAAATTATAATTAAAAAAAAATTGTTAAGTTTTTTTTTTCAAAAAAAATTTTTTTTTGTATGTCGAAAATAATTCAGATTTTAATTTGAATTCTGGCTAAAGTTCTTAAATCACTTATATACTCCAAATAAATAATTATAACTTTTTAGTTCAGTTTATATAATGCTTATAAATATAAGACAAAGTTACAGTATTTGTAATAATCTATTTGAAGACATTTAATATTCCTCGAGCATTTCGTTACGGTACGGGAAGTTCTAGCAATTTTCCTTGGCACGATACCATACACCACTAGTTTCTTTATATATTAACATATATTTATAATTATAATTAATGTAAGCCAGATTATACTTGACATTAAAAATTTTAGAAAAAAAATATTTTGGCGTATTTTGAACTTCAAATATGTTGTCGCAAATTCATTAACGGTTTTCATGTATATAAATTACAAAAAGTAAGTATTTCAACTCAATTGTTATACATTTCAGTATTTAAATTAAATTTTTAGTTTCCACTGAATGAAAGCTAAGACTATAGCCGAAACGTATAAATTTTAAAATAAATTTTCAAAGGAATTCATGTTTTTTCATTGATATTATGCCCGATTATTAAACTCTGTTAATACATATATCCACATCAATTTCAGAACTATACAATAGGGTAGAGCGGAAAACAAAGGTCCAATTTGACTTTGAGCAATTATATTGTGAAAACCAAACTAAACCAATGAAACAACTAGCTGACTGTGTTCAGTGAACATACTAATTCAACATTGTAGAAATGTGTTTTTGTTGTTTCTCAAAAATTTGCCACCTGGTCCTTTTTACTCCACAGGCGGGGTAAAATGAGACAACCAGAGGCATGTCTTATATTTAATTTTAGAGAGATTTTATAAAATAATAGCTACATTATTCAACCAATGCAAAATATAAATTTTATGGGTACATTTTTTACAGAAATAATACTATATATAACATTGATCTGGTATTTAGTCAGAAATATTCATCAGGTGAGTTGGAATAACTATTTATTCAATTTATCTTTTGTAAAATTGTTTATTTTTACTTTATTTACTTTTTTGTTTATTATTTTTTATTGTTTAAACCTTTGCTAAGGTAGAGGTTCCGTTGGTCCTTTTTATCCTACCCACGAGTAAGCCTTTATAAAGATTATATAAAAAACTGTTGAATCTAATTTAAAATTAACAATAAATCTTATACATAACGTATTACTAAAAATTATATTAAAGTCTCGAGAACTAAACAACAATACTCAAACCCAGAAAAACAAAGAAAATACTTTTGTTATGGATTTTCAAACATTGTCGTTTATCTTCCGATAGCAACGTCGTAAGAATCAAGGATATGACTGGTTATACATCTTTTGCACTCTACTTTCAAATATTGTTGTTAAAAAATACTTAACTTTACTTGTTTTTGAGATATCGGAGGTGGACTTTTTTACCAGCGGATCTTTAAGTCCCACTCTATTCAATATATATTTTATCACGGTATGAAGTCAATTGCTTGGAATGTTAAATAAATAATCAGTTTATTAACTGAAATAATATTGGTTAAGCAATAACTAAACAACACAGCAAAAATCCAATTTCAATTCATTTCATTTTGTTTAAAACATTTTATTTCAATTTTTTTGCTTACAAACTAACAAAAATAAAAGCATCAAAAATCAAATTATCAGAGTCCAAACCAGATATATGTAATATTGGTATGATTTTCATTCTTATGAAGTCAATTGCTTTGCAATTAAATTACAAATTAAATTAAAACGGTTAAAGGTTGAACAATAAACAAAATGTAACAGTTGAAATTCCATATTTTTGGTTGAAAATTTCATATTGTATAAAAAAATCGAATTTTTGTGTGTTCACATGAATCAAAATCAAATATGCAGAGTCCAACAAAATATGTTTAATATTGAAATGATTTTTTTTTTCAAATTATTGAAGTAGATCGTGTCAATTATATGACATTAATTTGAAGAGATGCTATATCAACTAATCTCACAGCTCATTAAAATACTAACATACTAATAATAATATTACCAATGTTTCAAGAAAAACAATTGCTGAACATCATCATAGAGCTCATTAATAACATTAATAAAAATAATTTTTAAATTTATGAAAATTAAAACATTTATTAAAAACGATTTTTTTAGCACGAACAGTTTCTGGCATATTATGATCTCAAGCACAAATTGCTATGATGTTAATGATGTTGATACAGAAGAGCATAAAACGTATTAAATTGAGCTCGAAGCAGTACTTTGACATTTGATTAAGGTTCGTCCTCCGAGCTTTGAGTTAACACTGTCAATTGAATACTGATTACTATCACGATCACGTCGCACTGGCCCTGTCCCTGTCCCTTGAATAAAACAGTGCCTGAGAGTATATTTCTACAATAAGTTTAATTGAAATTATAAACAAATTAAGAAAATTATAATATTAATATATACTCAAAGCTGGAGTTACAGAGTTGTTAAAAAAGTTATTAAATTTCTTAAATTTACAAATATTTAAAAATAAATTCATATAACATTTTAAACAATAGTTTTGAATAATTCAACTAATGCTAAATAAAAATTTCATGGGTACTTTTGTACAGACATAACACTGTATATAACCTTGATCTAGTATTTCGACATTTTATACAATTCTGTCAATTTTAAACAAATTGAGATGAAACTGTAAAAATTGATGTAAAAACTATTTTTTATTATTTTTTATTGTCTTTATTATCTCCTTTATTTACAACTGTCCAGTTAAGGACATTTATAATTTGTGGAATTTATAATAGTCGGCAGTAAAGAGACATTGTATACTAAACGAGCATGTTGGAAACAAATAATGTAAATATTAAACAGATAAAAAAAATCTAACTTAACTAACAATAAGACAAAATATGAAAAGGTCCATTAACCACATAATCGATTTTTTAAAGATCTTCCTTCCCCTTTGGTGATATTTAAAATGTTGAAATTACCATTTAATTTACTTTTCTCCTTTCTCCCAGCTAACTGGTAACTAACAAAATAATTGCTAATAAAAAACTGCACAACCGTCCCCAGTCTCCCCTACTATCAATTAGATCCGATTTTCAATTTTGTACCATAAAGATAAAGATTATGTTATTTTTTAAACAAAACAAATTCTATCCTAATTTAATTTATCCATTTTTAGAACAAGGGTGGTGGAGTAGGGCAAGGCTCAAAGATCCAATTTGTCTTTAAGCAAATTATATTGCAAAAACCAAACCAATTATATTCAATCACAACAAATAACACAAATCAAACAACAACTATCTGACTATGTTCAGTGAAACTCCCAGCTAATTCATGACTGTAGTCACCTGGCTCTTTTTACCCTATAGGCGAGGAAAATGGGACATCCAAGGTTTTTGAATATACCTTAGTAAAAATGGATGTATGTGTGTGAGTGTGCGGGCGTGTGTGTGTGTGAGTGTGTGTGTGTGCGGATACAAATTCTCGTCGACGACTTCAGGAACACGGTTCAACCGATTTTAATTATTTAAAACATTCGATTCCAATTGATAAGGAGACGTGCTGATTAGTTTTTGGAAAAGGCAGGCCTAGCCGTTTCGAAGATACGGGGCTAAAAGTGTGAAAAACGGTAACTCAGTTTTTAAGAGAACGAAGCGTCTGATTTTAATAATTCAAAAACATTTTACTTGTATTGACAAGACAAAGAGTTGATTGAATTTTTGGGAAGGCAGGTCTAGCGGCTTCGGAGATCTAGTAAAAAGTATAAAAAATGTCATTTGGCGGTCAAAAATTATCGTTAGACACATGCACATCAAATTATCAGATATTTTATGGAGATTTTAATAATACGCATTTTTGTTCAGATTTGTATGGATTCCGTAACATCGTTTGTCCGTTAGACGGCGACGCGGCGCTCACGCGCTTCAATATTTTGTCTCTATGCAGCTAAAGCAGTGCGATTGCTATGAAAAAAGTTCAAAATTTCCATAATACTTCAAAATAAAAAAACATTAATAAAAAGTTTTCAAAAATTCAGAATTTTTCAAAAATCAAGTCAAAAAAATCTTTTTTTAAAAAAAATATTTTTTGGTAAATCAAAATCAAAAGATCAAAAAAATCTTTTTGTATAAAAATTAATTTTTCGTACTGAAAGTTACAGCAATTTGCCATAAGGCACGATTCCATACATCACTAGTTTAAACATAAATCATGTTCAAATTATAATATTTTAATGTAACGTGGACTGGTTGTCAGTTTTAGGTACTTGTATAAAAATATTCGTCCCTCTGATATAATGTTTGTCGAAACATTAACATTGATATTTACCAAAAATATCCATATTAAATAATTCCATATATAAATTCGAATATGATTTAACTGGTAAACATTGTAACTGAGTCGAAACACACGCACGCTGGTGTTTGAACTCTAAATATACCCAACTAATAAATCACTGGTTTATTTTTGGCGAAGTCTAAATTACTTCTAACAATCGTGTTGAAATGAATAATCTATCTATTATCACTGATCCTATGTCGATAATGAGGAATCGATATTTTCATTCCCTGCCCGAGGTCTTTAGAATAAAGATCGTATTGCCTGTAGTAGTATCAGGATGCATGTTATTCTACCCAGATGGGACATGAAACACTAGAAGAATAATGAGCGCGCTCGTTTGGGTACTCTTGCACGATTTTTTTTATTCATTAGTATTTACTGCGCTAAAACATTTCTTGCTGCCTGTTCATTGCTTCTTTGTGACAGTACGTAATTAATTTCATGTTTTATAATGGAAAATACGGAGATTGGGAAATTGTTTGAAGTCGCAGTGGTGATGGGTATATTAGATACATTCGATCAATGTACCAGGAACTGTCACAGAAAAATATTATTAACTTTACGTAGGCTAAGCTATAGTAATCGCAAAAAAATCGAAAGTGAAAAATTTTGCATATCTTTACGTTTCAGAGGTTTCTGAACATTTTGGCATACCTTAGAAAAAATGGATGTATGTGTGTGTGTTCGGATACAAATTTTCGTCGACGATTTCGGGAACACCGATCAACCGATTTGAATAATTCAAAAAACATTCGATTCGTATTGATAAGGAGACGTGCTGATTAGTTCTTGGCATAGGCAAGTCTAGCCGTTTCGAAGATATGGGGCTAAAAAAATGGTAATTCAGTTTTTGAGAGAATGGAGCGTCCGATTTGAATGATACAAAAAACATTTTATTTATACTGACTAAACGAAAAACTGTTCAATTTTTTGGAAAGGCAGGTCTAGCGGTTATGAAGTTTCAATAAAAAAAATTTAAAAATGTCTTTTGGCAGTTAAAAATGTTCATTAGACATATGCACATCAAATTATCAGATATTTTATAAAGATTTTAATAATATGTACACTTTTTGTATCAATTTTTTCCGTACCAAGATTATTAATTTTAAAATTTAAGTATAAAATTCAAACAAATGCCCTCGACATTTTCGACAGTATTAAATAACCGATTTGAATAATTTAAAAAAACATTCGATTCGTATTGATAAGGAGACGAAAATGGTAATTTAGTTTTTGAGAGAACGGAACGTCTGATTTAAATGATTCAAAAAACATTTTTCTTCTATTGACAAAATGAAGAACTGATTAAATTTTTGGGAAGGCAAGTCTACCGGTTTCGCAGATCAAGTAAAAAAATTTAAAAAAAATGCCATTAGGCGGTCACAATTGATCATTGCGCATCAAATTATGAGATATTATTTTATAGAGATTTTAATGATATGTATGAGTTTTATTTACATTTCTATGGGTTCCGTAACAATGTTAATCCGTTAGACTGCTATGCGGCGCTTACGCGCTTTGATATTTCGAGCTAAAACAGCTATGCAGCATGATTGCTTTAAAGAAGAAGTTCTCAAAAAATTTCAAAGTATTAAAAAAAATCAAATTTTTCAAAAATATCAAATTTTTTAAAGAATTTCGATATCTTCTAAAATCTAATTATTCCAAAGTTTTGAAAAAAATTTAAAGCTTTTATAAAAATCACGGGAACTTTATTTAAAAGTACGGGAAGTTTCAGCAATTTGCATTAAGGCACGATGCTATGCACCACTAGTTAACTTCCTGTAGCGTAAGTTATAGCAATCCCAAAAAAATCGAAAATGAAAATTTTTATATATCTTTGCGTTTTAGAAGTTTCTGATAATTTTGGCATATCTTAGAAAAAAATTATGTATGTGATATATGGGATTTTAAAAATTTCAAAGATCGATTTTTTTTCAGAGTACTTAAAGAATCTTTTTTAAAAATTTTAATATTTGCTGCGTAAAGTTCCAGCAATTTACTTAAGGGGGGCGATACATGTATTCGCCTTAATTTTTACCATTTTTTGAGGACTTTTTAAACTGGGAAGGAATGATTGAATCTTTTTGAACTTTTTTAGGTTATTTATTATATATTAAAATACCCAAAAAAAATTTTTTTTAATTTTTTTTTTTAAATGGCTGCCGTAAAAATAAATCTGCCAAGACCCTCTCGGAAAACGCCATCAATTTGCGGGCGTTCTCACTTTTCGTACGGTGATCTGAATTTAAAAAATTAGTTTGTACGTGTTCATGAAACATATATCTTCTAGTTAAACCAAAAAAAATTAAAAAAGTCAAAAAATCATAAATTGGCACACCTTAGAAAAAAAAAGTTCGATTTTTCACCTTTTTTTCAATGGTTTTTTTTGGTAAAAGGGTTAATTTTTGAAAAGAATTTTGGAATGTTTGAGGTTTAACTAGAAAGCTATTACTGTAAAGTAGATGTGTGCAAAATTTCATTGGAATCGGTTGAGAACTTTTTGAGTTATCCCGCCCGCAATTTCAAAAATGTCGTTTGAGAAAAACGCGTTTAAAGTTTTGACACGAAAGATAAGAGTACAATAGCACTCAAGCGTCGAGTGAGGCGTGGCACTTAAATGAGTTTTTATTGTATAAATAATGATAATTTTGTTTTGAATATTTACAGGCATATTTTTGAGATGTTATTGTAACGATTTATGAAAGAAAAAAAATCGATTTTTTTTTTCTGTTACATGTATCGCCCCCCTTAAGACACGATGCCATGCTCCACTAGTTTCGTTCGTGAATTTCACAGAATTGCTACATCTAGTGTCCTATTAAAACATTCCTTTATATAGATTTTCTTTTAAAATACTCTTTTAGAGTAAATTTTTCTCTTTAATTGACTTGCAAAATATAAAGCAATACAGGAGTAATTAGTAACAACCCTGAACACAAGGTAAGTTGCAACACCACACTTTTTCTAGAAAATGATTGATTGTGGAATAATGAACAATAACTAATTATTTTTACTGGATTTGGTAGATCAAGATATATTGATTTAGAAAAAACTGTTGCAATAAGCCCTCAGCTCTCCTACAAACTGTTGTTCTAACTCTATGTGATATTCCATATTAATTGATGAATTTTTCATTGGTGCTGCAATGCCCCGAAAGGCGATTTTTACTTGGAAACATTTTGCTATCTATATTTAAAAACCCATGTCTCTGCTGCTTGGCATCAGGCTGTCCAAGCCGGTATTGAACCTCAAACTTCTGAATGGAAGTGCATAGCTCTAAGTTTGAAACGCCTTAGTGGAATTAGATGAAAATTAGTTATAATCTGATTGTGATATAGATGACAAATTTAAAAATTATTTTTTATAAATGATTCAGAGAAAAATTTCAAGGTGCAAAAGGACATTATATCAGTAATCTACCATTCCAGAATTAACAACATATTTTCATAAAATGCGTCGCAAGTCCAGGACTTCGCTGATAAGCTGACACCTAGCTCGTATCATGTTTCTTTTCATGTATTATGGCTAGGAGGTGTAGAATTTCCATTGGAAACATTGTACATAACCGATATACCTAACCTATATAATAATTAAGTTATACTATTGAGCACATCCAACGCTAAATACGGATTATAGTATTTCGCATTACTTTGTAAAGATCTCAGATTACTTGTTTGTTTATATTGGCGAGAAAATTGTTTTTGTCAGTAATTGATATAAATAAAACAAACATATAAACAGAAAATTGACTAATTTTTGCTTCTCTATTCAACACAAGATGAATAAATTCTACAATTTTTAGCAATTTGTAAAAGCTTTTCTCTCTGAAGTTGTAATGGAATCTCGCGTTTGGATGATATGTTAGAGAATCTGGAATCTAGTTACAAGAATTCTGGTTACAGGAAAACAGTAAAGAAACAATGAATTTGTTAGATCGTACTGGGGATTCTTTAGTTAAATCCTGGCTACAAAATTGAAAAATGGAAATTTTATAAATAATAATTTATTAAACTGAATTATATAATTTCATCTGCCAAACATATACTGCTGATTGTATCCTATATTATTTAACTTTCTGGCGTATCTCAGCTGTTTTTTGGCAATAATTACGTTATTAATTTTAATTATTATATTCTAATATCATCTAGGCTCATGATTTCAGCTAAATTCAAATTTCAAGTGAATTGACATTTCTAGCAGATGACAGTTCAAATGTTTTCAATGTCAAACAATGATAAGTGTTTTTTTTTTTGTAATTTCTGTCATTTATTTCCACAATATTACTATAGCTTTATCGTTTATTAAATCTTAAAAATTTTCTTTGGCAAACTCTAAAAAGAATTATCAAAATCCGAATAACCGTTTAGGAGAATTATCAAATCCATACACCCGTACAGATGAATTTTATAAAATATTAAGTGTATGGAATTCTTTTTCAAAAAGTAGAGAAACAATGAATTTGCTGGAACATATTATCCTAGTTAAATATAGAAAAGTAGAAATTTATGAATAGTGATATAATAGTATGTACAAAATGTAGAAAAAGAATATATAAAAAGTTCACTGATAAAAATGCAGATGGTGACCATCGTTAATACAATGTAGATGTAGTGATTTTTATATTATTAGGTTAGGGCGGGACACAAAAGGTCCAATTTGACTTTCAGTAATAATATTGTCTAAACTAAACGCACTACATGACAACACATAACATATATCAAACAAACAGCTATCGAACAATGCTCAGGTAACTCCCTTCTTATCCATTGGCGGGGTAAGAAGGAACAACCAGGGGGCAAACTGATCCAACGTATATTTTAGGGATTTTGCGAAATAATAGCAACATTATTAAACCAATGTGAATAACAATTTTCACAGAGATATTTTTTACAAAGATTTCATCGTATATAACATTGATGTAGTATTTCGAAAGAAACTATCATCAGCAAATATATCATCAGAAAATTATCATCAGCAGAGGTCGAATAACTATTAGTTCAATGTATCTCTTGTAAAATTGATTTTTTTAACTTAATTTACTTTTTCATTTACTATTTCTTATTGTTCACACCTTTGCTAATGTATAGGTTTTAGTTGATCCTTTTACCCCACATAATTAATTAGAAATTTAATTAATTTTAATAAATTAATTTTTGTTACAGAACAGGCTTTAACGTCCATGTTTGTAAGAGTTTTTATTTCACGTTTGGTGTATTAGAAGCGTCCCAAATGTGATTTTTATAAATAAGTAATAAGATAGCGTATCGTATTGTGTGCTTAATCATTTGGCTCAAAATATTACAACCACACAATGTGAGAAAACTAAAATAACACAGGTTCTGAATGATCCAGAAAACAAACGTGACGCACATCTTGTATTTATGATACACTACCTAAACAACGGCGACAATGTCGATGATACTTCATTTGTTACTTTAATATGATTTTTTTTAATTTTCATACATATGTCGTGTAAACATAGTATACAAAAGTTGGCAAAAAATCGTCAATATATAATATTAAGACTTAATAAAATATTTTAATTATTTGCAGATTGAAAACATTAAAAAAATATTGTCCCAATAACTTTTAGAAGCTTTGTCTTTACCCAGAAAATTCAGATAGCAATTGTAATCCATTAAATAAAATTGGTAAAAAAGCGTCAATATATAATATTAATACTTAATAAAATATTGTAATTATTTGCAGATTAAAAACATTCAAAAAATAATGTCCCTATAACTTTTAGAAAATTTGTTTTTACCCAGAAAATTCAGATAGCAATTGTGATTTAAGTCCATTGAAGTTTTATAAAAACGTTGATCAACTCTATTTTTTAAAGAAGGGTGGAAATTAAGAATTATAGTAAACTGAGTATACTTTTCAACAAATTTGTAATTTTTCACATTGGTAAAAATGTTGCTCCAATAACTTCTAAACTTTGTTTGATATATGGAAATTATGATTTAAGTTCATTAAAGTTTTATATAAACGATGGTAAAATCTATTTTTGTCAATTATCAAAGTAGAATGTAATTTTCTTAGGGATTATAGTAAGTTAGGTATACTTTTCGACAAATTAGTAGTTCTTGGAAATAATTTATTTTGTGGTTATTTGCAGGCAGAAACCATTTGAAATGTTGTTACAATCAATAACTTAGACAATAACAATAACTGGACTTTGTTCAAAAATTTTAAATAGCAATTGATAAATATTAATTATGATTTAAATTCAAATTTTAAAGTTTCATGTAAACGTTAGTCAAGTCTATTTTCATGATAGTTATACTTGATATTTGCTTAGCAAATATAAAGTAAATTTAGTTTATTTTTCAACAAATGAGTAATTTGATCGCAGTTCTTATTGTTAGAAATAAAAAATTATGTTGTTTTTTGTAGACTAAAAACATTCGAATGTTATCCTGAAAACTAATAGACTTTGTTTCAGAAAATTCAGATTGAAATTGTTAAATGGAAAATGAAGTCCATTAACCTCAAGTCTACTATTTTTATTTACAGGGTACAGGATGAAATTGGCTAAATAACTAATTGTGGTAAGTTAAGTATATTTTTAAAAAAGAATAATGAATAGAATAATGTATAGATAAATTCAGAAATATGATGTAACGATATCATATATATCACGAATCCCAAAAAACGATTGAAATAATTATATATGGAGCATTGAATTATATCCAAGGTGACTTAAATGCTTAGTTTCAGGTGTAAATCACTTCAGAATACTTAACTAGGAAGATTATTTATTAACTTCCCGTAGGGGATATGAAAATTTTTGCATATCTTCACGTATTAAAGGTTTCTGAACATTTTGGCATACCTCAGAAAAAAATGATGCCTATGTCTCTGTGTGTTTTGCTTGTCCGCAATTTTGCGTTCACGTTTTCTGGCGCACGGATCAACCGATGTGAATGGTTCAAAAAACATTCGATTCCTATTGATAGGAAGATGTGCTGATTAGTTTTTGGCAAAGACAGGTCTAGCCGTTACGGCGATACGGAGTAAAGAGTGCAGAAAATAGAAATCGAGTTTTTGAGAGAACGGAGTATCCGATTTGAACGATCCAAAAAAACATTCAATTTGTAATGATTCGGAGAAGTGGTGATTAGTTTTTGGCAAAGGCAGGTCCAGCCATTTTGAAGATACAGTGCTAAATGTACAAAAAATGGTAGTTTTCGAGAGAAATAAGCATCGGGATTGAATGAGTTAAAAGCTTTCTGTTTGTGTTGGCAAAACAATTGCTTTTGGGGGAAAAAATTATTTCAAATTTTTTTGTATATCGAAAAGAATTCAGATTTCAATTTTAATTCTGGCTAAAGTTCTAAAGATCACTTATATACTTTAAATGAATAATTTTAACTTTGTAATTCAGTTTATATAATTCTTATAAATTAGACAATATTACAGTATGTATAGTGATCTATTCCTCGAACATTTCATTACGATACGTGAAGTTCCAGCAATTTGCCTTACGGCTAGATACCATACATCACTAACTCATTATCTATAGATGTTCATAATGCATAAGTAGATAAAACAACAAATAGGTAAAATCTAGAGATTCCAATTACCGTACAAAACTTAAGATCATGTTTAATAAGATACAATTCTCCTCAATCTTGCCTAGATATAATTTTCAAGATTCTATTTCAACTATAATAGTAAAATTAGTGGTGCATTGAATTTTCAGATGAAAAACGATACTCTTTCATAATTATAGGATATAATTATAGATTATCCCGCTGCTCGCTTCAACAACCGCGTGTTATCGGACACTACACATCAGTGAGACTTACGTCAATTCCCTCATCCGCGGGTCTTTTCTTCAAATTTAGACCAAATTTAGTGTAATCACAAGTAGTCATTGGGGTAATATCACTACCCATCACTAGAAATAATTGTTAAAATTTCTCAATTCACCACCATAAAATCAACACACCGGGAAAACACAATTTACACTATTGGGAAAAGAATCACGATAATAATAATCACGAAGAACTGTTATTAGTTAGGGTTTCTTTTACCACGTGATAGTATTCTTTTACCAACGTCATCCCATTACGACGTCCATAAGCTGACTGAAGTTTCTCTATATATTTATATGTAGAGTGCCATGCTGCTTTGTACCCGCGCGCCGTGCGACTTATATATTTTCGAACACCGAAACACATGGGGGATATTATTGTATGCCGCCAGAGGAGCGCATGCGCCCCACTCTTGCATTCTGATTGAAAAAGCTGTTTGTTTTGAAACGACTAACTACTAGTGGGGCGCATGGCATTGTGCCTTAAGGCAAATTGCTGGAACTTCCCGTACCAAAAATTATTTTTTTTTACTAGCTGTAAGTGGAATTCTGTCTTAAGGCAATTAGGGCATCGTGCCTTAAGGCAAATTGCTGGAACTTCCCGTACCAAAAATTATTATTTTTTTAAAAACGATTTTTGAAAAAAAATTAATTAAAAAAAAAAATAGATTTGAGAAACTACAAATTTGACAAAAAATTAAATTTTTTTTAAAAAAAAAATTTATATGAAAAAAAAATTTTTTTTTTTAAAAAAAATTTTTTTTTGGATACAAAAAATTTTTTTGAAAAAAATGTTTTCTTCATTTTGACATATTTTGAAAATTCTGAACTTTTTTTCAAAGCAATCGCACTGCTTGAACTGCATAGAGACGAAATGTCAAAGCGCGCATGTGCCGCGCCGCCGTCTAACGCATAAGCATTGGTACGGAACCCATAAAAATGTAAAAAAAAAAATACTTATTGTTAAAATCTCTATAAAATATCTGATAATTTGATGTGCATATGTCTAATGATAATTTTTAACCGCCGAATGACATTATTTTTACTTTTTTCTTAGATCTCCGAAACCGCTAGACCTGCCTCCATGAAAATTTGATCAATTCTACATCTTGTCAATACAAGTAAAATGTTTTTTGAATTATTCAAATCGGACGCTCCGTTCTCTTAAAAACGGAGGTACCGTTCTTGGCACTTTTTGCCCCGTATCTTCGGAACGGCTAGACCTGCCTTTGCCAAAAACTAATCAGCACGTCTCCTTATCAATACGAATCGAATGTTTTTTGAATTATTCAAATCGGTTGATCCGTGTTCCCAAATCGTCGACGAAAATTGTATCCGCACATACATACACACACATACATACATACATACATACATACATACATACACACACACACACACACACCCACATACATCCATTTTTTCTAAGGTATGCCAAAATGTTCAGAAGGTTTTGAAACGTCGAGAAATGCAAAAATTTTCATTTCGATTTTTTTGCGATTACTATAACTTACCCTACGGGAAGTTAAAAATCAGGATTGTAGAATAGTAAAATACTTGAGAGTTTTATAATAAGAAAATGGATAAAACTAAAAACCATTTTTCGTTTATTGTGATTAATTTTCATTAATTTTGTTTCTTTAAACTTTAGATCCGTGAATGATATTCCTAAGACCATAATCAAAAATAATTTTACAATTGCCCCAAGTTTTTTGTTGATCTATGAATTTAATGTAATTTTAAAATTGGTCAATTTTGAGAGAATCCCCTATAAAAAATGCACTGAAACTTAATCAGGATTGTAGAATGATAAAATACTTGATAGTTTCATAATAGAAAAAAAATCGAGTAAAAACTAAATCCCTAGAACAACAATCTAAGCATCTGAGACATCCTGTATTTTAAGGTTTAAGGTGACCATATTTTTTTGCATGAAAACAGGGACGGTGTGTGAGAGCGGGGGGAAGGGTGTTGGTGAGCTAAAAATTTATATACACATTTTTTCGGTTAAAATTTTGTAGTTGAAAAATATTTAAAAAAATATTGGGATTCAAAATATTTTTAAAAATCTGGGACAATCCGGAACAAAACACCTAAAACCGGTACAAATATTGATTTTAGAAAAAGCCGGGATGCAAGGTGGAAAATCGGGACTGTCCCGGCCAATCCGGAACGTATGGTCACCTTATGAATATAGATAAAGGCTCAATCTATATTAATATTTAAATAGTTCCTAAAACTCATAAAACTCATATATTTGGTACCAGTGCACAAGAGTAAGTTAGGCTCAATCAAATAATCCAATAATTTTTCATCTAAAATTTACATTATCCACCTTATTTCCCCTATCACAAAAAATGTAATATGTATTACTGTATCAAGCAAACATTTCCCTATGACTGGAAGAATTATGAATTGAAATGCAAATTTGTAGTACAACTAGATGAGTATTTCCGTAGAATTTGTTGTCCAACAGATAAATCATAAGATTAGAATCGCTCCATCATAGTAGATGTAAGTAATTTTACAAGAAACGGCAAACCGCGTGAGAAGGACAACGTTGCCCTCAGCACGCGGAAGCCGGAGGCTCGTCACAAAGTACTCGAGCGGGCATTCCTTCCTCAACGCGATTCACCTTTTTAACATCTCATCGTGATTGAAATACTCAAAAATGCGATATTGCAGTGTCTCCCAATCTGTGATAAGATAAACTTATGATTTTCAAAATTATTTAACAGGAAACAATATAGGTTTTATTAAGGTGATCATATTTTTTGCATGAAATCCGGGACGGATTAGAATGTGTGCGAGAGCGGGAAGGGAAATATTTCTAGTTGAAATATTTTGAAAATCTGAGACAATCCGGGACAAAACGCCTAAAACCGGGACAAATATTGCTTTTAGAAAAAGCCGGGACGCAAGGCAGAAAATCGGGAATGTCCCGGCCAATCCGGGACATATGGTCACCTTATTCAACTTTTGATTGAATTGTTAAAAACTTTTTTTTTCAGAATTAACAGAAACAAGAAAACAGAATGTTAATATGTGTAAAATCAACAAAATTCAATCATATTAAATTTATACTTAGAGATATGAAGTTTTAATCACGCAGGCGAATAAAGGAAATCCATATAGGATTGAATTTATAAATAGTTCTATTTCACATATAGCGTATCAAAATTTTAAAAATCAAGTTGTCAATATAGTATTTTATAATTGTTGAATTACTTACTATTTCAAAATTAGTAAAATACATATCGTTTCATAAACTATGCCAATTTAAAATAATTTCATATCCTGTATTTTTAATCTATACACATCAAAACATCAGGCAACATCGTATGATCTTGAAAAATAGTTTTATAAAACATCATCGTCATAATCAAAAAACATTAAAGATTTTATGAACTATATACAATAAATTGTAAGAAAAGTTATTTGAAATCATTTGCATCCTATTCGGTGAATTAAAAAAAGGTTAGAAGAAAAACATTCATTATTGATTATACGTTTCGACATTTGATGGGTGTCATCATTCAATCAATCTAAAATACATTAATGCAATGAATACAAATATTCGATTATTAATTATGAAGTACTATGAGGCGTAGTATAAATACAGGACAAAACATTAGAACACTAATAATAGTGTCTAAAAAGAAATTAAACTTTAATAATAAAAAAACATTATTAATTTAATCATTAATTTCGGTAGAGTAGTAATCGAAGTCATAGTAATCGCAAAAAATTGAAAAATATATATTTTGGCATATCTTTGGTTTCTGAATATTTTGGCATACCTGAGAAAAAATTAACGCAAGTGTGTGTGTGGATGTGTGGATGTGTGTAGGTGTGCATGCTTGGATACAATTTTTCGTCCACGATTGCGAAAGCAGGATCAACCGATTTAAAGGATTTAACCGTTTCGAAGATATGGAGCAAAAAGTGGCAAAAATGGCAGTTCAGATTTTAAGAAAACGGAGCGTCCAACTCGAATGATTTCATTTGTATTGACTCACATTTCACTTGAATTAAAAAAAAAATTAAAACGTAATAAGTTCAAAATTTTAAATCTAAAAAAAAACTTGCAAAAAGCATATTTTAAAAATTTTCAAAATAATTTGAAATTTAAAAAAAATTTAAATTAGGATACGGAAAGTTTCAGCAATTGGCTTTAAGACACGATTTATGCACAATTAGTTTAAATCAAAAACTAAAAAAGAGAACATAATGCCTCATAGAAGAATAACTATATATTTCATATATCTGCCATCTGCATGTTTCTTTCGATATTTTTCAATAATGTTTAACAACCTATGTGTGAGAATCTCGAAGCCATCACCTATATTATCTCTTATTACGGAGACCGTCGTTTTGTACCGTAATCAACGCATAAGCACAGATGTTACGGACTATTACAGCTACTACGGGGGGCCGGCCGTGGTCCCGTGGTAAGAACGTGGGCTAGCAAATCCTAGTCCCGGGTTCGAATCCAACCTCGGTCGGTTCGGTATCAAAGCAGCTTGATACCAAATTTTCACTTGAAATCATAGATTTCAAATATGTTTTCAAGTGAAAATGGCCTTTCGTGGGCATAGCTGTAGCGGCAACATGCCACTTGGAAGTAAAGAGGTACTAAGATTGTATCGCTTTGAAATACAAAAAAGGAAGTCGATTTGTATCCCTATACAACAGAAAAATGTAAAGGCTCTGACATCGTGCAACCATGATTGAGTGCATTTTCAACTCAACCCACGGACCTGCCTTTGGAAGAAGTATTAGTAAAGAAAAATGTAATAAACAGTAAAATATGTAAAGAAAAAGTAAAATATATGTAGTATGTAAGATAAAAAAACTATTAACCGGGAACATACGATGAGATACCTGTACCTTTACCTGTGCCTGTGCTGCACATCGAATGTGTAAATGCATTTCTTGTGCCAAGACTAGAGTTATTAAATTTTTGATTCAGTAGCGCAGAATCATATGTTGGATTGAAAAAATATATATACCTGATAGTTAAACACGCATATGGTAAAGTTGTGACAGGTGTTCAGTTATTGTGGTCAGAATCAGAATTAGCTGTTCAACACGCAAGATGATATTCTAGTCGAAAATTTCTCTATTTGTAAAAAAAATTTAGTCGATAATTAGAAGATACCAAACTAGCCAAATTTGTTCTCAAATCATTTAAAGAGATAGATGTAAATTATAAAAATAATAATTGAACAAGTGTAGTTTTTTTTTAAATTTTTGTACAGCAATTTTGCTGTTATGCTGATCTAATACTAGTCTGTTCGACAGATGGCAACCCAAACAGTTGTCCCATCTCTGTATGATAGATATTTATCACAATTTCTGTAATATGGCGAATATTTTTATTGGTGCAGCAATGCCGGATGAAAACTATTTTCACTTGGAAACATATTGCTATCTATGCTTCCAAGTAAAAATTGTTGTTACTGCTGCTTGACAACCGAAGTGGAATCGAACCCGGGACCTCTGATTCAAGCCCAGTCGTTCTACCCGCTTACCTACGAGCAAGAAATTAAGCCAAACGGTTATCCGATCTCTAAGTGATGAACGTATTATTACAGTTTTCGAAATGTTATAAATGTACAATTAAAAAAGCAGAAGAACAATTGACGACTTAAAAGTCCAGCCTACCAGACTGAAGAAAAATTACCCACTAGTATTATTAAGTAACTTTTATACTTTTCTCTAAATTATGAACTAAAATCACGACACTCTTTTAATATTTTTTTTATGATTTATTAACTTTTATACTTTTTTCTTGTTTTCAAATACTCCACTAGGAATAGCTATTATAATCAAATTATTTTTCATTTAACAGATTGCAGAATAAATTGAAACAAAATCTGATATTTTTTTTGGTGGGGCAGCAATGAAGGGGAAGGATATTCGCACTTGGAAACATATTGCTATCTATATATATATATTGCTGTTTTCAAAATGACCTTCAAAATGGCATATAAATAATTTAAATACAAGGGTGTTAGTCGATTATGTATGCCAATGCGCCCACACCCTTGCGCGTCGTGACTATTATGTACTCGACTGGCAGACCCTTGCAAGCGTCAGAATGGGCTGGCTTTTTACATATGCTTTCTTAACAGTTAAAAGAATGCACCCTCAAAATTTGAGCCTTGTGGGAGCAAGTTATAATCTTTTTTTTTTGACATTTTCACAAATTGAAGGGATGATGACGCAATCGCGGAATGACTGCCAGAATGGTACTTTCTTAAAGGGTCGATAATAAAATATCATTAAAAAAATTTATAGCTTTGAGAAAACAGGTTAGTCAAATAGTTCACTTGCTCTTCTACTACTATATTTAGAAGTGAAAATTGATGTCACTACTGCTCGACATCAGGCTATCCGGAGCAAGTATCGAACCTGGAAACCTATAGCTCTAACCATGAGCCTAATCTCAAGTTAATACAATAAATTATTTAAAAACTATTCCAGATATTAACATTAACCCAGTATATAATTGTGTTTTAAGTAAAAAGTCTCACAGTTTTCGCAAATTTGCCCACCAACATTTTAAATTATTTTTTAATTGCAAGTCTCTGTGGTTACATGATTTCATTAATTATATAAATCTAATTACACATTATAATTGTTTTCCTCATACGTATATTTATTTCATTTAAAATGTTAAAAAGTTCGGATTTAATTTTATCATCAATTTCATTTTATAATTAAAGTTGGCAATCGTCCTAATTGCTTTGCAAAATATATAAAATAATTATCATTTAATACATAAATTAAAATTTTGAATACTTATTTAATTTAAACTGCATATAAAAATGTAATAATGAATAATAACGCATAAATCGCAATATAACTTTATTGCATTTCCAAGTTAATTATCTTATATTCCATATGATATGTTTACAAATTTATATTTCATATGTTATGCTTTAGAAAGTATTTAATCAAATATTTGTTATAAATCGTATAAATAAAAATAAACACGTGCATATCACCTTTCTAGTGGATAATATATATTTTATGACTAAGATGATGATTGGATTTTTATATAAGAAATTTTAAGATTAATTATAAAAAGCCACAAACTGCTTCAATTCTCTATTTATACTCATAAAATGGAACTTTGCTATTAATTTAAAGAAAGCAGGATTTAAAACTTTTGTGGTTTAGAAAAAGTTTTCAAATACTTGAGTTGATAAATTACATCCGCGTTATATATTAAAAATTTCTATGCAGAACCCTATCTGTAATTATTTACATTTTACACATTTACCACAAACTAATACATTAGATATTGATGATTTGCATTGTGAAATTATTTTTTGTATTCTCCGGTAAAAAATAGTGAATAAACCAGAAGAAAATATAGAATATTTCAATTTAATTTATATTGTTTTTGTCAAATTTTAAAATCAAAATCATGTTTAAATTAGCTTTATTCTAAATCAAAATTTATTGTAATTTATTGCATAAATACCATATAATTAGTAAATACGAAAGCTTTACTGCATTAAATTACAGGATAGTTCCATACATAGTATGAAACAACTTTCATCTCCTTACATTTTGCTTAAACTTTGGCTTTAGAATGTTTTCAAAATTACTACTTTTACAAAAATTTGTTAGAAAATATATTACGTCGAGTTGCAAATATAGCATTCCAAAATTATTAATAATTAAAAAACAAAAAACAAATATTCTGCATTATGAATACAAAAATTTTTTTACTAATACCAAAAATATTTAAGTTTATTATGCATTTTATTAGACTTATTCGTCTTGGAACGACAGATATTCATCTGACTTTGTCTACAAATTCCTGAAATTATTTCAAGAATTCCTTATTACTTACTATTATACTTTTATTGATCTATTAATAATTTGATCAAGACATTTTTATCAATCTCTGCGAGCAGATTTTAATAATCAGTTTTAGATAGCATTTTAAAAATGCTTTCTGTAAAACATCTATGGAATGTTACTAATTTGAATTATTGTATGAATGCTTTCGAAACTAAATGAATTCTTTGTGAAAAATTCAAAGCATTTTAATCAGAATTGAACCGAGAAAGTATAAGGTATTTTAGTTGCAGAATCTTTATAATTTATAGAATATGCAAACTATGGAACAATCTTGATAGTAAAACTGATTACATTTCTGTAAAATAATCTTATTTGCTTTTGTAATTTATGAAAGATAACGAATTATAAAACAGAAGCAATACTTTATTATACCTATCAGTGTTATTAAAATCATTTTACCGATAAGTGTGTATTGCGCAAATATCTTATGGAATAAGCTTCTTCATGGTCTTATAGTAAAAGCTTTGGCTTTGCAATCCAGGGTTGCAGGTTTGATTTCTGAATTACCAATAAGATTTTTTGTTGTAGTTGTTGAACAACAATCAGAACTAGGCATTTTAAAAAATGTTACAAACGATACTTAATTCCTAATCTCACTATTTTTGCGAACATCCAGTTGTCAGTAAGGACAACCCAATCATTGTCCTTACGGATGGAGACATGAATTTAATTTACTTATAAACAATATGAGACGGCAATCTAATGGTGTAACAGTAAGATAGGGTAGGACGAGGCAAATAGGTCCAATTTGACTATAAGTAATTAAACTGTCTCAACCAAATATACTGAACTACGACACCACAGCAATTCCTAATTATAGAATTTGTTAACGCATATGGCTCTGTTTTAAATCATTTAAATATTTTTAATACCTTTTTAATTAAGGATAAGAATTATAAAACCTAATTATTTGTAATGTATCCTGTCCCTTGCAGATCCTCAAATATTAATTTTGCCTTCCAAGAAACTATTTTTCCTTGAACTCGATTCAAACAGATCACATGTCAACAACTGATTGGACAAAAATGTAATGGGATGTCGCTTAAAACCATAAAACGGACCAATCTAATTCAAAAATAATATAAAAATATAGAAAACTCTGTAAATCAGTAATATGTCAAAGTTCATCTAAGTAATCAGTCTCTCAGAACAAATAACATTAACTCAACCATATATCAACCCATTGTTTTATATAAATAAATGTACAAGAATTAAAACTATCTATAATAATTTTTGTCGGTCTGATATAGCCAATAAGTATATCTAGTCTTTCAGCCAACAATCGACAAAAGGTGTACATTTTCAATAGTGTTCGGCAGCATCTTGGTGGATCACGAACTGCTATACATTTTTTAAATTTATCTAGTAGTGATTGTAATAACAGAATTTAATTATTAAGTCATTAACTAATTAAATCTATTTTCTAAAATTTATCTTCTGTCAACAGCCAGAGTAGCAATGTAGAGTAAAGTTATTTATCCTTAGAAATATACATATTTATATTTTTAAGAGAATCTACTCCTTGGTATGAGGTTGTCCAAAGCGGAAATCAGCAACGCCTTTCATTGCAAGACGAAAGCTCTTACCACTATGTCATGAACAAGCCTAACAAGAATTTCGAACCAGATTTCATTACAAAGAGTTCTAACTACTACAGAGTACTGAAGCTTCAATCGGCGTACATGTGATACGATTCTTTATTTACAGCTGCAGTTTAAAAATCTGCATATTGAATCAGATAAAACTATATATTATACATATCATGTCCTTGTAATTCAATTCATGTACTTGTTATTCAACTGTTATAGGCCCGCTAACAATTTACAAGCGAATATATATTATATATTGTGGTATCTTATTGCGACAAACCCATTTCACGACCGGTAATGAAATACCAACTGGCCAAGCCTCTTGGCTCTCTCGAAGCCTCTTGGAATACCGATATATAATATAATATTTGAAATTATGAGGAAAAGTACAAAAGATATAGAATAAGAGAGCGACTTTAATGGATTATCATTACTTTATGCAATTGTTTAAATTAATTTTCTAATATCATTGTTTTATACTGTGGTTAGAAGCCTCAAATAGCCACTGTACACTATTGATGCCTTAGAACAAGGATGAGCAACCTTTTTAAATTCTAACTTTTTTTTCATAATTTACAATGCTTGATATATATCAAAGAACATTATAATAAAAAATTCAAATCAATGCAACAAGAAAAGAATATATTCTAACTAATTATTTAAAATAAATAAATTCTATTTGAGAAATGATTGGCAGAAAAGAATTTTAGAATTACCTCAGAGGTGACATCAGGGCATAAAGGGTCAAGTAAAATAATCCGGAATTATAGTATAATAATCACAGTATATAAGTTTATGAAGTGATTATACATAACAGATCAAAAACTCATTATCAGATTAAATACTATTTTTATATTATGTTCATTGCAACAATTATATTAATTACTAATTTTAACTTCTTGAAAGAAAAATCTGATATTCTAATTTTATGGTGTCTCGACGTTTGAAATCATTTAGAATCGTTTGATCTACTTATAAATATCTCGTTAATCTTGTAAATCACTTAAATTCATATAATGACTTATTATTTAGGAAGTCGATTATCACATATCAGGAAGTCTATGCAACTTTCCTAAATGCAAAATGCCATTTACACACAGTCTAATCCAGTTAATAAGCTAGTTTTTTTAATAATATATGTTAATTTGTTACCTTTAATTTTTTTCCAGAAGTTTATATAAAAATAGTTTATATTTTTTTACAAAAAATAATTATTAATTTTCAAT
>NW_020538040.1:168304331-168330044 GCF_003426905.1 Ctenocephalides felis
ATTTCCAAGTAAAAACCGATGTCACCACTACATGTCCGAAGCTGCTATCAAACTTGAAACTTCTGAATGTCCATAGTTCTAACCACTATAATTGATACAAATCACATGACAACGCGTGAGATTAGTAAGAGGTAAAAATAAAATTACTTTCAACATAACTCGATACTTTCTATTGATTAGCTTTTTATTAATCAACTAGCAAACCCGACAAACTCCGTTTCGCCACCAGATGGTTTCGTGAGAAAGATGAAGAAATTTTTTGTTTGTTTTATATTTAAAAAGGAAAAATGTGACTTTATTATACAACAGTAATGAATTTATTTCGATTACAAAAATAAAGTGTTTTTTTAGTTGAACTTCTCTAAGTAAATGAAAGTGAATCCGCAAATTATCCGTTTCATTTAAGTGCTCTTTGGTAAACCACATTTTTTGTTTTTTGGTCTGACACTTAACACAAACAAAGCGGATGATTTTCCAACTCGTGAACAGGCAACGTATAACTGCCCATGTGAAAAACAATGATTTTCTAAATAATCTATTTGAAATTTATCCCGCAAACACTAAGCGACTGGCCTTGCGACTTGTTATTGCGAATGCAAGGCAAACTGGAAATTGCAATCGTTTGAAGTCAAACGGAAGACCAGTCGGAATCATTGGTATGTCACCAAATCGCCAGCAATTTTTGATTGAATGGTGAAATTCAGTGCGTGTACATCATTATTCTTTGCGGAAAGAATTGCTAGGTTGACTTAACCAAGCATAATTCTCACTAATGTCATTACTCGAATTTTTAATTACGGTGCGTGAAGTTCCAGCAGCTTGCATTAAGACACGATGCCATGCACAACTAATTTTCTTAGCTATAAACCTTGCGGAGCCCGAGACCTTACCAACGAATGCAAAATTGTCGAAATCGGTTCGCGCGTTCTGGAGTTATTTCGTCAGGAAGGAAAATCCGACTTATTTTTATATACATAGAAGATATTAGTTAATGGCCATAGCTTGTCAAGCTATGCTGATTTACGTAGCTTTCTGAAAATTTTGGCATACCTTAGAAAAAATTGATGTGTGTGTGTATGTATGTATGGATACAATTTTTTAAATTTTTGTAAAAAAATTCAAATATAAAAAAAAACATATTTTCAAAAAAAAAAAATAGCAAAATTTTCAAAATTTTCAAAAATCTATTTTTTTCCAAAGTTTTCAGAATATTTTAAAGCTTTTTTAATTTTCCGCCCGAGAAGTTCCAGCAATTTGCCTTAAGGCACGATGCTATGCACCATTAGTTGCCCAGCTCAATCTGTGATTCTAGTTGAGAAAATAATTCGCAGCAGGTGCAAGAACTCTACCTACTCAATTCCGAATTGCGTCACCGTATCCGGTCACGATTTAAATAATTCCAGCGCGGTATCCCCGGTAGACCCGCCTCGTTCCGTCCGACATGTCTCTTTGGTCTTTGGCCGTTTGTGTATCAGGGTTGATGATAATTAAGATTGAATATCGTATTATGGTCACGACACTTCGTTAGCGTCTCTGAGAGAATCGTGGTGCCTCACCCCCCCTCCCCCCCCGGCCAGTTGGTGGATTTCGCTTGTTTGCGTATATTTCTTGGTAATATAAAATGTGCTGCCTAATTGGACGCGTATGTTAATTATTAGTTACTGGTGTAATGTCACATGTTTCTCTAGGCTATTGTAATAAACAAGATCAGGCAATATTGTAATGTCACTGGTACAAAATTAGGTACTATTTTAACCACCCGATATTGTAATGATCAGCATTAAATAGTAATGAGTTGATACCTAATGAGTAAATTAAAATTATAATGAAGAAGGTGAACATAATAAAATCGTGGAATCAAGTACTACTTGTTACAGTTGCCATTTTGTTGCCAACAGAATTATAATATATGCCACTAAGACATCATTCTAAAGTAATAATCTTTTTAACTTTCCGTAGGGCAAGTTATAGTAATCGCAAAAAAATCGAAAATAAAATTTTTTATATATCTTTACAGAATTTCCAAAATATTTCAAAATAATTTTTTTTCAAATTTATAGTTTCTCAAAAATCTAAATTTTTCAGAGTAATTTTTTTTTCAAAAATGGTAATCTTTTTTCAAAAAAAAATTTTGATACGGGAAGTTCCGGCAATTTGCCTTAAGGCACTATGCCATATGCCCTACTAGTTTATTTTTTCATTTCGTATTACTATAAGGGTTGCAATCGCGACTTTAACAACTGCTAATTTTTAAAATTATATATTTTTTTTGCTTTTACTTTTTTCCTGTATCTTGTAACGTTGATAAATAAATTATAAGAAAAATAATTGTAAAAAAAACGTATTGCTTTTTTGCGATAACTTAAAAGTGACTTCAAATTTATGCCTCTGCACTAAAATAAGTCAAAACCGGGGCGGCAATTTTTGGATATACTGATCCGTGACGGAGGGAATATAATTTAAAATATATATCATTTAAGGATACAGTAAAAATAAGTTTTTCTTGAATATATCAATTTTTTTAACTTACGTTCTTACTAAACGTAAGTTTAATATTCGGTTATGTTATACCTTATGTTTTTTGATTTGTTATATGTTTTTTTTTGCTTTAGAACATTCTATAAAATTTTGTTAAATTTTTTTCATTAAATTAGCTTGAAAAAATTAGCACTTGTGCCGGGTATTCGTTTTGTTTTATAGTAGTTTTTGATAATTTTCGTGAAATTGAAAGTGAAGATTTGCATTCGACATTTTTTTCGTTGCATTAATCGTTTTCATATATATGATGAGTTGTTTTAATTTCAAAAGTTTGAGAAAAAAATTATTGAATAGCTTTTTTTAAAAACTTTGAAAATATTTTTTTTCAAAATAGCTGAACCTGCCTTCCCAAAAAACTAATTCCTTTACACCGTCAATACAATAAGCAATTCTAATCTAAATTGATGCTCCTCTCGAAAACTGCTATTTTTTATCTGTATTTTTTTTCAATACTTCATTACAAAAATACGTTCTAACTGATATTTACCAAAATCTATTTCATTCTATTTCATCTAGCACGACCAGTATCTTTCGGACAGTTTTTAAATTTTTAAAATCGATTTAAAATATGTGGCTACAACGTGATGTGATAATCTGATAACTACTAGTGATTGCTAGTCCACGTTCTTACAACGTGAACAGTACACATATTTTTTCAAAATTTGTTCATTCATTTATTTGAACTTAAAATAACCTACTGACGTAGTGCCGAAAATAGCCATTTTCACTTGGAAACTTATTTTAATCTATATTTTCAAGTAAAAATGAAAGTGAATAAATAAACTACTGTAAGGTTGTTAAAAAGGCAGATTTGAAACCGGAACTTTGTGAATGCAAAGCGGGACGGTTCGGCAACAAATCCAAATTATGTTTTCTAAATCCAAAATCCCGTTTTTGAGTTGTACATAGAATTGAAGATCAATACCGCTTATATAACATTACATTATGATTTTTAACTTTATTTTATTATTTTCTTGTTTAATAACATAAGATACTGAGATTCGAAAATAATATAAATTGTATCGAATTGCATTTCAAGAAGATTCTCTGCAACGCGGATTTTCTTAGAAAATGTAGGTATATATAAAGATAGATATTATCAATAATACCTGGAAAATACGTGGATATTGTTTCCAACTGTTTTTCTCCGATAAATAAGAGAAATAAAGATATAATATTGATGGGTTATAATACGGAGTAAACAAAAATAAACGAAACTCAATAAGAAATACATTGTAGTTTTTCTCAGGACTAGAATACTTTTTCCGTGTAGCCTACGGGCTTCGTAACATGCCCGTCGTGTGTTCTTCAGGATGCGGTGACTGCCCGTTCCCGCTGCCGCCGGTCGCTGGTCGCCGATCGCCGGTCGCCGCCCAGTTCCCGGCCGCCTTTAACGCTCTTGTTTATGGCAGTTTTCTTCACGGGACTCATTGAAATTTATAGTTTCGGTCGTTACATGCCTCATCGCTGCCAGTATACGAGGAACATTGAAGGAATGTGTGTGTCCTTCACCAAAAATTAAGGTTCGAATTTTTCTCAACGATCTGCGAGAAGTGATATGTCCTCGCAATTCTTCTAATTCTCGCCATTAAGTTTTCGCAGTTGGGACGACATTGCGGTCATCCGATTCGGCGCCTCGGGCAGTCACATAAAAATAACATCGTAAACGTCGTAAACTAAAACGATAAATTCGGGCGAGTCGCAAAATCTGCGGAACGCCCACACGCAGATTTCTAGAGTAAGTTGCGATTGCCGTTACAAATTTCGCGCTAAGTTCGCCGAGCTATATTTCATCATTTGAATACGCATTTAAATTCACTCGCGCCGCAGATACGATAAATTTTCTATAAGGCATGTCTTGGAAATTTATTGCCTCGGCCCAATGGTAAAGGGTAATTGTCTGTTCCAAAATATTATTGCTCGGCGCTTTAAAATCATAACAGAAACTAATGAAGATTGAGATCTCAAATAAAATATTTCACCGCGAACATGGCTAAAGAAATGCGGCGAAAGAGGCTTGAAGCTGAGATAGACGATACAGATAATAGAGTTAAATATAAATAAACATTCTATATAAAGGATTTTATTCGGGGCACGTGCGCTGGTAATTGCTCTTATCTCAAATATCTTACATAACAAACAGAATACATAAATTTCGCTTAAAAAAGTTACGGCTCGACTTTTTCTACGTAAGCATTCAGCACATGGTTTAAATTGATAGTTTTGTTCAATCATTAGCGGAACAGAAAACGTAAATTCAACTTTAGAAATTTTAGCAAAAGACTAGTATAGTGCAAGGTAACGTGTCTTTAGGCAAATTGGTGAAACTTTTTATGCCGCAATTTGAAATTATTAAAAGCTTTAATTTTTTTTTTGAAAATCTTGATAACTTTAGTTTTTTTTTGATAATCTTTTGAAATTTTTTGAAAATTTTGAAACGCATTCAAGTCGATTTATCCATACTGTCGAAAATGTCGAGAACATTCGTATGATAGTTTATAGTAAATATAAGAAAACTTGAAAAATTATTAGAATAATCATTCAAAATGTTTAAAGTTCTTTTATATAGTAACTCAAACGAATGTTCTCGACATTTTTTTTGACAGATAAATCAACTGACTTGAATGCGTTTCAAAATTTTCAAAAAATTTCAAAAAGTTCAAAACATTTTTAAAAAAGATCGAAAAATTATAAATTTTTCAAAAATTTCAAGTATCTCAAAAAAAACTAATGTTATCAAGATTTTCAAAAACAATTGAAGCTTTTAATAATTCAAAGTAATTAATCTTGGTACGGAAATAAAAACAAATTATAAACTTATTAAAACCTATATAAAATATCTAATAATTCAATATGCATATGTCTAATGATCATTTTTGACATCTAGACGGCATTTTTTAATCTTTTTGGCTATGTCTCCGAAATCGCTGAACCTGCCTTCCCAAAAATTTTATCAATTCTTCATTCCGCCAAAACAAGTAAAATGTTTTTTGAATCATTCAAATCGGACGCTCCGTTCTCCCAAAAAGTAAATTGACATTTTTCGCACTCTTTGCTCCGTATCTTCGAAACATCTGGACCAACCCTTGCGCGAAACTAATCAGTCTCCCCATCAATAGGAATCAAATGATTTTTATGCTAACTATATGAACCACATTGTTACATCGCTTAGAAACTAAATTAATATCCATTAATCTTGAATGCATTTCCATATACCTCATCAAAATACCTGTATACTGATAAAATCTGTAAATAGATTAACTAACACAAGGCAATCTGCCGTTGAATTAAATTGCATACGTTCATAATCCTACGTCGGGTTGCCAAAGCCTGCATATGAAGTTTCAAACACAGAGAAGAAGAGACTATAACCTCTTTAAAAATATAATTAAAGCATACAGGAATATCGTTTTTGATCCCAAAAATAGAAGTAGCAATAGTGTTTTTTATATTATTTTTTGTTGTTTTTTTAAAGAATATTTCTACAATTAAAATTAGTTTTAATGAATTTATTGATATTAACTATTAATTATTTCATATTTGATTTTATCAATATGTCTATTGGAGCAAATTTGCTCCAAGTTAGATTTAGGGTGCATTCGACTTGGACGCTTACGCGCTGTGAGCGCTCACGCTTATAAGCACGAATTTTTAGCGTTCGACTTGGCCGATAAGCGCTTAGAAGCGTGTAGAATCGCTAACTAAATTCCGTTCGTTTTGGAAACTGTGAGCGTCAATAAGCATCAAAATGGCGGCAACTGGCGGTAACGGTAATTGTGTAAATTTTAATACTTTCTGGATCATTCAGCGGGATTATAAAGAATTTAACAATTAATAAATAAATGAAATTTGGTTTGCTTATGCTTAATTAATACTAATATTAAAATTAAAATTTAAAATTAATTAAATTTAAAATTAATTAACATTAATATTAATATTAAAAAATAATTGTGATAAACAACTTGGCATTTTTGCGGGATTATGAAGAATTTAACAATTAATAAATAAATGAAATTTAGTTAGCTTATGCTTAATTAATAGTAATATTAAAATTAAAATTTAAAATTATTTAAAATTAATTAAATTTAAAATTAATTAACATTAATATTAATATTAAAAAATAATTGTGATAAACAACTTGGCATTTTTGCGGGATTATGAAGAATTTAACAATTAATAAATAAATGAAATTTAGTTAGCTTATGCTTAATTAATAGTAATATTAAAATTAAAATTTAAAATTATTGAAAATTAATTAAATTTAAAATAAATTAATATTAATATTAATATTAAAAAATAATTGTGATATACAACTTGGCATTTTTGCGGGATTATAAAGAATTTAACAATTAATAAATAAATAAAATTTAGTTAGCTTATGCTTAATTAATAGTAATATTAAAATTACAATTTAAAATTATTTAAAATTAATTAAATTTAAAATTAATTAATATCAATATTAATATTAAAAAAATAATTGTGATATACAGCTTGCCATTTTTGCGGGATTATATAGAATTTGACAATTAATAAATAAATGAAATGACAGATAGTAAAAACAATTGACGCTCACGCTCACGCTGCCCTACCTCTGTGGCGTGAGCATGTGTGAGCGCAAAATATGTGCTACGAGCATCCTACGATGATGCTACGAGCGTACTTATGCCACACTCACAGCGCCAAGTCGAACGATGAAAGCGCGCTCACGGCGCGCTCACAGCGCGTAAGCGTCCAAGTCGAATGCACCCTTAGTGTGCCATGATTTTGGCAATATAGAAACAAAAGAATGTATAAAAATAGTATTCTTTACACGTTTGGGTTATTAATAATATTTACACGTACCAATAATAATATAATGCGTGTATGTGTGTGTGTGTGGATACAAATTTTCAAGTCAAAAAGCATTCGATTCCTACTGATAAGGATTAGTTTTTGGCAAAGGTAGGTCTAGCCGTTTCGGAGATACTGAGCAAAAAGTGCCAAAAATGGTATTCCTGTTTTTGAGATAACGGAGCGTCTGACTTAAATAATTCAAAACATTTTTCTTGTAATAATCTTTACAACGCCACACAATATAAGATTAAAAAGAATACAATAAATTTAAAATAGGTGTGTGTTTTGTTTTTTTTTGCTTTGTTTATAATTGTATGTATATTTGAGTTTCTTTTTTTTCTTTATCATACCAAAATTATAATATAATTTAGTACTCTAATAAAAGGTAAACCACTGGGTTTTCCTTCTATAATTTAATGTTATTTGTCAAACTAATTACTCAATGTCTTTTTATTTAGACAGATTGTAATTTATAAGAAAAAAAATCTTGTATTGACGAAATAAACAACTGCTGAAATTTTGTAAAAGCAGGTACAGCGTCTCCGGAGATCCAATAAAAAAAGTGAAAAATAATGCCATTTGGCGGTCAAAAATGAACATTAGACAAATGTACATCGTATTATCAGATATTTTATAAATATTTAAGGCACGATGCAATGCACTACTAGTCAAACGTAAACTTAACAAGTTATTGTACTACCTGAATAAGTTTAGTTAGGGAACATACTAATGAATGAAATTTTAACCAGACTCATAAAGTTGGTTTAAACCGTTCACCTAATATAAACCCAATGACGTAATCGAATAAAACGAGGTATCGTTCCAAGAACCGGGCGATACAATTAACGACGAACATTATTAAAGCGAGTGAGGCGGTGCGGAGATTCTCTACAATCGGAGAAGGGACAACCGCCGTCCACCGCCGTCCGCCACCATCCACCGCCAGCCACCGCCATCCACTAGTGCAAAGGTATTCAATACTGCTCCGGGGTCAGACACGGTCCATACACCCACGATAGTAAGTGAACGTAAAGTTTTCACCCTGCACCGGGCTTATTATAGAAGACAAGTTCTCACAGCAGTTGAAAATATCAAGTAAACTCCAAGTTCAAAGATTCTGTACACATACGTCTTAATTAAGCAGTTAATTGTCGCCCACTAAAGCTAAAATTAAGGTGACCATACTTTTCTAATAAGGAGAACCCGCGCGTTGCTCGTCTCGGATTTTGATGAAACTTGGTACAATGGTAGATTTGATGCCCAAATCGACCGTGGTAAAATATTAGAGGCCTATGAAAAGCGGTTTAATTATAAAAATTAATTAAAGTTTGCACTGTAGCAGCGCTCGCCATGCATAGCTTGCAATGCTTTTCCTTATCAATAGCAGATTGGTGGAGTGGCTATCGTCGTAGAATTCTAATCTTTGCTCCGGGGTTCAATTCCCGATTCAGATATATATCTTTTTATTATTTTTATTTGATATTTATAATTTCACGTGTAAATAATATCAAAATGATTTGATTTTTCAATTAATTTTATATTTTCCGCTAAATTTTTAATTTATATATAAGTCAAAACCGGGACGGCAATTTTTTGTTAGTTTTTTTTATATAAATCTTTTATTTTATAAGAATTGCAGACTCTTAGTGAGAACTTTTTTATTCGATTATATGCAATAATTTTTTATCTACGTTATTATAACTTATATCCATCTATATGTTTTTCGCGCTTTTGAGCCTTGTATAATATTCTATTTAATTTTATTCATAAATAATTTAAAAAAATCAGCACTTGTTCGTTTGTTTTCATAATTTTTGTTAATTCATGTGTTGATTTTCTAAAAACCGAAACAATTCGAAACAAAAATATCTAAATCCTGTACAAAAAATGCTTTTTAAAAAAAAACGGGACATAAGGTAGAAATACGGGACTTTCCCAGCCAATCTGGGACAATCACCTGACTAAAATGGATATAGGTTACAGCAGGTTTGTGGGTATGAAGGTCCATAACTGATATCTCACAAACAAGTAGTTAAAAATTATTTTTTAACAACAATATTTGAAAGTAGAGGGAAAAAGATGTACAACCAGCCATCACCTTGATTCCTACGACGTTGTTATCAAAAGATAAACGTCAATGTTTGAAAATTCATAACAAAAATATTTTCTTTCGTTGTTAGTTTTTTTGCTTGTGAGCACTGTTGTTTAGTTTACAAAACCTTAATATTAAAGGTAAGTATACGTTATTGAATTCTTTTATAAGATGTATTGTTAATTTCGAGTCAGATTCAACAGTTTATTTTTATATAAGAGCTTATACGTGGATGGGTTAAAAAGGACCAACTGAACTTTTACCTTAGCAAAGAAGTAAATAATAAAAAAAAAATTAAATAAGAAAGTAATTTAGGTTTAAAAAGGCAATTTTACAAAAGATAAATTAAATAAATAGTTATTCCAACTGTGCTGTTGAATAATTCTGATGAAATACCAGATCAAGCTTATATATAGTGTTATTGTAAAAAATGGATTAATGGAATTTATATTTTGGCATTAGTTGAATAATTTAGCTATTATTTTGCAAAATCCTTGTGAAATTAAAAGTAAGACATTGGATCTGTTTGCACCAGGTGACAAATTTTTGAAAAACAGCAAAAAAAATATTTAAAAAATTATGAATTAGCTGTGAATTTTACTGAACAAAGTCAGACAGTTGTTTGTTTGATATATGTTATTAATTGTGATATATTTGATTGGGTTTCCACAATATGATTGTTCAAAGTCAAATTGGACCTTTGTACCCCGCCCTTGTTTGCCATTGCCTCCCATATTTTTTGCAATCCCAAAAATATGCATCACATTGTCACATAGGATTTTGTATCATTTCTATTCCCGAGAGATGGGTTTTGCTCAATGCATGTCCAAACCTCATTCTTAATATAGTTGATACAAAGTTTCTATCATAAGGATACTAATTTTTTTCATTATACATTTTATCAATGAATAGAATCAGAATATAACTTAGATTATATCAGACCATGGCTGTTATTTCATGGTCTCGGGAGGGTTTCTTCAATTAACCATCAAATCAGAAGGCCATGTTTTTTAAGTCTTCAAACCAGCACACCTGAACTAAATTCTTGGATGTAATGATTTGGATAACCTGGTATTTTCTCACTAAATTAAGTACCTCTTTTTCTGATAAGAACATTATTTCTTTTGATTTGCAGGTTTTAGGTGCATGATGTCGTTTTGGTAACATACCACTGTACATCAACAATGCATTGTAATATTTTAGGTCGTTGAAAAATTTTTATGTTTCAATTACTGACCCACGTCCGTGATTTTATTACATACTCTCAAGGGACACTATTATTTATGCATTTGTTTAAACAACCAGAAAATACAATTTAAAGTCTATAAGTTGTGATATATTATTAACTCGTTCAGGAATCTACTTCATTAAAAATATCCAAGGCAAATCAAAGAGACATTAAACTTTACAAATTCAACTTATCATGACAACTTACTTGGACCATTTTCTGGGGTCAGATTAATTTCATGACAAAGGCAACAACACATTCGGATAAAGTCCAAAAATCTTACGTGGGCGTTTATTGTCTTCGTCGAGCCAATCAACGAAAAAGTTTCTTAGAGTTAACTGTTAACATATAACTGACTACGTGCCGAATAAAAGTTATGCACGACGACAGCCCGTTCGCCTATTCGAGGGGTCGGGGTGCCAAGTATCGGATTTAACGGGACGCCTACGGTAAAGTCGCAATAATTAAAACATTTTCGAGAAACACTTAATTAGGTTGAATATATTAATAAGACATCGGAATATTGAGATGGAATTTCGAATTTGGGTGCTAAAGATTCATAAAGCAGAAGTAAGTAAAATTTAGGATTAGCTATTGGTGTTATGAACTGATGATTATCCTCAATATTACCCATTATTATATTAATACTAGCTGTAAGTGGAATTCTGTCTTAAGGCAATTAAGGCATCGTGCCTTAAGGCAAATTGCTGGAACTTCCCGTACCAAAAATTATTATTTTTTTTAAAAACAATTAACATTTTTGAAAAAAATTTACTTCGAAAAAATATGATTTTTGACAAACAATTAGACAAAAAATTACTTTTTTTTGAAAAAAAAAAAATTTTTAATTTTTTTTTTGAAAAAAATGTTTTCTTTATTTTGACATATTTTGAAAGATCTAAACTTTTTTTCAAAGCAATCGTACTGCTTTAACTGCATAAAGACGAAATATCAAACCGCGTAAGCGCCGCGTCGACGTCTAACGCGTAAACATTGGTATGGAACCCATAGGAATGTAAACCAAAATTATACTTATTGTTAAAATCTCTATAAAATATCTGATAATTTGATGTGCATATGTCTAATGAACATTTTTGACCGCCAAATGGCATTTTTTTTACTTTTTTTATTAGATCTCCGAAACCGCTAGACCTGCCTTTATGAAAATTTGATCTGTTCTTCACCTTGTCAATACAAGTAAAATGTTTTTTGAATTATTAAAATCGGACGCTCCGTTCTCTTAAAAACTGAGTTACCGTTTTCGGCACTTTTTGCCCCGTATCTTCGGAACGGCTAGACTTGACTTCGCCAAAAACTAATCAGCACGTCTCCTTATCAATACGAATCGAATGTTTTTTGATTTATTCAAATCGGTTGATCGGTGTTCCCGAAATCGTCGACGAAAATTTGTATCCGCACATACATACACACACGCGCACACACACACACACACACACACACACATACATCCATTTTTTTTCTAAGGTATGCCAAAATATTCAGAAACCTTTGAAACGTCGAGAAATGCAAAAATTTTCATTTTCGATTTTTTTGCGATTACTATAACTTGCTCTACGGGAAGTTAATAAATTACCCATTTGATATTATTGTAAATTTGCAATAAATGACAAAAACAATTATATAGATTTAAATGCGTTAACAGAATCGGACAGCAGCAGCTTGATTTTTTCATTGCATTATGTGGGATATGATAAAATATATATCATTATATACATGGTTTTGTACCGTTAAGGTATTTTACATTTCCAATTTTTTCCAATTTCAATGAATGAATATAATTAAAAATAATAGGATCTATATGTAACAAAAAAGAAAAACTAACATAATCGGATAGATTTATAATGATGTTATAAATTTTAAGAAGTTTGCATACATATGAATATGTATATTTATTCAATTAAATAGTTATTCAACATATAATACATAAAAATAGATAGTATACAAAATTAATAATTTCAAGAAGGAAAGTTCATGCTTTCGCCAGAAAATCCGATTATCTAAAGCCCGGTGCACACGACGCCAGTATTTCTTGTAACATTTTTTCTGTAATATAGATAGCAATATGTTTCCAAGTGAAAATAGCCCTTACCCGGCAGTGATGCACAAATAAAGAATCAGCCCTATTAGATTAATTCTAATAACAAAAATCATCAAATATGGATGGATTAACCATTGGGTTACCATCTAACAAATACGAAGTAAGGAGAAGTTTCAGGCTACCAGCTCATAGGACTAAGGTTCTGATTGCTGTTAAAAGTGTAATAATAAAAAAAAATATTTTCTGTCAAGGTTTTATCGTAAGTTTAAGCGTATTTAAACGTAAACTATGAAACTAGGCATTTTATTATTTATTATTATTATTATTTTATGCAATTCTTATAAATAACGTCACTTTTCCTACTTGACAATCATTATGCTAGCCAGCCGACCAAAAAAAGCAACTAAAAAGCGTCGTGTGACAGGCCTTTATTTCCATATAGCTAACAATATAAAATTCAGTTTAAAAACAAAAGTTATTGTTTATCTCGCCCTTTGAAAACTCATTTCGTATTTTTGCCCTCTGCCTGACTGTTATATGAGCTTAATAATTATTTAGTACTGTTTGCTTGAGCTAATCAAGAAAATTAACGAAGAGTAAAACACGACCCTATATTATATTACACCGTCCTTGTACTGTGAACTGTGCGAGGGCCGAACGAACATTCATGATGTTTCCGAAACACATATATGCTCGGAGCTATGACACGGATACAACATTTGATATTTACAAACTAATATGTAATACACCTCCAAAACATTTATCGAGTATCTTATAAACTATTTTAGTATCTAGTTTTATCCATTTTTCAGTTCAATGACCTTTTGTCATGATTATTGTCTATAAAAACAACGCTTTTTTAGAAGGCAAACCAACAGCTAATCTATCTATGGATCCAATTCTCGGTCAACATAGAAATGTTATGTAATGGACATGAGTTCATGATCTGTCCAAAAGATATATCCTTGCTGTTGCAAAAAAATCAAAAATGAAAAATTTTATATACCTTTACGTTTCAGAAGTTTGTAAACATTTTGGCGTATCTTAGAAAAAATGGATGTATGTGTTTGCTTATGTAAGTTGTGCAGATACAAATTTTCGTCGACGATTTCGGGAATTTTTGTTTTCAATGTTTTTTAAGATAGCTACAATCAATATTTTTACCCCATTTCAACTTTGCGTTGAGTTCTGGGACACCCCGTATATATATATATATATATATATATATATATATATATATATCTATATATATATAATGTATTTTTACTTTACCGTAAACCAGGAAACCTTGAAAGGCACTCGCCGAGATATTTTTTTCCTAAAACATTTTCTTTTAGAATCAATTAAATGTAAAGTGTATACTTCATGCTTCACTTCGATTTCATGGAATATTGGTTTCCTTATTAGCTTCTATACGCGGAATTTGCATTTTATTATGATAATATTATAATGCCCTTTTAACAAGCATCTATTAAAACCTCCGCTATTGCATAAATTGACTGAATAAAAAAATTTCAGTATTATATTACTTCTTATTTACCGATATAAAAATAACTAGTAGCTAAAGAATATTTTGTTTCCCAGTACATACAAACACATATACATAATATTATGACATAAATTTTTGAAAAGATTATTTTAAAATTATTAATCTTCATTTGGTAGAAAAAAACTAAAAATAATCTAGATTAAATTATTTAACTCACAGTTATATACACATATATATATTCAAATTTGGAATCGAATCAGATTTACTTCAAAAGTCGAGAAAATATATAACTAAGCCTGGTGCACACGACGCCAGCATTTCTTGTAACCTTTTCATGTCAAGTTTTCATTGTAAGGTGAGAGAAAGTTAAAAAAAAACTATTTTATTGGAATGTAAACATAAAAACATGAATGTATTAGGATAAATCCATGTCATTATGTGTTTCCAGGAAAAGAGATTTTGATAGCATGCTTGATTTTTAAGTGAGATTTGCTTTAGCTTTCTAGATATTTGAGTGAAATTTGTTTTAGCTTGCTAGATATTTGATAGCTTTGCTAGATATTTGATTGAGATTTATTTTGGCTTGCTAGAAATTTGGGTGAGATTTGATTTAGCATGCTAGATATTGTAAGATACCCGCCTCTCCTCTATGTGGCATTTTGTGATTTTTTGTCAAACTCCCCCTCCCTCCAAAATTTTCCGTTCAACTTTTGAATCGATTTTATAAAAACTGTTCAAAAGATATTGATTAAAAATCGCGTTGATTAGTTTTGGATAAAAATTAGCAGGATCGTTTCTTCGTAATTAAATGTTGAAAAAAAAAATCGGAAATGTTGACAAAACTTTGGTAAACTGAAATATTATAGGCCTACGATAACAGTTGAATTTTAAAATTTTATCAAAGTTTATAATTTCGCAGCGTCAAGCGATTCTAATCGGAATCTATGATCTGATCTGAATCTGTTGCTTATGATTAGCTACTGATTGCAGTTGACGTCCGCACATAGATAAAATGCACTTTTAGAACACGAAATGGAAGAAATAAAATACGTTAGACAAAGTAATTTATACAATTACATATATATTGTAAATATTTTTGAAAAACATCAATTTGAAATCGTTCTGATTATTATATTTTAATAAAAGCGAAAATTATATTTTTAAAATAAGAGTTAAAATTTTTAAGTAAATCTAATTATTTGCATATATTAAAAAATGTTGAAATAAGAAAAAACTGAATAGAAACGCAAAATTACAATGATCACCTTCTTTAGTCTGATTCAAAACGTGAAAAGGTTTTTTTTATCAGTTGTCAAAATTTGATCAGCTCGATTCCCAACTGATGCATTTGGAAAAGTTTGTGAATTTTTATAAAGTAGTATCATGCAATAACTAAGAAACCTTAACTTTCTATAAAACAATATAAACAGCAAAGTTTATTCTCCGTAGATGCATCTACAAATCAACTTTAAAGCACTCAGTTCTTGTTTCAAAAGCTCTTTGGTGTGAACTTTACTTGATATTGCTTTCAAATGAAGAAAAGGATGCACTTAAATGAATAATTATATAGTGCCGAGTGTTAATGAGTTTTGAATTAACTTTTATAACAAGAAAAGTATGAAGTTCTTATTCCAAGAACTTCCTTAGGCGTTTCTGAAAGCATGCGTTTTCGTACGCACCTAGAGGTAAAAACATTTGTATAAAACACTGATCTAAATGACGATATTTCATAAAATCTAGTTTGAATTTATAAAAAATTATAAAATTTGAGTACACTTTTTCAGAATATTAAAAAAAAATAAAATAAAATGAAAGCTCTAACGCTGAATATTTTTCTGAAGATTATCCATCAAATAGAATGATAATGCCATGCAATACTTGCTTAAATAGATTTTCGATTAATATTAAATTGTTTATAACATTTATGCATTGATTATTTGAAATTAATTTCCGTTCTAAAAGCTATGTTTTTAGCACAGGATATTAACAAATAATTTTTCCAATATTTATGGAAAAGTTTTTGTTCAACAAACCGGAGATGAGATTTGTATCGTTCTTCATAAATTACTTAAAATGTACACTGTATCTTTATAACGTCGTTTTTCTTTAAACAAAATATTTTAATTAAAAGAATAAGATGTGGTTATATTTAAAAAAATCAAAATTAGGATACTAAATTACAATTATTACAAAAATTTGAATATAGTTGTAAAAATTTGATACTATCATATGAATTTTTATGTGCTAAACGCGAATTCATAGTTCAAATTAAATTTCAAGTAAATTTTAATTTTGTAATGTATAACCCAAAGGCTCAAAATTCTAGAATAAAATAGAAATATTATGGCAACACTATGTTACGGGTCTATGTATGAGCTGGAAGTAATGAACTATTAGCTATGTATTTGCTGTGTAATCAGGCGTAACACATAAAACCTAACTTCACGTATGTGTTTTCAAAGATACATCAGAAAGTTATAGATAAGTTGCACTTATGATAAAATTGTGACTATTATAAATTATTTTATTTGAATCTGTGAAATAAATTCAGCTCATTGACATTATCAAAAATTGACAATACTCCAAGTTCATATTTTTTTTCAAATTTGAAATTTAATTATTGATTTGTATTCTTTTTATTTTTTAATGAAAAATTGAAAGTACTCTTGAAGTAAGGTTATGTTTTTATGTTTTGAATTTCAAGACTTTTTGATCCCTAATTAGGAAAAATGGATATGTGTACTTTTAGTGAGTATCTACGTTCTTCTAAACTTCTTCGTTTTTTAACAATAATTAAATAGCAATCAAAAAAAAATTGTTTTATAAGCTATTGTGCTGATTTTGGGAACACCAGTATTATTAAGGGAGACTGGGTACGGTTGTGCCACCTTTTTTTCGATAAGCAATAATTTTGTTAATTTACCAGTTAGTTGAAAAAAAAAAAAAGTTCTTCGAGGACGGTTGTGACAGGCATGAAAAAGATTAAAAACAATAGGAATAAACTATATACATGAGGTGATGGAGATCAACCCAGTTACTCTAGAAACTATCAATTTTAACTGCTCAAAATATTTTTACCGTTTTTAAGTTTCAAGTTCTAATAAAACCGATTTGGACTTACGGCGCAGAGTTGTGGGCTGCGACAGTATATCAAGAAATTCATCTACCCAAAGAAAACAATAAAAAAAATTTAAGGTGTTGTTATGCCATCTCGCGGATCATAACTAAATATGCCTGTTTCGCATCAGGTAATTAGGTCGTAGAACATTGAAACCTGGAAATACAACATTTTCCGCCCTCTATGCCTAAAAGGCCTCAATCATCCCCATTCCAATTTCAACCGATAATCCTTTCGCATCTATGTACCATTTTTAATTAGTGAATAAATATATTAGTTATAAAAGTGTGAGCTGTTTCATTTATATTCAAAACTTTAAATCTGCAATTATGGGACAACAGTATATTGCAGATACACTTTGGTATGTCAGCAACCAAATACTACATAACGATTTGAGAATCGATACTGTCCAGGAGGCAGTGAAAAACAGAAGCGGAATTTGTCACGACAAGATCATCAACCACAATAACCCCACATTAATTCCTGTATTAGAACCATCACATATTAGAAGATTTAGGAAAAAGCATTCCTTCGATCTAATGCAATAAATTGGAGCAGCCAACTGGTGTGACCATCATGTCTTATATGTAGAACTCCAGTAGTACTGGAGTTCTAAATTTTTTTTAATTTTCTGATTGCTATCTAATTATTGTAACAAAAAGTTTCAAGTTCTGTACCATTTTCACACATACTAAAAAATCTAATCCCAATCAATGTCAATAATCTGATATTTTGTTCACAAAACTTAAAATCTAAATCTACCTTTACGGACAAGGCCAAACAGGCTAGTCTTTAATTTCCATTTAATCGAGAATCTGTTAATTGCGAGACAACAAATAACCTTTGGAAATAATAAATCTCGTCGAAACAGCAAATTTCGTCTGACCCGTGGAAATCGAGATAGATTTCTGTGCGTTCATTATCATTATCGGCGAGTGCTAAATCACTCTGCTAATTGCGACTGATTGGGCAAATTACAATGACTGGCGGCCTGGCGGGCTGACGGGCTGAGCATGTTGTACCCGACGTGTGCGGATACAAACAATGATACGTTATCATACTAATACGCTGTCTGCCGGTCGAACGGGCCAGGGGTGGCAAACCTTTGATACGGATTTTGATATAGCGTTCACAAACAAGCAACCCTTTGCGTTAAAATATTGGATAATAATTGGATAATAAAAAAAAATTCATAAACAAAATACTTGTTCATATTGTTCTCAATAGAGTGAAAATAGATTAGTTCAGCTTAATTGGTCACATCAGATATCCGGCCAAATAGGCCAGGGGTTGCAAACCTTTAATACTCATTTTGGATATAGCGTTTACGAACAAACTATCTCTTTACGTTAACCACTTAATGCTAGGATTTTTTGTGAAGTGAGATCAAAACATAAGCAGGTTTTTTTGTTTTTAAATGACATATTAATATTCAAGAAATTATGATATAAAGTCAAAACAACATAAAAATTAAGAAAATGCATATTTAAAAAAAAATAAAAATTGTAATAATTTTTTGAAAAAATTGCAAAAATCGCCAAATTTGACAAAAAAATAATGATCAAAATACTTGTTCATATTGTCCTCCAGATAAAAATTAGTTTAGCTCAATAAGTTCAGTCATATCAGATATAAAATTATTGATAAAACTAACTTTGCATTATAGAATATTTAATAAAATCTAATATGGAATATTAGATAAAAATCATAAAATGTTTTGTGTACTTGTGCGACTTGCTGGCTTGTACAGCGGTGTCACTCTCGTAGCAAATGGATTAAACTAACAAGGATAAACCAATAAAAAATATGTAAATTGTTCATATAGTGTAATAGAAATAACTTGAAATATTAGATAAATATAAATTTTGTCTACTGAATAGACCTAAAGAAAGTAAACATTTTTTTGCATATCAGATATAGCGTTCATTAAGAAATACATGTTCTTATAGTTTAAAATAGTATCACTCCTAGAATTCATAAATATAATGCCAGTTTTTAGAATTTAAAATTCCTGTCCAAATAAAGAATACATTTTTGTTAATAATTTTTGGATATGTATTCTATGAGCCGCTGTTGTTGATCTTAAAGTCCTTAACTTTGAGTTATTAGAAGACAACTCAGTATTTCTTGTCATGAGATTATTATTAGATATATATTGTTTTTGTCATTTCCTTAATAGAAATTAAGATACAATGTACCTTATAAGCTATTGCTATATCTAGAATAAAGTAAGTTAGAATAGAAAATAGTTCACTTTATAAAGAGGAGTCTAATGAAATACTTCTAATAGTGATTATTTCTCATTGAAATTGAAACTTGAAATCATATATGAATGATTCAAGAAAAGGATATTATATACTGCTTGATATCAAGATATCTAAGAAGGGAATGAAACCTGGAAATTGTAGTTGTAAGTTGCTTACCACAAAACAGAGAATCTCAGGACAACAGATAGTTTTAAATTGAGTAAGTCCTTAATCTAGAGTTATTAGATGGTAACTCGGTATTTGTCCATTATCTTTGTGAAGGAATTGCTATCAGATATTTTTAATAGCGATTAATTCAATAAGCTACTTTTACTTGAAATCGTATAAGAATTTAAATTTTAAAAATTGTAGTTGCTAGGACAAAACTCTTACCACAAAGCTACAGAAGAATTTGAAGACCCCAGATAGTTTTTCGTTAATTCACATATTAGATATAGGATCTTTGGAAAAACGTGAAGAAACTAATTTTGCTTCTTGGAATATTAAATAATAATAACTTAAGAGACAGTAGAGTATACTTTCAATTTACATATCGGATACAAAATTTATGAAAAAAATACTTGTTCATAGAATTCCAAACAGACTAAAAGATTTTTTAGTTTAGTTTAGTTCAGTTAAGTTTAACTACTTATCAAAATTCAGAGATCGGATACAGAATTTGTAAACAAACTTTTCAAAATTTATTTTTCAAAAATTACCATCTGTATTTTTTTCATAAATAGCTTGTGAAGGCTTCATTAGATATCCACTGAAATCTAATTTAATTTAGTCATTGAATTTGATCCATATTTACAATTGAACATAAATGAACCTTTAATTCTCATATAATCATAATTTTTTATAATATCAGATACCAAATTCATGAACAAAACATATGTTCATATAAAAGTATTAGATGAAAATAATTAAACTTTGGACAGAACAAATAAATTAAAGTTATTGAAGCATATTGCGAGTACGATTGTATTTAAACGCATGGTAAATCTAGTAATTATCAATAGTGATAAATCATCTCGCTTCGCCTGATATGAAAACCTTTACTTACAGATTAATATTAGAAATTATTTTTCGAAATAATATTGCGTTAGTTTTTGTTTAGTGTTTACTTATTAGTACATTCATTTTTTGAATGCAATAAAATTCTAATTAAATTTTCATGATGAAAAACTCGGTATAATAATAATACATTGCTTTGTGCACATACATGAATTCAGCCATGCAATATATTGAAATGATTGATTTCACGATACAAATCAATCAAACATCGAAAAACTTTCTGTTCCAATATTTTAAAGTTGCAAAGTCCTTTGATCATTTTGACATGTTTCAGGTAGAACGTATTTGCAAAATTTAAAAAGGTAACCAAACGAATTTTACTTACAGTGTAATTGCATTTTAGAAATACCAAAACTGTTAATACTTAAATTTTGTATCACGTTTGATTACAAATTAGTGCTATTTACAGAAAAGATTATCTAGTTTTATCCAAAGCGAGATTTGTGATCAATGACAAACTCCAACTGGTATCATCAAAGTTTAGTGGGAGAGATTTTCCATCGTTCCACACCAATGTGCTCGAATGCGCTATTTGCAATTAGAATCAAACATTTGATCTATATTCTCAGGTGAAAATAAACATCACTACTGAATGATATCAGGTTGTCCGGAGCGCGTAATCGAATCATCAGCCGTAATATAATACATATGTATTATGTATTATAGTATTATAGTATTATGTATACACATGTGTATTTGGGTGTGTGTTTATAAAATTATATTTCTAATTGTGATACTTTATCAGGTTGCCTACTCATGTAAAACACCGCCCCATGTAGGTATACCTCTGAGTGTTCACAATGTAATAAAATACTTTTATACTGTAGGAATTATTTAATGGCCTATTGAGCAATCGATCATTAGTTGGGAATAAAACGAATTGTGAGCAAATCGTAAAGACATATCTCTTAAACGCAAATTAAATTCCCATAATCCGATAGGAATGCGAAGTTTCACAAATAAACAATATTAACCATATATATATTAACCATATATCCGCTTGACGATCTGTGTGTACTGTTTATGATACTGAAAAAAAGAAATTATTGCTTCATGCAAAAATAATTTTAAAAATAACTAGCTATAAATAACTGAGCATAAGATTCAAATGAAAAAAATATTAAACGTTCGCTAAAAGCGTCGTCTATGGGCGACATCCGCTAGACGATCTGTGTAGGCGACATCCAGTGTATGGACACTTTAGCTTCAAGATATAATATACTAATAATGAGTTTAATTGTTAAGGATTCTAATTTGATATTATGGCTTCTAGTTTAATAGAAGTGAAGTTTATTTGAATATTCAGGCATATTTTTAATAATAATTGAATAATTTTATATTTTGTATTAATAATACTTGAGCGGATGCCAACTCGTACAGCAGTGTTTACTCCTGCAGAAAATACTCTCATAGTAAATCAGTGGTTCCCAACCTTTTTCAGTTTTTAAATGGGATTTAAATAGAGGTTCTATTTTTGTTATTTGCTTCGGACAGTCTGTCGTCAACAGTAGCGACATCAGTTTTTACTTGAAAATATAGATGAAAATTAGTTTTCAAACAAAAATAATTCTTTACCCGGTATTCCTGCACCAATAGAAACCAATAGAAATGGTAATAATTAATTTATTGTATAGAGATAGGACAACCGTTTGGGTTGCCAACTATAAAGCCAAGTTATTAACAAGAAGTCAGCACAACAGCTTATAGAAATTGTTAAAATAAAATTAGTATATAATCTTTTATTTTATTGTTTTGGACAGCAATCAGAACTTAAGAGTCCTATAAGCAAAATTGTTGGGCAAATTCGACTTTAATACGTCATTTTTACATGTGGCAACCCAAACAGTTGTCTCATTTCTGTGATCAATTTTATTATTACAATTTCTGTAATAGGGAGAACATTTATTGATGCAGCAATACCGGATAAGGGTTATTTTTATTAGGAAACATATTGCTATCTATATTTGCAAGTGAAAACCGATGTCACTACTGCTTGCCACCAGGCTCTTCGAAGCGGGATCGAACCCGAGACCTCTAATTCAGGTCTATTTGCTCCAGCCACTTGAAACAAATAAAATCATATTTATTTCGATACAAAATCGTTTATTGTATATCATCTTCATTTCTATAGAATGGAACAGAATAGAGAGTTTGGAATTATCTGCCTTAAGACCTAAGACACCTCCCAAGTCGTCCTAATCCGCTAACAGAGCAATTAATGACGATATTACAAGAAAATGTGGTCCATGATAATTTCATGCAGACTGCGTAATTATTTTAAGCTACGTCGTTAATTCAGCTATGACAATGTTAGGAAAATTAGTAATACTCGTCTCAGTAATGACATTTCACGCCCAAAAAAGTCTGAGAGCGCGACCTCTTTCGAAAACAATTTATTTTGGAGAATGTTGTAAAATTAATTGAGTTGTCTCCTCGATCCCAATGAAACAAGACAGCCAATTCTTGTTTAATTTCGTACAAATTGCTTTTATCGAACACGAAAACGTTCATTGCATTGAGCAGATGCTTTTGGGACTATGCTAAAATATTTATACACTTTTAGTAAATTCAGATCAGTAATGGATTTCATTTTTAATTTTAAGTCTTAAGATACATAATTGATAAAGAAAAAAAGAAATTGATAAAGACAAAAATTCATTAAGGATACCTATAACATTTTCAACATTATGTGGAATAGACACCGCACATTGGATGTAGTTTATTCACACGATAACATTTTCTTACACTTTTTGTAAGTTGCCATAATTTAGTAAGTATATAGGCTTTTTTATTATAGCAAGATATGTGATTTTTTATTTTAATTGTTATTCCAAGTGACAACTGATGTCACTACTGCTTGACATCAAACTGCCCGAGACAGGTATCAAACATGTAATTTCTGTATAAAATTAGAATAATGAAATGTTGGACAGTACTATTCATTAACTTCCCATAAGGTAAGTTATAGCAATCGCAAAAAAATCGAAAGAAAAATGTAAAAACCCTCAGGATAGAAAAGCATGTACATAATATATATATATATATATATATATACATATATATATATATAATATATATATATACGTATCTTATCCCACAAAATGTAATAAAAAATTTAAAATTGAACTCAAAAATTATTTTTTTTGCATTTATTTACGATACAAAATGAACATTTTGGCATAAAAATGTTCAATGTTACAAAAATGGATGTATGTGTGTGTGTGTGCTGATACAATATGGCGTCGACGATTTGGAGAACACCTATAAACTGATTTGAATTATTCAAAAAGCATTCGATTCCTATTGATGGGGGTAAGTACAAAGTAGTTTTCAGCAAATATAGGTCCAGCCATTTCAAAGATAAAGGACAAAAATTGTTAAAAATAGCATGTCAGGTTTTGAAAAAAAACGAAGGGTCAGATTTGAATGATTCAAAAAACATTTCCTTTGCATTGAAGAAATGAAGTGGTGATTAAATTTTGGGAAAGACAGATCCAGAAGTTTTGGAGATCCATGAAAAAACGTTCAAAAAATGCCATTTGGCGGTCAAAAATAATCATTAAACAAATGCACATCAAATTATTAGATATTTTATGAAGTTTGGAAATGTCTTTCAAAATGTTAACCGTTTTCACTCGCAAATTGCAAAAATAATACTTATTTTGTCACCGGAGCGGCGGCATCCGAGTGGAAAAGGTAAAATTACGGTATAGGAAGTCCCAGCAATTTGCCTCCAAGCACGATGCCATGCACCACTAGTAGTTTTATGTTTTTACTAGGGGGTCATTGTAACTCCTCGGACTTCTGGAGATGATTACTAATTTTACCAAAATGTGTGTGCGTATGCATGTGCGGATACAAATTTTCGTCGATTTTGATTTTGGAACACAGATCAACCGATTTGAATAATTATAAAAGCATTTGATTTGTATTGATGGCGAAACGGCGTGGCATGTTAATTCAGATCTATATAAAATAAAAAATACAGTTTTTGGAGTGGGAATTTTACGGTTGTTTTTGTTTTCATATTTCATCATTCCAGCCCAAAAGAAAAATAAGCATTTGTTGTAAGATAACAGTATAATGTTCAATATAAAATTTATAGAGACAACAAATGTTAACAAATTGATACCAAACTTAGAAAATATTAAAAGTCACTCGTTGATATTCTAAATTCATTTGGTAATTACATTTCGTTGAAGTCTCTGTAAGTCAATTGTTAGTCTTAATGCAAAATGCAATCCACTGCTAGTTTTTAATTTATATTTCAGATGTTCCAGTATCATAATATATAATATAATTCAAAGTATAACTAATATTATTTCGTCCTTGTTTAATCAAAACTATTTCCTTGAGATGCGGCGGTCGCTCTATTGTAAGCATCAAGGGAATTAACATGATGGACGAGGAAAGTAAATTATATTCATAACGTCAGCAAATAAATATAAAAGTTGTCTTAATGCGCAGATCGTAAAGGGCATAGGTTATTTACGTAAATGGAAGTTAAAATACAAGTACCTATATAGAATTTTCTTGAACGATGATAATTAGAAAGTTTTTAATGTATATCATTATTTATTTATCCGACCCATCATATTCTACATTTTTCCTCATTTTAAATGTGTTACAGAATAGACGAACAGGTATTCAATATTTAATTAAATGTATTTTCCCGTCGGGGAATTTAATATATATTCTTACGCCTACTTCCTAGGTAGGCATTTTCTTTCATGTTTCACATTTTCAGGAAATGTGATTGAAAATGATATGTTAACGTTTGCTGTATCACTTTCATTCAAATACTGCTCTACAAAATTTAGAAATACAGTGGAACCCCTCCTTACGAGCTTAATTAGTTCCGTAAGCACGCTCGCATATAGAATTGCTCATATCTCGAAGCAATATTTTCCATATAAACACATTGAAATGTTATTATTTTGATCCAGCACAGTGTTTTTCATTAATATTAAAATATGAAATAAAAAATAAAATACATTACATCCAAGTTTTTTTTAATAATTTAGTTTTCGGTA
>NW_020538040.1:168331044-168357605 GCF_003426905.1 Ctenocephalides felis
GCTTGCTAGATATTTAAGTGAGAATTTGCTTTAGCTTTCTAGATATTTGAATGATTTGCTTAGCTTGCTAGATTTTGAGTGAGATTTCGCTTTTAGCTTGCTAGGCATTTGAATGAGATTTATTTTAGCTTGCTTGATTTTTGAGTGTGATTTGCTTTAGCTTGCTAGTTATTTAAGTGAAATTTGTTTTAGCTTGCTTGATTTTTGATCGTGTTTTGTTTTGTCTTGTTAGATATTTGATTTAGCTTGCTAAATATTTAGTGAGATTTGTTTTTGCTTGCTAGATATTTGAATGTAATTTGATTTAGTTTGCTAGATATTGTAAGATACCCGTCTCTACCCTATGTGACATTTTGTGATTTTTGTCAAACTCCCTCTCCCCTAAATTTTCCGTTCAACTTTTAATCGATTTTATAAAAACTGGTCAAAAGATATTGATTGAGAATTGCGTTGATTAGTTTTGGATAAAAATTAGCAGGATTGTTTCTTCGTAATTGAATGTTAAAAAAAAATTCGGGAAATTTTGATGAAACTTTGATAAACTAACATATCATTAGGCTTACGATAAACAGTTGAATTTTAAAATTTCATCAAAGTTTATAATTTCGCAGCGTGCAAGCGATTTTAATCAGAATCTATGATTAGATCTGAATCTGTGCATAAAATTAGCTACTGATTGAAGTTGACTTAGATAAAATACACTTTTAGAACACAAAATAGATGAAAAAATGCGGTAGACAAATTAATTTATACATTTACATATATATTGTAAATATTTGTAAAAGATATCCAATTGGAAATCGTAATAATTATCATTTTTAATAAAAGCGAAAGTTTTATGTTAGAAATAACAGTTACAATTTTTAAGCAATTCTAAAAACTTACATATTTTAAAAAATATTGAAATTAAAAAAAAATAAATTGAAACGCAAAATTACAATGATCTTACAATGACCTTCTTTAGTTTGATTTAAAACGTGAACAGGTTTTTTTTATCATTTGTCAAAATTTAATCAGCACGATTCTCAACTGATACATTTGGAAAAGTTTGTGAATTTTTATAAAGTAGTATCATGTAATAACTAAGAAACCTTAACTTTCTAGGAAACAATATAAACAGCAAAGTTTATTTTCCGTAGATGCATCGACAAATCAACTTTAAAGCACTCAGATACAAGACGATTAAGTTTATCCTTGTTTCAAAAGCTCTTTGGTGTGAACTTTACTTGATATTGCTTTCAAATGAGGAAAAGGATGCACTTAAATAAATAATTATATAGTGCCGAGTGTTAATGAGTTTTGAATTAACTTTTATAACAAGAAAAGTATAAAGTTCTTATTCCAAGAACTTCCTTAGGCGTTTGCGAGAGCATGCGTTTTCATACGCACCAAAAAGTAAAAACATTTGTATAAAAGACAAATCTAAAAACCGATGTTTCATGAAATCTATGTTTCATAAAATCTATTTTGAATTAATAAAAAATAAAAAAATGGAGTACACTTTTCCAAAAAATTTGAAAAAAAAAAATTAAAATAAAATAAAAGCTCTAACGCTGAATATTTTTCTGAAGATTATCCATCAAATAGAATGATAATGCCATGTAATACTTGCTTAAATAGATTTTCGATTAATACTAAATTGTTTATAACATTTATGCATTGATTATTTGAAATTAATTTCCGTTCTAAAAGCTATGTTTTTCCAATATTTATGGAAAAGTTTTTGTTCAACAAACCGGAGATGAGATTTGTATCGTTCTTCATAAATTACTTAAAATGTACACTGTATCTTTATAACGTCGTTTTTCTTTAAATAAAATATTTTAATTAAAAGAATAAGATGTGGTTATATTTAAAAAAATCAAAATTAAGATACTAAATTACATTTATTACAAAAATTTGAATATAGTTGTAAAAATTTGATACTATCATATGAATTTTTATGTGCTAAACGCGAATTCATAGTTCAAATTAAATTTCAAGTAAATTTTAATTTTGTAATGTATAACCCAAAGGCTCAAAATTCTAGAATAAAATAGAAATATTATGGCAACACTATGTTACGGGTCTATGTTCGTATGAGCTGGAAGTAATGAACTGTTAGCTATGTATTTGCTGTGTAATCAGGCGTAACACATAAAACCTAACTTCACATATGTGTTTTCCAAAATACATCAGAAAGTTATAGATAAGTTGCACTTATGATAAAATTGTGACTATTATAAATTATTTTATTTGAATCTGTGAAATAAATTCAGCTCATTGACATTATCAAAAATTGACAATACTCCAAGTTCATTTTTTTTTTCAAATTTGAAATTTAATTATTGATTTGTATTCTTTTTATTTTTTAATGAAAAATTGAAAGTACTCTTGAAGTAAGGTTATGTTTTTATGTTTTGAACTTCAAGACTTTTTGATCCCTAATTAGGAAAAATGGATATGTGTACTTTTAGTGAGTATCTACGTTCTTCTAAACTTCTTCGTTTTTTAACAATAATTAAATAGCAATCAAAAAAAAAATTGTTTTATAAGCTATTGTGCTGATTTTGAGAACACCAGTATTATTAAGGGAGACTGGGTACGGTTGTGCCACCTTTTTTTCGATAAGCAATAATTTTGTTAATTTACCAGTTAGTTGAAAAAAAATAAAAAGTTCTTCGAGGACGGTTGTGACAGGCATGAAAAAGATTAAAAACAATAGGAATAAACACCAAAATTATTTGTAACGACTGGAGTTCTATATACATGAGGTGATGGAGATCAACCCAGTTACTCTAGAAACTATCAATTTTAACTGCTCGAAATATTTTTACCGTTTTTAAGTTTCAAGTTCTAATAAAACCGATTTGGACTTACGGCGCAGAGTTGTGGGCTGCGACAGTAGATCAAGAAATTCATCTACCCAAAGAAAACAATAAAAAAAATTTAAGGTGTTGTTATGCCATCTCGCGGATCATAACTAAATATGCCTGTTTCGCATCAGGTAATTAGGTCGTAGAACATTGAAACCTGGAAATACAACCCTTTCCGCCCTCTATGCCTAAAAGGCCTCAATCATCCCCATTCCAATTTCAACCGATAATCCTTTCGCATCTATGTACCATTTTTAATTAGTGAATAAATATATTAGTTATAAAAGTGTGAGCTGTTTCATTTATATTCAAAACTTTAAATCTGCAATTATGGGACAACAGTATATTGCAAATACACTTTGGTATGTCAGCAACCAAATACTACATAACGATTTGAGAATCGATACTGTCCAGGAGGCAGTGAAAAACAGAAGCGGAATTTGTCACGACAAGATCATCAACCACAATAACCCCACATTAATTCCTGTATTAGAACCATCACATATTAGAAGATTTAGGAAAAAGCATTCCTTCGATCTAATGCAATAAATTGGAGCAGCCAACTGGTGTGACCATCATGTCTTATATGTAGAACTCCAGTAGTACTGGAGTTCTAAATTTTTTTTAATTTTCTGATTGCTATCTAATTATTGTAACAAAAAGTTTCAAGTTCTGTACCATTTTCACACATACTAAAAAATCTAATCCCAATCAATGTCAATAATCTGATATTTTGTTCACAAAACTTAAAATCTAAATCTACCTTTACGGACAAGGCCAAACAGGCTAGTCTTTAATTTCCATTTAATCGAGAATCTGTTAATTGCGAGACAACAAATAACCTTTGGAAATAATAAATCTCGTCGAAACAGCAAATTTCGTCTGACCCGTGGAAATCGAGATAGATTTCTGTGCGTTCATTATCATTATCGGCGAGTGCTAAATCACTCTGCTAATTGCGACTGATTGGGCAAATTACAATGACTGGCGGCCTGGCGGGCTGACGGGCTGAGCATGTTGTACCCGACGTGTGCGGATACAAACAATGATACGTTATCATACTAATACGCTGTCTGCCGGTCGAACGGGCCAGGGGTGGCAAACCTTTGATACGGATTTTGATATAGCGTTCACAAACAAGCAACCCTTTGCGTTAAAATATTGGATAATAATTGGATAATAAAAAAAAATTCATAAACAAAATACTTGTTCATATTGTTCTCAATAGAGTGAAAATAGATTAGTTCAGCTTAATTGGTCACATCAGATATCCGGCCAAATAGGCCAGGGGTTGCAAACCTTTAATACTCATTTTGGATATAGCGTTTACGAACAAACTATCTCTTTACGTTAACCACTTAATGCTAGGATTTTTTGTGAAGTGAGATCAAAACATAAGCAGGTTTTTTTGTTTTTAAATGACATATTAATATTCAAGAAATTATGATATAAAGTCAAAACAACAACAAAAATTGCCAAATTTGACAAAAAAAATCATGATCAAAATACTTGTTCATATTGTCCTCAATAAAGTGAAGATAAATTAGTTTAATAAGTTCAATCATATCAGATATAATTTTTTTGATAAAACTAACTTTAATTAGCATTTTAAGTTATTAGATAATATGAAATATTAGATAAAAATCATGTTTTGTGTACTTGTGCGGCTTGCTGGCATGTACAGCAGTGTCACTCTCGTAGCGAAAGGGTTAAATTAACAAGACAAAACTAATAGTCATATGTAACAAATATGTCAAATTGTACAAATACATATGTAAATTGGTATTATAGAGTGATAGTAATAATTTGATATATTAGATAAATACAAATTTTGTCACTTGAATAGATCTAGAGAAAGTGAACATTTGATTTACATATTGGATATAGCGTCCATTAAGAAATACTTGTTCTTATAGTTTAAAATAGTATCAATCCTTGATTTCATATAAAAATGCCAGTTTTTAGAGACCAAAATTTCTGTTCAAATAAAGAACAAATTTTTGTTTATAATTTTTCGATATGTATTCTATGAGCTGCCGTCGTATCATAATTTATAATTGTGAATTGATATTATATACTTCCTGATATCAATATATAGGCGCGAATAGAACCTAGAAATTGTAGTTTCAAAACCAAAACTTTTAACACAAAACAACGCAGAATCTGAAGGCTACAGATAGTTCTTAATAAGTAAGTCAAATCAATTTAGTAAGTCCTACCTAGAGTCATTAAAAGGTAACGGTAGCGGTATTTGTCCATTACCTTTGCGATGAGATTATTATTAGATATTTTCAATAGTAATTAATTCAATAAGCTATTTTTACTTGCAAAGCCAAAACTCTTACCACAAAGCAACAGAGAATCTTAAGAACGCAGATAAATTTTCATCTAATATGTGAAATATTAGATAGAGAATTTTTGGGAAAACGTGAAAAAACTAATTTTGCTTCTTGAAATATTAAATAACAATAACCTAGAGACAGTATAATATACTCTCAATTTACATATCAGATACAAAAAAGTTTTATGGCCGATTCTGCCGCTCAACAGACAGGCATCATTTCAATATATTTTTTACAAATATATTGCGTTAGTTTTTGTTTAGTCTTTATTCATTAGTACTTTTGATTTTTGAACGCAATAAAATTCTAATTAAATTTTCATGATGAAAAACCCGGTATAATAATAATATATTGCTTTGTTCACATACATGAATTCAGCCATGCAATATATTGAAATGATTGATTTCACGATACAAATCAATCAAACATCGAAAAACTTTCTGTTCCAATATTTTAAAGTTGCAAAGTCCTTTGATCATTTTGACATGTTTCTGGTAGAACGTATTTGCAAAATTTAAAGTTTTTTTTTTTAATAATTTTATTTGATCATCTATCTACAGGAGATATAAAATCAATTGCATGGCTTAGAATTGAACAAAGAAAGAAAAATCTAGGATCTACATCCAGTGATGCAGTTCTTTACAGAATGATATATAAAATTTAAAAAGGTAACCAAACGAATTTTACTTACAGTGTAATTGCATTTTAGAAATACCAAAACTGTTAATACTTAAATTTTGTATCACGTTTGATTACAAATTAGTGCTATTTACAGAAAAGATTATCTAGTTTTATCCAAAGCGAGATTTGTGATCAATGACAAACTCCAACTGGTATCATCAAAGTTTAGTGGGAGAGATTTTCCATCGTTCCACACCAATGTGCTCGAATGCGCTATTTGCAATTAGAATCAAACATTTGATCTATATTCTCAGGTAAAAATAAACATCACTACTGAATGATATCAGGTTGTCCGGAGCGCGTAATCGAATCATCAGCCGTAATATAATACATATGTATTATGTATTATAGTATTATAGTATTATGTATACACATGTGTATTTGGGTGTGTGTTTATAAAATTATATTTCTAATTGTGATACTTATCAGGTTGCCTACTCATGTAAAACACCGCCCCATGTAGGTATACCTCTGAGTGTTCACAATGTAATAAAATACTTTTATACTGTAGGAATTATTTAATGGCCTATTGAGCAATCGATCATTAGTTGGGAATAAAACGAATTGTGAGCAAATCGTAAAGACATATCTCTTAAACGCAAATTAAATTCCCATAATCCGATAGGAATGCGAAGTTTCACAAATAAACAATATTAACCATATATATATTAACCATATATCCGCTTGACGATCTGTGTGTACTGTTTATGATACTGAAAAAAAGAAATTATTGCTTCATGCAAAAATAATTTTAAAAATAACTAGCTATAAATAACTGAGCATAAGATTCAAATGAAAAAAATATTAAACGTTCGCTAAAAGCGTCGTCTATGGGCGACATCCGCTAGACGATCTGTGTAGGCGACATCCAGTGTATGGACACTTTAGCTTCAAGATATAATATACTAATAATGAGTTTAATTGTTAAGGATTCTAATTTGATATTATGGCTTCTAGTTTAATAGAAGTGAAGTTTATTTGAATATTCAGGCATATTTTTAATAATAATTGAATAATTTTATATTTTGTATTAATAATACTTGAGCGGATGCCAACTCGTACAGCAGTGTTTACTCCTGCAGAAAATACTCTCATAGTAAATCAGTGGTTCCCAACCTTTTTCAGTTTTTAAATGGGATTTAAATAGAGGTTCTATTTTTGTTATTTGCTTCGGACAGTCTGTCGTCAACAGTAGCGACATCAGTTTTTACTTGAAAATATAGATGAAAATTAGTTTTCAAACAAAAATAATTCTTTACCCGGTATTCCTGCACCAATAGAAACCAATAGAAATGGTAATAATTAATTTATTGTATAGAGATAGGACAACCGTTTGGGTTGCCAACTATAAAGCCAAGTTATTAACAAGAAGTCAGCACAACAGCTTATAGAAATTGTTAAAATAAAATTAGTATATAATCTTTTATTTTATTGTTTTGGACAGCAATCAGAACTTAAGAGTCCTATAAGCAAAATTGTTGGGCAAATTCGACTTTAATACGTCATTTTTACATGTGGCAACCCAAACAGTTGTCTCATTTCTGTGATCAATTTTATTATTACAATTTCTGTAATAGGGAGAACATTTATTGATGCAGCAATACCGGATAAGGGTTATTTTTATTAGGAAACATATTGCTATCTATATTTGCAAGTGAAAACCGATGTCACTACTGCTTGCCACCAGGCTCTTCGAAGCGGGATCGAACCCGAGACCTCTAATTCAGGTCTATTTGCTCCAGCCACTTGAAACAAATAAAATCATATTTATTTCGATACAAAATCGTTTATTGTATATCATCTTCATTTCTATAGAATGGAACAGAATAGAGAGTTTGGAATTATCTGCCTTAAGACCTAAGACACCTCCCAAGTCGTCCTAATCCGCTAACAGAGCAATTAATGACGATATTACAAGAAAATGTGGTCCATGATAATTTCATGCAGACTGCGTAATTATTTTAAGCTACGTCGTTAATTCAGCTATGACAATGTTAGGAAAATTAGTAATACTCGTCTCAGTAATGACATTTCACGCCCAAAAAAGTCTGAGAGCGCGACCTCTTTCGAAAACAATTTATTTTGGAGAATGTTGTAAAATTAATTGAGTTGTCTCCTCGATCCCAATGAAACAAGACAGCCAATTCTTGTTTAATTTCGTACAAATTGCTTTTATCGAACACGAAAACGTTCATTGCATTGAGCAGATGCTTTTGGGACTATGCTAAAATATTTATACACTTTTAGTAAATTCAGATCAGTAATGGATTTCATTTTTAATTTTAAGTCTTAAGATACATAATTGATAAAGAAAAAAAGAAATTGATAAAGACAAAAAATTCATTAAGGATACCTATAACATTTTCAACATTATGTGGAATAGACACCGCACATTGGATGTAGTTTATTCACACGATAACATTTTCTTACACTTTTTGTAAGTTGCCATAATTTAGTAAGTATATAGGCTTTTTTATTATAGCAAGATATGTGATTTTTTATTTTAATTGTTATTCCAAGTGACAACTGATGTCACTACTGCTTGACATCAAACTGCCCGAGACAGGTATCAAACATGTAATTTCTGTATAAAATTAGAATAATGAAATGTTGGACAGTACTATTCATTAACTTCCCATAAGGTAAGTTATAGCAATCGCAAAAAAATCGAAAGAAAAATGTAAAATACCCTCAGGATAGAAAAGCATGTACATAATTATATATATATATATATATACATATATATATATATATATATATATATATACTGTATCTTATCCCACAAAATGTAATAAAAAATTTAAAATTGAACTCAAAAATTATTTTTTTTGCATTTATTTACGATACAAAATGAACATTTTGGCATAAAAATGTTCAATGTTACAAAAAATGGATGTATGTGTGTGTGTGTGTGCTGATACAATATGGCGTCGACGATTTGGAGAACACCTATAAACTGATTTGAATTATTCAAAAAGCATTCGATTCCTATTGATGGGGGTAAGTACAAAGTAGTTTTCAGCAAATATAGGTCCAGCCATTTCAAAGATAAAGGACAAAAATTGTTAAAAATAGCATGTCAGGTTTTGAAAAAAAACGAAGGGTCAGATTTGAATGATTCAAAAAACATTTCCTTTGCATTGAAGAAATGAAGTGGTGATTAAATTTTGGGAAAGACAGATCCAGAAGTTTTGGAGATCCATGAAAAAACGTTCAAAAAATGCCATTTGGCGGTCAAAAATAATCATTAAACAAATGCACATCAAATTATTAGATATTTTATGAAGTTTGGAAATGTCTTTCAAAATGTTAACCGTTTTCACTCGCAAATTGCAAAAATAATACTTATTTTGTCACCGGAGCGGCGGCATCCGAGTGGAAAAGGTAAAATTACGGTATAGGAAGTCCCAGCAATTTGCCTCCAAGCACGATGCCATGCACCACTAGTAGTTTTATGTTTTTACTAGGGGGTCATTGTAACTCCTCGGACTTCTGGAGATGATTACTAATTTTACCAAAATGTGTGTGCGTATGCATGTGCGGATACAAATTTTCGTCGACGATTTTGGAAACACAGATCAACCGATTTGAATAATTATAAAAGCATTTGATTTGTATTGATGGCGAAACGGCGTGGCATGTTAATTCAGATCTATATAAAATAAAAAATACAGTTTTTGGAGTGGGAATTTTACGGTTGTTTTTGTTTTCATATTTCATCATTCCAGCCCAAAAGAAAAATAAGCATTTGTTGTAAGATAACAGTATAATGTTCAATATAAAATTTATAGAGACAACAAATGTTAACAAATTGATACCAAACTTAGAAAATATTAAAAGTCACTCGTTGATATTCTAAATTCATTTGGTAATTACATTTCGTTGAAGTCTCTGTAAGTCAATTGTTAGTCTTAATGCAAAATGCAATCCACTGCTAGTTTTTAATTTTATTTCAGATGTTCCAGTATCATAATATATAATATAATTCAAAGTATAACTAATATTATTTCGTCCTTGTTTAATCAAAACTATTTCCTTGAGATGCGGCGGTCGCTCTATTGTAAGCATCAAGGGAATTAACATGATGGAACGAGGAAAGTAAATTATATTCATAACGTCAGCAAATAAATATAAAAGTTGTCTTAATGCGCAGATCGTAAAGGGCATAGGTTATTTACGTAAATGGAAGTTAAAATACAAGTACCTATATAGAATTTTCTTGAACGATGATAATTAGAAAGTTTTTAATGTATATCATTATTTATTTATCCGACCCATCATATTCTACATTTTTCCTCATTTTAAATGTGTTACAGAATAGACGAACAGGTATTCAATATTTAATTAAATGTATTTTCCCGTCGGGGAATTTAAATATATATTCTTACGCCTACTTCCTAGGTAGCATTTTCTTTCATGTTTCACATTTTCAGGAAATGTGATTGAAAATGATATGTTAACGTTTGCTGTATCACTTTCATTCAAATACTGCTCTACAAAATTTTAGAAATACAGTGGAACCCCTCCTTACGAGCTTAATTAGTTCCGTAAGCACGCTCGCATATAGAATTGCTCATATCTCGAAGCAATATTTTCCATATAAACACATTGAAATGTTATTATTTTGATCCAGCACAGTGTTTTTCATTAATATTAAAAATATATGAAATAAAAAATAAAATACATTACATCCAAAGTTTTTTTTAATAATTTAGTTTTCGGTACGGGAAGTTCCAGCAGTTTGCCTTAAGGGACGATGCCATGCACCACTAGTTAAGTAAATTTCTATTTATTTTGCTATGTTTTTGTAGAATATGTATTTGATTTGAAAAATAAAAAATGAATTAAATTTTTTAAACCTACGCTTAGCGGTTTCTAAGTTCCAATATAAAAAAGTTTGAAAAATACCATATGGCGGTAAAAAATGATCATTAGACATATATGCACATCAAATTATCAGATATTTTATAGAGATATTAAAAATCAGCACAATTTTTTGTGTATATATTCCTATAAAAATGGCAAAAAACAGTATTACTACGAGTACTTTATCATATTTTATATCTAACAAAATATGCAAATTTTTTGACACAACGGGAATCAACAACGCATATAATAGATTTCATAATGTGCATTTTAATGTCAACATTTACTCGGTTACAATGAAATTACCATAAATGTCATTAACATTTTTTATACGGTCACGCTGTTTTATTTTTGCTTATTTTGCGGACATTGTCACACAGATGTAATGATACTGTTATTACAGAAATCAATTTTTTTATATATTTGAATGAAAAAAATGGTTGGAAATTGTACTAAACCAAATATTACAATAAAAATGAGAATTACCATTACTTTAACTCATGGTGATAAATCTTGAAGCACAAACCGCGACGGGTGTCGTCCATGGACGACATTCGTAGCAAAAAGGTTAAAAATGACTTGAAATCACCAGTCGAACACTAAGCAAAAGTTTTCGTCGTTTCTCTCTAAAATTCACTAATTTCTTATTTTTTTATATAATATATTTAAAATCTATTTATTTGTATATTTTTCTGGTTTCGTTATCATGAATGGATGTTGAAATAAGGACCCACTTGTGCACACGTGTTGGCTGTTCACGCATTCGTAAATCAGGAGTAACGCCACCGCAAATATATTTATGTGGAGCTTTCTTTGATATTTTACATATATACATAATAATGCTTCTGTTTACCGAAACGAAAAAAATACTTCAGGTTTAAGCACGATCTGTAGGCTCTGCTAGGCTTAGTATTTATCGTGGGATACGCTCGATCGTAAAAACCAAAAATTGCAGGGAGCTCGGGTATAATGACTCCGTTCGTAATGTTTAGCTAGTATATTATTGTAAACGTTTCATACTCCTGGCGCATTCCAGCAGGTTGTGTAACTCTGACGGATACCTAAAACCACTATAAAACCTGTGCAGTGCGTATAACTAACCAGCATTCTTGAAACAGTCGGCGACTTAAGTTCTTGTAGCTATTATTCAATAAAGAAAATATCAACAACTGTCCTATCAATACCCAAACACACAATACAATTCACACTATATCTGCAACTCCCCTATATTCAGTCCACACACAATAAAGTACAACGTGTTTCCGATCACCTGCAAATAGGTTCGACGGCAATACTGAGTGCGGAGTGATGTGGGATCAAAATAGTCGACCAGGATAATATAGACTGACATGTCATAATATATATTTTTGTTAAGTTAAAAATTATTAATTACTAATTAATACATTTCCACAAGCAGTTTTAACACTTTGGTGACCGGGCACGAGTTAACTCGTGATATATTTTGTAAAAACTGTTGTATACCATTATATGTAGACGATTGTTATACTACTTATCTTAAGAAAAAAATATAAAAAGTTGAATAAAATAAAATGTATTAAATTTTTTTGTTTTTTGTTTTACTTCCTTAATAGGATGCGATCCTATTACGAAATAATAGCCGGTGACATGAGATAGATTTTCACATACATTGCCAATTACCAGAGTGTTAATTTCAATCATTACTTTTACTAATGACTACTAGAAGTGATCAAATAGTCGCCCTATTTTATTTTTCATATATGTTCAGTAGAAATATATTTGCTTTGCTGGAGGAGAGGCTGGGTACGGTTGTGCCAGGGTGCGGCAGTGTCAGTCGTCATGACAGTTAAACTATACTGATTTTTAGATAGAATCCAAAGTGAGACATATGAAGTATATTAGTTCGAGCAAGTTTACATTGAGTCAGCAAGACGATCTGTAAACTGCTTTGCTTTTACATAGACAAAAGTAAGTTTACTTGTTCGATTTCTTTTAATATTAACTGTTACTTGTACTGAAATATCATAAAATTTAATAAAAATTTGTAAATTGCTTGAATCTCAGTACTATTTTTCACTAGCAAGTAGTGAATGCAGTATAAAGCTTCACCGAGTACAATGAGCAAAAGCACAACAATAGAGCTTTGAGCTATTTTATTTTTTCCACGTTTTATCCTCGGAAACGAAGGGAAAACGTCCCACGTACAGTTTTCACAGGTTTCATACATACAATCCTCGTTAAAAAGACACTAACACATGTGTATATATTTCGAAGAATAACATTGTAAACCTTAACTATTTAATAATTTAAATTCTTTGTCTTTCTATAAAAGTTTGGGTAAAATTTTCTATCCGATTAAAACTTTAAGTGTTAGTTCTTTCGAACTATAACAAAAGTCAAACAGAACTGCTAACATTTTGTATAACCATTATTACCATAATTTATACATTGTCTTTGGTAAAAATATTATTACATTTTTTAAAATACAGTTAATTCACGAGTATAACTTGATTTATTTTACGTATATCCAAACTATTTTGCAAATTGTTCTTCATGAATATGTTGATTTAAATTGAATTTGATAATAATAAATTCTTATTTTTAAGAAATTTTGGAGCTTACTATCTTTCTCAACTATACTAAAAAGTTTTAAAAATATGTCGCCTTGTATTTTTGCAATCTCGTTAACGAATAAATGTTCATATAGTGACATATTCATATGTTATAAACAATATTAAAAACTAGTGGTGCATGGCACCGTGCCTTATGACAAATTGGAAACTTCCCGTATCAGAAATTAAAATTTTTAACAAAGCTTTAAATTTTTTTGAAAATTTTGAAAAAAATGAGATTTTTGAGAATTTTGAAATTTTTGACAAAATTTGAGTTTTTTAAGAAAAAATGAAATTGTTTTTATGTTTTATAATTTTTTGAAAATTTTGAACTTTTTTTCAAAATAATTGTGCTGCGTGGCTGTTTTAGAGAAGAAATATCGAAGCGCGTAAGCGCCGCGCCGTAGTCTAACGGATAAACATTGGTATGAAACCCATAGAAATGTAAACAAAATTTATACTTCTATCTGATCATTTGATGTGCATATGTCTAATAATCATTTTTGACCGCAAAATGGCATTTTTCTTACTGTTTTTACTTGATCTCTGAAATCGCTAGACCTACCTTCCCAAAAATTCAATCAGTAGTTCATTTTGTCAATACAAGTAAAATGTTTTTAGAATTATTGAAATCGGACGCTCCGTTCTCTGAAAAACTGAATTACCAATTTTGGCACTTTTTGCTCCGTATTTTCGAAACGACTAGACCTGCCTTCGACAAGACTAATCAGCACGTCTTCTTATCAATAGGAATCGAATGCTTTTTGATTATTCAAATCAAAAGATTCGTCTTTTCGAAATCTTTCCGGCATTCAGTAATTGTTTTAATATCTTAACGTGTGGTTTGTATGGAAGGCAATCCAGTAGCTCTCGTATATAATAGGTTTGACATTATGAATATACAATATTTTTTTTACTTCTTATTTCTTATGCACCAAAGCCCCCAAAATGCTGATTTCACTTGAGATCATATTTGAATTCTATTATTTCAAGTGAAAACCTGGTATCATACTGCTTGACACCGAGCTGGCAGGAGTTGGTATCAAACTCCGCGCACTAGGAATTGCTAGTACACGTTTTTTACCTTAGCAATTTTAAAAATGTGTGTGTCTCTGTATGTGTTCGTGTGTATATTAATATACCTGGAATAAAATAAAATGAGTCGAGGTGTCTCCTGCAAAAAGCACAAAAAACTCGCGTCACACACGACCGCGGAGAGTGCGAAAACCCCTCGAGGGAAAACACATTTCCCAAATGCGTTTTTGCCGAATCTAAAAATACGAAACAAAATAGTTAGACCGCGTCGCAACCGCAAATCTACAACTGTTTATGAATAAAGAATTATTCTTTTTTTCTGACAGGAAGAAAGCAAGTGTAAGAACGAACTTTCGCTTTCATGCCCCAAAAGGAACGAAATACCGGTCTACATTATTTATTTTGATGTTTTCGATTTTTGAAATGCTTTTGTTTAGGCGACGGGTTTGCCGCGTCAATATTTTATGTAATCCGAAGAATACAAAACGTTTCTTGCGAGCACTTGCACGTGCGATGTGATATTTCAGAATGATTTTGATGAAGACTTGTATCCATGATCGAAGAGAAATATAAAATTTTATAGCTTTTTTAGAGTTCCGTATGCAAAGTGTCCGAATGAAGAGACATTGTTGTAGGTTATTTATTTGCGTATAACTCAGCACATTTGTTGTTATCCACAACTAATAAAAATAACATTATATACAAGCTATATATAGATATTTTTAACCTTTCCACTCGGTTGTCTTCCTGATGGGACAACATAAGTCCAGCATATCACTGGGCTGATTCCTCTGAAGCACTCGACAATTTGTAGACACAATGACCCTTTATAATTATATTTAACTTTTTTCATAATTTTATAATATAAAAATTCTTACAAGTAGTTATATTAGATTTTAGTTACTATTGTGTTAATAAATTAGAAATACGTTCAAGGTAAAGAATATAATCAAGCAAAATTTGAGAAAATTTCATCGAAAAAGTTTTTATTGTTATAAATGATTATGATAGAAAAAAATGATATTTAGAAAAATATTAAGTGAAAAATTGTATTATTAACAATAAGATTTTACAAAAAAAAAACAATTAGGAATTTTTTACGAAAAAATAGCTAATTAGCAAAAATGAGATAAAAAATCACAAATTGAAAAATATCACCTGAAAAATTACAGTGAATATAATAGAAAAAAATCCTATTTAGAAAAATTTTATGAAAAAAAATTATAATTAGTAGTAAAAAATCAAAAATATATTAGCAAAAAATCGTCATTTGAGACAGTTACACCCAAAAAATATTTTATTAAAGGGAATGTGAGAAAAAAGTCATATTTGGAAAAAGCATTAACGTGAAAAATTTTCATTATTAAAAATGCAATACATCATATTTGGAAAAATTTCACCTAAAAAAATTATCGCTATGAATGTAATCCAAAAAAAGATATATAAGAAATTTTTAAAAATATTTGATTACTAAGAATGTGATAGAACAATATGATATTTTGAAAGTTACATAATTATGAACAATTTTTATGAGTTTACCTAACATTTATTTAACATGTAGACTGTTAATGCAAAAAAAGAGTGCGCGTATGGTTCACAGGCGATTGAAGTAAAACTTATTTGCTACTGTACAAGATGGCATTTGAGTTAAAATAAATACATCATATAACAATTTTGAATAATGTTTATTAGTAATATGGTAACACGCATGATGCACGCATTTTTCAATGTCATCCATTATACACATTTATATAATGATAAATTATAAATTATATATTTATAATAGCATTAAAAATATGTATGGTATTTAAAATTAATAATGTTATTAAAGTCATACTTCAAATATTAAATGATCAATTTGTCATTGTAATAAGCATTAACGCCGGTACGCATACAACGACAGATCTCTATTCACATACGCGACGACTAATCACAATCGACCCATATAGAAATGATATCATCGAGAGCGAATGACGAATCATTGGCACTCGACTCTTATCTTATCGACTCTTATCTGCCGTAACGCACTTCCGTTGCATTTGTACGGATTTACACCCTAGTCGCGCCTAAAGAAGTTTTACTTCAATAATTCTTAATTACTTATATAACAATATTATAAATTATACAAAAAATCATTCACAGAACATAAAATTTAATTACATTTATTTAAGTAACAATATTTAGAAAAAATACTTTTAGAAAAGCCTAGAAATAAATATGAATATTATTCAATCTCACCTTAAGATATATTATGTCCATATTGCTCGAGAAAGAAAAATAGTTATAAACGTTGATTGTTAGATCGTTTTATCACAAACTAATATCGAAATATTTATAAATCAAATTTTCCACGACCAATCACTTCACTTAATAATTACTTCACAATTCACTGAATAATTAATTCACTTTCTATTTCTTTATTAGTAGATCACTATTATTTTTATGATTCAATAAGAAGGTTGTATAACCTTATTCAAAATAAAATACTAGTAATAAATAAATTTTTACAACACTCAGATAATTTATGACTAGTATATGATGTAGTATGGCAATTTATTTATTTAATCATTATAGTTCATTATTTATGTAATATATCATCAAATCTAATTTTAAAATCTAATTTTATATGAATTCGGAAATTATTTTAACACACTCACTACTTAAATGTAACTGAATGTACAATCTTTGCCCAATGTAGAAGTTGATACAAGTAATGGTAAATTTTTCAATAGTATTAAATATTAAATTACAGATAAGAACTAATACCTATTGCCAGTAATATAAAAATAAATATAATAAAAACCAAAAAACCTAATTTAAAATAAATTCAAGCAGTAAAATACGTCGAAATAAAAAAGAATAATACGTCGAAGGATTCAATATTTATATAAGTTTTAAAAAAAAAATATTATCAAGCAATATGTGCCCTTGCTAAATATTAAATAAAAATCTAAAAAAAATGTCTTGAAAACAAAGTTTTTACATGAGTTCCAAAAAAATATACACAAACATAATAATTGAGTACGCTTTCAAAACTTTCAAACTTTCAAAAAAAAAAATTAACACGTCGAAGGATTCAATATAAAGAAGAATATCCACATAAGTTTAAATAAAAAAATACGATCACAAGCAATATGTGCCTTTGTTAATTAAATATTAAATAAAAATCTAAAGAAATTAAGTATTACTTGAAAACAACGTTTTTAACATGAATTCCAAAAAAGTATACCCAAACATAATAATTAAGTACGCTTCCAAAACTTTCTATAATTAAAATATTATGCATGTAATCAGCTTTGATGATTGGATCTGCACAATGTTTAAAATTAATAAAGTCATTTATTTAAATAAAAACTAATTGTAAAAAAATCATTTAGCCGATTAAAAGGTGAATGATTATATTTACTATAATTATATAATTTATAACATTTATATTTAATAAACGGTCTATTTTAATTACAAAGAATGCCAACGCAATTAGAACGTTCTGAAACTTTTCCGACCTTGGACAATTTTTCCGCTTCGCGCGGGTTGCACATGACGTCATAGATTATTCAATTATTCGCTTTGAAGGAAAACTTGATATAAAAAAAATATTTCATAAAAAACGTACATCTTTAATATATAACGTGGTCTTACTATCAAGTTGGAGGCTAAATCACTAATCACGTGATCAATTTTAAATGATTTTTTGATATGTGGTGATATTCAAAACTACAAGACCTCCCCCCCACTCAAAGTCACGTGTAATTTTGGTGCCAAGATAATCGTTAATATATTAGATTTTTTTTGGATTTTTTTGAAAAATGTTATTTTGATTTTAAATTACAATATAATATTTTGCAATTTTTTGTCCATTTCCTCCACCCTTTAAACCTCACCTGACTAATGGACGGCCTTTTGTAAATATTAGATTGCAATGCAATAACTAAATGACTATAACTAAATTAGTATCTATAAATTTATTATATAAAGTTGCAAAATACCATTATCTATAATAAAAGTTACGATTTAGTTAATATAGGAGCCATTTTCCCCTTAAAATAGAAATCTAACTTATGGCGTTATTACGGTCCAATCTTCATATGAATTGGTAGTAAAAACTGTCAAAAAGCTATTTATTTGCTGCTCAGTTAGGTGTTTTACATATAAAATCTAACCTAAAAAAAGCACAAACGTCAACGAATAATGTTATCATAAGTGCATCTTTCCAATGTGCCCTTCATAGCACATACGTGAAGTTAGGTTTTATGTGTAAAAAGCCTGATCGTGCAGCAAATACATAGCATTTTGACAGTTTTTACACCATTTTATATGAAGATAGGTCCGTAACATAGCGTTACTGTAACATTTCTATTTTATCAGAGAATTGGTCCTACAATCTGACTACCTTTGCCCTAATCATACTTCACCTAATTGCATATTATGTGTATTTTTATCGCATTTTCAAATATAGGAAATATAAATAGTTTTTTGGTCTACAGATATCATACATATTTTAAATGCGTATTTAGATTTAGAATCACCGACTAATATACTCATAAATGTTTCAACATTCAATCTACATCAGTCAAAGAAAATGGCTTTTACAGATGATCGACAAACGGAAAATTAAAACTCTGTTCAAAAACTGAATGAACTTCAAAAAAAATCGGTTTATGTAAATTTAGAAATAATTGATTATATAATAATGTATGCTTATTTGTTAACTGTTAATATTTGTAGTAAAACTGATAATTTTTAGTGTCAGAGAAAGTCAAATTCCACGTGGAAACATATTACAATCTATATTTTTAGGTAAAATCCGATATTACTTCCGCTTGAAATTGGGATGTCCGAGGGGAGTCTCGGAACTGAAATCTTCTGATTGGAAGATTATGCTCTAACCACTATGCCACGAGAAAGCCCAATCATAAATGGCTAAGAATAAATATTGATAGTTTATAATAAAACATGCCTAGAGTATCAAAAGCAATACAAGAAAAAAGTTGCATTTAGCGAGGTTTTACCTCTATTATATCATGTTTTTTGTAGTTTATTTTTCATTGGCCTTGCTACAGCAATTAGCCTTTTTTTTTTTTTTTTTTTTTTTTTTTTTATTATATAACAATCAGAGTTATTTACATACCCTATGAGTTATATGGCTAAATTACACATAATAATAATAATAATAATAATCACAAAAATAAATGAAAAAAAAAAATAACAATAATAATAATAAATAAATAAATAAAAATAGATAAAAAAATAGAAGAAAAAAAAATAAAGAAAGTAAAAAGAACAAAAGAAAAAAAAAATTGTAGTAATTGCTCCAATAAGCAATTGACTATGGAAAACAATTTTTTTACATTAGGTCTATAGGCTGTTTCTTGCGTAGTCTTCTTATAGGTGGATTATCGAACAGATGAGCCAAAGTTGCATTAGGATGTTCAAGAATTTAGCATGATGTCCAGTACTGATATTCTTGATGACATCCACTACGAAAGGGATGTTGAGGTCATCGTGTATGATTTTGTTGCTGACAAACCACGGGGCATCAGTAATCGTCCGTAGTGTTTTAGATTGCAAACGTTGAACAAGTCCCACATTTGATTTGCTACAACATCCCCACAGTTGGATTCCATACGTCCATACAGGTTTGATTATGGTCTTATAAATTAGAAGCTTATTATCTAATGATAATTTTGATCTACGACCAATAAGCCAATTTAATTTTGAGAGTGTAAGTTTAATTTGTTTTATTTTGGCTACGATGTGCGGCTTCCAGGTTAATCTGCGATCCATGTGAATACCCAAGTACTTGACTGTGTCTTTGGTTGGTATTTGTCTTTCATTTATGTACACAGCTTGACAAGTTGACTTATTAAGTGTGAAGGTAATATGAGTTGACTTCGTATCATTAATTTTGATGCGCCATTTTTTTGTCCAGGTTTCTATTTCATTGAGATGATTTTGTAGGATATTGGAAGCAAGAGTAGGATTTTCATTGCTAGCCAAAATCGCAATATCATCAGCAAAAGTAGCAGTGGTAGAGCTCGCCATGGTTGGAAAATCACTAGTATATGTAAGGTACAGAAAAGGGCCCAAAACGCTTCCTTGCGGAACACCTGATTTAATGGGAAAAAGTGATGATGATTCACAATTATTTCTAACTTTATACCATCTGTTAGTTAGGTACGATTCTAAAATTTTGTGAAAGCAAGGCGGCAGCAACCATTTAATTTTTGCTAAAAGTCCTTCATGCCATACTTTATCAAAGGCCTGGCTTACATCGAGAAACACTGCTGAGCAGTATTGTTTGGATTCGAAAGTTTTATGAATTAAATTCACGATTTTGTGGCACTGTTGGATTGTAGAGTGCTGCTTGCGAAATCCAAATTGATGATCAGGTAGTATGTTAGATTCGGTTACTATATCTTCAAGCAGTAGTTTTTCAAAAACCTTCGACAGAATGGGTAGAAGGCTAATTGGTCTGTAGGACGTAACCATACTTGAATCTTTTCCATTTTTGGGTATCATTTTGATAACGGATATTTTAAAAGACTTAGGCCAGTACTCCAATCTCAGCATTGAATTAAATATGTATGTTATGAAGATATACGCTTTAATTGGTAATTCTTTTAACATTTTGGATGAAATATTATCAATCCCAGGAGATTTTTTACTATCCAGTTTAGTAATTACTGAAACAATCTTCTTCAGAGAGTAAAATCTTTTCTTGAAGTTGACAGAAGTGTGTGGTGTGCGAGGCTGTTGGTGCAAGTTATATGTATTAGATTCAGCTGCATGCGGTTGAAAAACTGAACTAAGATACTCAGCAAAAAGTTCTGCTTTTTCCTTGTCATCTCTAGCCCAGCAACCGGCTGCATCATTTCGTATAGGTGGATTTCTGATGCACGGCTTATTTCTAGACTTAATGGGACGCCAAATAGAATTGTCAAAGCGATTGAGGTTAGACACGTAGTTGGCGAAACTAGAATCATTTAATTCTTTAAGCCTAGTTTTGAGCTTATTGTTCAGATTATTAAAAATATTTCTGTCTTGGGGTGTGTGGCTGTTTTGCCATTTTCGCCTGGCTTTCCTTTTATTGGCTATTAACCTTTTAATCTCCAATGATATACCTGAATGAGACGATTTTGCAATATCAGGTGTTGCAAAACTAGATGATTCAAGAATAACTTTATTAAGTATTTCGATTGCAGTTTCAATTTCTGTCTCAGTCTTCAACCTTGTTTGAAGATTTATATTGTTTTCAACTCTAGTACGAAATATTTCCCAGTTTGTCTTGTTGTTGCAAAATCTTGGGTTGCGAGAAAAATTCAAATACGTTGAACTGATACTGGCTATTATTGGCGAATGGTCGGAAGAAAGATCATAACTAGAATATACTTCTGCGTAAGATGGGTTTATAACATTAGTTATAAAAAAATCCAATAAATCAGGCTGCTTTCTGGGATCGCTGGGCCAATACGTTGGAGAACCAGTGGACAAGCACAAATAATTGTGTTGCTGAATAACATTAAACATTTGTCTTCCTTTGGGATTTATTAGCCTAGATCCCCAATGAGTATGTTTGCTATTAAAATCCCCCCCTACTAAGAATTTGGATCCTAAGGACTCAAAAAATTCATAAAATTGATCACTGGTTATTGAATGACGTGGAGGACAATAGACAGCAGAGATGGTAAGGTCGTATGATAGAAGTTTTACGGTTACTGAAGTTGCTTGTAAAAATTCCTTGGAGTATTTTTCTAACTCGTAGTGCACAATGTTTGATTTTATTATAATTGCTGTACCTCCATGTGCAGTACCATCTGGATGTTGAGTATGGTAGAGGTTATAGTGAGGAATATATAGATTTGAATATTGAGTGAAATGGGTTTCACTCACTAAAAGGATATCAATTTTATTTTCTATTAAAAAAAGATTCATCTCGTTCTTATGTTGGGTTAAACCGTTTGAGTTCCATAAGCATATTCTAATGAATTTAGCCATTATTTATATTTATTGATGATGGTCGATAGCATATTTAATACTATCGAGTTTTGTTGCATTAGTTGATTGAACATAGCTTTAAATTCATTTAAAAATTGAACTAAAGTAGATTCTTGAGAAACAGGTGAGTTGTTTAAATTCGATTGTTGACCTTTCATAGCCTGGGCATATGACAAATGATTAGTGGTGGCGATTCTGTAGGTTTATTGTTAGCAGAATTTATATTTCTATTATTCGATTGGTGATTATTATTTACTGGAGAAGTATTGTTTGCAGAATTTTTGACTTTACTCACTTTTTGATAGTATGGGCATCCTTTATAATTTGCAGGATGTGGGCCAAAGCAGTTGGCACAAACTGCTGCAGTCTCAGCTGGCTTAGTGCATTTAGATGTTATGTGGTTATCTCCGCATTTGACACAGACATAAAGCCGGTTACAATATGCTTTTGTATGCCCGTACAATTGACATCTACTGCATTGTACGATGGTTGACCTTTGGGGTGGCTCAAAATGTATTATTTGATTTAATATTTTTGTTAAATTAAAAATTGTGGAGTTATAAGTGTTTGGTTCCAAGTCGATATAAAACATATTGAGCGGAGTTTTTGTTCTGAAATAGCAATTAGCCTTGTACATTATTTTTGCATCCGATACTATTCGACGTTCTACATATTCAGTAAAATTTAATAATATTGAATTTTCACATCCATTATTTTCCTATCATATCATATTCTATTAAACTTTAACATACTTTTTCGCACAGCTGTACCCAAGGGCTACTTTTATGAACTCGTATGGTTCTATTTTTCTGAAGTACATAAAATTCTAGTTCCATTATTAATTAGATAATGGATAGATTTTATATTGTCATTACTTATTTCCATATATTTTTGCAAGAATTAGCTGAGTGATTTCATAAAGCAGTTTCATGAAATTTGCCTTTTTATAAATATTTTGTTTGAAATAATGGTTTACTGAGTTTTTTTTTTCCTGAAGAACCATTCGTATTATATTATTTTTAAAAATCTGCAGTTTTTTAATATTTAAATGGCTAGTTACAACACCAAAGAGCACAGCCATATGAAGTAAATAAATAATTATTGTGACGTTTTGATTCACTAGAAGGCCACTAAGGACAAAAAAAAAATATTTTGGTATAGATTTTTTACCGATTCGTACCAGTCCAGCTGGTACTACTAATTCGACGCCGCATTCTAACGAAAACGTAACTGTTGTAATCGTGATATTGTTTTTGTATGTTATGCATTTGTTTGATATGAGTTTGGTTGACATTAAAGAACATAAATTACAATATTATATAAATTTATTTTTTGCTGTATGTAAATATTCAAAGCAATTTTTAAAAAGTGTAGCAGGTTGATTTCCGGGTCGTTATAATTATTAGTGTCGGAAAATTTTTAACTCCTCGAAGGAGAAGTTTGTTTTCATAAAAAAATCCGATTTCCTAATTTTATATTTTCTCGACGTTTTAAAGCCATTCTGAATCGATGAGACCAAATTTGGAAGGTATGTGTGTGTGTGAACAGAATTTTTCACCCTTAAATTGACGTTTTCTCCTCAAAACGGTTGGACGATTTCAAAAATTTAAAAGCCATTCGATGTATCTATGATGAGGACTATCGTTTGTCCGACGTTTTTATGAAGCCTTCATAAATAGTGAAAAATGAGAAGAATTATCCACTTTGTAGCTCCGCAATTCTAAATGAATTTTAAAAATTCAAGAACTGTTCGAAAGATATTAGTTGTGAATCGACCTGAATAATTTCTGGTAAGATTCGCCGACACACACTTCGTGTATTAACTGTTATTTTTGTGACAATTTTTATGATTTTTTTGGCGATGAATATCATGGTCTTTCAGCACCAGGTTTCTTTAACTGTTTGTCCTTCACGACCCCATTTACGATTGCTAATTTCTATTCTTGGCAAAACCATTTACGATTGCAAAAAAAATTTAAATGATTTACTTATTTGGTAACATATACATATGAAATATATATGTTTAAGAATTCGTGAAAACATAAGAATCAAAAAATGATGTTATAATGATATAAATATTTGACATTAAAGTCTATCGCAATCAGGATTTTTTTACGCGACCCCATTTGGGGTCGCAACCCATAGTTTAAAAAGCCCTGTTCTAGATCATGCAAAAATCGTTTAATTTTAAAAAATTGTCAAAGTTTACAAAAATTAGTGACGTTTTCTTGGTCCTAATGAAAATAACTTCACTCATATGTTATTATGTCACATCAAATGCAGATTCTAGGTAAGGTTTTCTATCTGAAATGCCCGACTAGTCCAGTAATTTTAGCTTAAATTAGGTAAGAATCTCGGAATTCAAAATACCCAACTATAAGTCAGTAAATACTTGTATATGACACCCTAAAGTAATCTCAAAACCTACACATGGTATTGACACCCTACCATAGGTAGGTTTTGAGACAACTTAGGGTATCAATATACAAGTATTTACAGATTTACAGCTAGGTATCTCAAATTCTGAGGTGAACTTACTATAATGACTGGACTATGACTGCTCAGCAAATACATAGCATTTTGACAGTCTTTAGTACATTTTATATGCAAAAAGCTTCGTAATATAGCCTTGGCATTACATTGGTCTATTTTACGGCAGAATCGAGATAATGGATAGATTTTATATTGACATTACTTATTACCATACATTTTTGCAAGAATTAGCTAAGTAATAATGTAGTTTCAAATTTTATGATATTTATCTTTTCATAAATTATTTGTTAAAATGTTGTCTAAATCCCCAAAAGCAAAATCTAAAATCTAGTATATTTCTAATGGAAACAAGCTGCTCAAATTGAAATTTATCGAAGAAATTCTATCACTCATTATCGAGCAGTGATGAGGTGCACTAAATCCTCAAATGAACTTCAGAATCAGTGTATACGATGTCAGCAAATCTCGAAAATCTGGTATCCGTGTATCGGCTCACGCACGGCATTCGACATTCGACATTGTTTGCAATATGCAAATCAGATATGTCACGCGGCGCAAGCGATTTAGCGCTTTGAATGCGACACAATAGATGCTGCACACGTGCGGCGGCTGACGCCCGCGGTGCTGCGGGCGCGTGGCTGCTAAGCCGCCGCGACAATGGCAATAGATACAGGAAAGAATACAGGAAATGTCAGCTCCAATCGATTAGCGGCTGTTCGGTACAAGCATTTGTATCGAGACAAAAGTGTATTTTTAGCATCTCGAAAGAGGAGTTTGTGTTTTTGTTAGAAAAACTGAATTGCTAATTTATGCTTTCTCGACGTTACAAGTCATTATGCACACAATAATTAGCAAATGTTTGAATGTGTATGTGCAGTTTTCAATAGTTTGACAATTATTCGAAGATTTTTTTTGTACAGCTAATAGAAATTAATGGACCGATTTTGCCGCATAACAGAACAATGTTATGGTGAAGGCTATGTTATGATGAAGTTTCCATACTAATATTGACATATTATTAACTTCCCGTAGGGCAAGTTATAGTAATCGCAAAAAAAATAAAAAATGATATAATTTTTATATACTTTACGTTTCAAAGGCTTCTGAATATTTTGGTATACTTAGAAAAAAGGATGTATGTGTGTGTGTGTGTTTGTGTGTATGTGTTCGTGTGTGTATGTGTGTGTGTGCGGATACCAATTTTTTCGGACGATTCGGGATCAACCGATTTGAATAATTCAAAAACATTCGATTGGTATTGATGAGGAGACGAACTGATTAGTTTTTGGCGAAGGTAGGTCTAGCCGTTCCAAAGATACGGAGCAAAAGTGCAAAAACCGTAACTCAGTTTTTAAGAGAACGGAGCGTCCGATTTGAAATAATTCAAAAAACATTTTACTTGTATTGAGATGAAAAACTGACAATTTTCATGAAGGCAAGCCTAGCGGTTTCGGAGATCTAGTAAAAAAAAGTAAAAAAAAAGCTATTTGGCGCGGTCAAAAATGATCATTAGACATATGCACATCAAATTATCAGATATGTTTTATAGAGATTTTTAACAATAAGTATAAATTTTGTTTATAATTCTATGAGTTACGTACCAATGTTTATGCGTAAGGCGGCGACGCGGCGCTTACGCGCTTCGATATTTCGTCTTTATGCAGTAAAGCAGTGCGTTTGCTTTGAAAAAAAGTTCAGAATTT
>NW_020538040.1:168357705-168385774 GCF_003426905.1 Ctenocephalides felis
TACGTCGTACAAAAGCGTAGGGAATTATTGATGGTCCTGATTATCGCAGGGGCGCAGCAGAGTAAAATATCAAGTTATTAGTAAAGGAAATTCAACCATTAATCTGTTTCCTATGTGGGAGAAGACGACCTGACAAGCATTGATGTGAAATTTTTCTCATTATGTAACAAGAATGAAAAGGGATTTTGTAAATGGAAATTATCGTTGGAGCAATTATTTTCTCTTGACCCACATTTTATTTAATGTTACGGTTTTATCTATAGGGTAGGGCGGGGCACAAAGGTCCAGTTTGACTTTGGGGAATTATATTGTGAAAACTAAAACAATATATTGTAACAAATATTTACATATTTATATATTTTATTTATATTTATGTTTGTTCATTGATGTTACTAGACGTTTATTTAGCAGTTTGTAACAAATATTGTGATTAAATATATATATATATATATATATATATATATATATATATATATCGTAACAAATAACACGTATCATCATGCTAGAAATGTGTCCTTTTTGCTTTTTTCAAAAATTTGTTACCTTGTCTCTTTTACCCCATAGGCGGGGTAAATTGGGAATGTTTTATTTAATTTGAAAGAGTTTTTACATAATAATAGCTGTATTATTTAACCAATGTATAATATAAATAATATGGGTGCATATTTTTACAGAGACAACACTAGAATTAACTTGATCTGGTATTTCATCAGAAATATTCAACAGCAGAGTTGAAACAATTATTTATTTAATTTTTTTTCTTGTAAAATTGCTTATTTTAACTTGATTCACTTTTTATTTGCTATTTTTTACTTTTTGCACCTTAGTAAGGGTGAAGGTTTAGTTGCAAGTAAAATGCATTAGTAAAAATTTTGTTTTTATTTTTTAATATACAAATATTTCAAAATAATTTATAGATATTTCATACCTAATTCATATATATAAAAAAATTAGAAACTTACAAACGTAGTAAAAAATTGATATTTTTTTTCAAATAATCACAATTTTGTCAAAAATTAATTTTTAACTTAATTCTAGTTTACACCATAACGACATGTTTCTAGATTAATAATCTTTTCCTTTTTTTTATTCGGATTATTAGGAGGGTTGCAATCATGGACATGGTCACATGTCAACTTTTTGAGATCCTTAATTTCAACCACTGCTTATTATCAAAGTTATTAACTTTTTTTTGTTTTAATTTTTGTGTGCTTCTGTAACGTTAATAAATAAATCATAAAAAAACGATAGTAAAAAAATTGATTGCCTTTTTTTACAATTATTTAAAAATGACTTAACATTCATGCCTCTACACCAGAATATTCCCTTAAGCATTGTATAAAATTATGTAAAAATTTCTTCATAATCAATATTGTTTTTAATGTTAGCTAATAACTTTTATAAGTAATAATCAATTTTTATGGTTTAATTATTGTATTGAAAATTAAGAACCTTATCAAATATTTGTGATAATCCGGAAACCCGAAAAAAAATTGTTTTCAAAAAAATTCTGAACGCAAGTTGGATTGCGTTCAGGACTATTCTGGCCAATCCGGCTCACTTTAATTATAGGTAAAATAACAGTCAGATCTTATTTATGAAAAAAATGCATATACATTTACATTTCGTTAAAAAACATCAAAAGTATAAATTTCGTAATATCATTTCCCACGATAGTTTCTAATTACTTAAAACCTTTCAACGACCATCTTCGTTACTTTATACCGACTTTAATTATTTCTACGATGAAAGAAAGCTCGCGAAAGCAACCCATCTCTTTATGCTCGCAGCACATGCTAATTCGTTTAATCGTAATAAAAGACAGACTATTACAAAGACACGCCCAAACGAAGTTTTTGTACTATTCTTAGATCATTACAACATCTAACAAAGTAAAACAAGATTTCTTGTCTCTATCACAGACATTAGATTAGCGAAAACATTAGAAAAACGTGTACAATGGAACAACGAGACTCATTTCGCATTACGCGATTCGTAGCCCTTTATCGCGGCGATAAAATCACGGCCGGCGGGCGGCGGGAAGACGGGGCGGTGGGGCGGTAGTAGGTGGTAGGGGTAGGGCGGGAGTGGGGAGCGCGGACTCGGTCGAGTGTATAAATAGAAATAGGAAGACACATTAAGTATAAAAGCTCGACATGAAAGCTCGACTTAGAATCCGGTGAAGTGTTCGAGATATTGCCCAGTCAAAAGCACGGATTGATTACTTTTGCTAGATCGTAAAGCACTGATTCACGATGCAATTGCTATGTGCATTTTTATGCACAATACCTGCTATTACTAATTCCTGGTGTTAAATTTAATCTAAAATTCAACTAAAAGAATTAAATAAAATAAATGGAACAAAATGTGAATATTATTTGCAACCTGTTGAATATTGAAAATTGAAGTTATTATTAACTTCCCGTAGGGTAAGTTATAGTAATCGCAAAAATCGAAAATGAAAAATTTATATATCTTTACGTTTCAGAGATTTCTGAACATTTTGGCATACCTTAAAAAAAATGTATATATGTATCTCCGACGATTTTGGGAACACGGTTGAACGGATTTTTAAAAAAAAAATCCTCTAAAAAGGTCTATTCTTTTCAAAAATTTAAAATCTCCTAAAAATCCAACTCTTTCAAAGTTTAAAAAAAAAATTAAATTTAAATTTTTGGTATGGAAAGTTCCAGCAATTTGCCTTAAGGCACGATGCCATTTACCACTAGTTTTCATAGAATTCAAAAACACATGAAGAGCGTATATTCACTCCTATAGACAAAAATATGAAAGAAATTCATAAATTAGAGTGTATGCAATTTTTAAATTGCACAATAAGGATTCGGTTGTACTATTTACAAAAATTATGCGAGTAAAAGGTACTACCATCGATATCCAAAAACAAGTAAAGTTAAGAATTTTCACCAACAATATTTGAAAGTAGAGGGAAAAAATTGTATAACCAGTTATCACCTTGTTTCTTACGATGCAGCTATCGGGAGCTAAACGGGAAGGTTTAAAAAACCATAACAAAAATATTTTCTTTCGTTGTTAAACTTTTTCTTTTGGTTGTGAGCTCTTGTTTAGTTCACAAGACCCTAATATGAATTCTAAGTATACGTCAGTTAATTGCTTTATACATTTTTTTGTTAATTTTAATTTAGATTCAACAGTTTTTATATAACATCTATAAAAGCTAACACGTGGATGGGGTAAAAACTAAACATTTACCTTGACAACGGTGTAAACAATAAAAAATTGTAAATTAAGTTAAAAATAGCAATTTTACAAGAGGTAAATTCAATCAATAATTATTCCAACTCTGCTGAATAATGTTTGTGACAAAATACCAGATCAAGGTTATTTACAATGTTTAGTCTCTGTAAAATATGCACCCATGATGTTTATATTTTGCATTGATTGAATAATGTAGCTATTATTTTGTAAAATCCATTTAAAATTAAAAATAAGACGTTGGTCCTAATTGCCTCGTCGTTGTCTCAATTTACCCTAAAAAGGACCAGGTTATAAATTTTTGGAAAAACAGCAATAGAACACATTTTTACATTGGTGAATTAGCTGGGTGTTTCACTAAACATAGTCAGATAGTTGTTAGTTTAATATATGTTATTTGTTGTGAAATTATAGGTTAGGTTTTTATAATATAATTGATCAAAGTCAAATTGGATCTTTGTGCTCCGCCCTACTATATCTTAAAAAAATACTTTATACAAATATTATATTATTATTTCTACTCCGATTATTTAGTATTTATCAAGTGAGAGATATTAAAATTATATTTTCCACATTATTAATAAAAATCAAATATTTTGATAGAATTAATTTGAATTTTCATCGATAATCATTATGCAAAAATATTTAAATAGTATTTATAAGCATTAATTAGTTAGTGTGTAATGAACAAATTATTGGAACAAAAAAATTAAATTCAGTAGTAACAAAATTAAACAAAATTTATAATAGACAAATTTAAAATTGTACAGTAACAAATTTAAACTAATTTCATAAATAACAAATTGATAAAAATATTAAATATTGTGGATAAAATATGTTAGCATTATCCCAGTTTTGATGCACAATGTTACCGATAAATTGAAATAATGTCACATACATATTGAAGCGCTAAACTTACTAAACGAAATTTGTTGTATAATTGATAAGCATTTAAAAATAGTTCATTCGGACACCTCATTGTAAAATAATTACATGGAAAGCTCTCATACTAAATTCTCTTGATCCGATTTGGACTTTATAATACAGCTTACAGACCTGTTTCAGGTAGAAACACAATTATTATTATTATGACAACACTTGCTACGGTGCTCATTAGTCGTGAAAATCTAGGTAAATCATCAAAAATATATACAAACCCTATACCAACAAAGTCGACCCATTCGTCCTCAATTCATGCAAGTTATATCTATTAATGTTTCCTTTACAACCGATGTCGACTTTGTAACAAACACATCAAACAATGACAGGAGAGTGATATCGGTCATTATTTCTCAATAAACCCGTGGTGGTGTTTTCGCGTGCGAGTGTCTGTAAAAAATAAGTGGCCGCAAGTCTTATTTGCAGCGCGTTACTTACTGCCTGACCGAGCGGCAAGAGCAAGGAAATCGATAATGTTTACCTGAAGCTATTCGTCGCTTTTGAGCAGAGGGTAAATGACACAAATTTGTTATGTTCAATTTTATATGGAGAACGATCTTGTAATACATGAGTTTTTTTGTCTTTATTAAATTATTTAATATTTAACCTGTTAACCCGTGATTGACGAGTATTGTCGTTATGGAGAAGTGGCAGAAATTTTGTACATTGACGCGTCATGCGTATAAATCGTTAATTAAAGGTTAGTTAAATAGCAATTTTTGAAAAAAAAACGTATGGGACAATTTTGCCGTAAAATAGACTAATATTTTGACAAGACTATATTACGCTGCGTTTGCCATACAGAATGGTACTAAAAGCTGTAAAAATGCTATGTGGGTATTATACAGTCAGTGCGTTTTTTGATATAAAACCTAATCTAGAATCTTATCATAAGTGCATCTATCTGATGTGTCATAATAATGCATGCGGAAAGTTAGATTCTATATGTCAGGTTGCAAAGCAACATAACATAACATAACATTTTGACAGTTTTTTGTACCATTTTATATGAAAAGCGCAGCGTAACATATCCTTGCCATAACATTGGTCTATTTTGTGGCAGAATTGGCCGGTTATTCCTAAATTCCAAGATATTTGGAATAGTTTGAGTCTATGACGTCATAAAATTAATAGTTGTAAGAAGCATTTCACCTTAAACAAATTTGCGAGAATTGCCCGATTTGTGTAATTCAAACTTAGATTTTTAGTTTACATTTTCTATTGTTTATTTTGAAAATGGTTTTGGCTTCTGATCAGAAACTATTTTTAAATATATAAACTTAATTAAATTTATTCTGTCTTAATTTAACATGTAGAGTAGGTCGGGGCACAAAGATCCAATTTGACTTTAAGTAATTATACTGTTTTAACCAAATGAACTGCATCATAACACATAACACGTATCAAATAAACAACTATCAAAAATTTGTCACCTGTAAAATAGGACAGCTAGCGGACAAACAGATACCATGTCCTACTTTTAATTTTTAGGAGATTTTTCGAAATAATAGCTACAATATTCGACCAATGCAAAATATAAATTTTATGAGCACATTTTTAACAAAAAAACATTCATCAGCAGAGTTGCAATAACTATTAATTTAATGTATCTTTCTTAAAATTAGGTTTTATTAACTTAATATACATTCTTATTTACAATCATTTATTGTGCACAGCTTTGCCAGGGTAAAAGTTCAGTTGGTCCTTTTTACCCCACCCACATATAAGCTTTTGTAGAGGTTATTTAAAAAATCCGTTGAATCTAACTGAAAAATAACAATACATCTTATAAACAATTAAATAACATATACTGAAAAATTATATTTGGCTCTCGTAAACTAAACAACAGTGCTCATAACCAAAAAAACTAACAATGAAAAAATTACATTTTGTTGTAGATTTTGTAACATGAACTGTAATCTCCTGATAGCGACTTCGTAGGAATCAAGGTAATTATAGATCAAGGTGGTTACAGATCTTTTGCCTTCTACTTTCAAATATTGCTGTTAAAAAAATTATCACTTCACTCGTTTTTGAGATGTTGGTGTGAACCTTATTACACGTCGACCTTTAGCACCGCTCTACCCTATTTGCTTATTGTTTGGTTAACCAAAAGCTTCAAATTCCAAAATCGTGCCTTAAGGCAAATTGCTGGAACTTACCGTACCAAAAAATTTTTTTTTTAAAGATTAACATTTTTGAAAAAAAATTACTTTAAAAAAAATTAGATTTTTGAGAAACTATAAATTTTTGTCAAAAACTTACTTTTTTTTGAAAAAAAAGACTTTTTGAAGAAAAATTTATTTTGAAATATTTTGGAAATTCTGAACTTTTTTTAAAGCAATCGTACTGCATTAACTGCATAGAGACAAAATGTCAAAGCGCGTAAGCGCCGCGTCGCCGTATAACGGATAAACATTGGTACGGAACTCATAGGAATGTAAACAAAATTTATACTTATTGGTAAAATCTCTATAAAATATCTGACAATTTGATGTGCATATGTCTAATGATCATTTTTGACCACCAAATGGCATTTTTTTACTTTTTTTATTAGATCTCCGAAAGCGCTAGACCTGCCGTCATGAAAATTAATCAGTTTTTCACCTTGTCTATAAAAGTAAACTGTTTTTTGGAATATTAAAATCGGACGCTCCGTTCTCATAAAAACTGATTTACCATTTTTGGCACTTTTTGCCCCGTATCTTCGGAACGGCTAGACCTGCCTTTGCCAAAAACTAATCAGCACGTCTCCTTATCAATTCGAATCGAATGTTTTTTGAGTTATTCAAATCGGTTGATCGGTGTTCCCGAAATCGTCGACGAAAATTCGTATCCGCACACACGCACATACACACACACGCATACATTCATTTTTTCAGAGTATGCCAAAATGTTCAGAAGGTTTTGAAACGTAAAGATATATAAAAATTTTCATTTTCGATTTTTTTGCGATTACTATAACTTGCCCTACGGGAAGTTAAAAATTCCACGATTGTAAAATAATCCCATATTTTTTATCTGATACTTCTTACCAGCGCTACATGCTCTGTGAAGTATTAGTCGCAGTGTTCGATGAGCGCGCCACAGTTAACTGGTTAATTGACACGACATAAAAAGATGCCACTAAAAATATAAGATAAAACCGAGCATTGTCATAAACCGGTTGAAAATATAACTGCTTTTGATATAGCACCGCCGCCATCGGTCAGAGTTGATTCTCGTAAAAGTGCTTTATATCTGTACTTTTCGCCGCGGAACGGACATACCGTCGCGGTCGTGTTTATGACCCACATTCGATGACCATTACACGGCACAGTGATATATGTTGTTTTCACACTCGGAACCGAGGATCGGACTTGTGTAATGTACCCGATTCGATGATTTCAAACAAGATAGAGGTATCTCTTAGTCGGCAAATTATACTATCGCTCTCCGTTTGCACTATTGTTAACCCACAACTGGGTAATGTAAATCGAGAACCAGGAGGACACCAGGGGGCGGAATGGATGACGGATCGGATAATCATGCAAAGGCCATTTGAATACTATTGCTAAATCCTTTTGTTCAATGAACAAATACTAAATGATTTTACTAAAGTTTTTTTTATTATCTCTTTTATTTACAACTGTCCAGTAAAGGACATTCAATAAGTTTGATGAATTTACAATAGTCGGTTGAAAAGGGACATTGTATACTACAAGGGCATGTTGGAAAAAAAACTCAGTAGTTGTTTTTCCATTCGATATGAAATTCACAATATTTTATTGATAATTATATAATTTTTTTACTATTTACTTATTAAATAATTTCTTATAAATAATGATTAAGTTATTTCCATTTTTTATCAGTAGAGTTAACTAAAGATAATAAAGTTTTGCTAGTTTTTTGTTTTTTTTTCAAAATATTTTTTTTAACTTTTCGTATTTTCGGAAAGGCAGTTCAGCGGTTTTAGAGAACCATTTAAAAAAGAAAAAAAAATGCCATTTGGAGGGCAAAAATGATCATTAGACATATGCTCATCAAATTATTAGTTATTTTATAGAGATTTTAATTACAAGTATAAATTTTATTTATCCGTTAGAATGCGACGCGGCGCTTACGCGCTTAGTTATTTTGTCTTTACGCAGCTACTGAAACGCGATTGCTATGAGAAAAAAATTATTATTATCAATTAATTGACTTTGATAAGCCGGAATTTTTTCGACTTTCAAATATTTCGAAAAAAGTTTGTGTATATAATTAAAGATGTTTCATCTAGTATTTTATAAATACGTTTGTGCCAGGGTACGGTAGTGACAGTCGTGATCACAGCTAAGCTATACTGATTTTGGCATAGGTTCCAAAGGGAAAAGATGAAATATGTTCGTTCGAACAAGTTCTCATTATTGTAATTAGTCAGGACACTACATTATCATGATCTGTATTTAAGGAAAATTGACGAATGTTCAAATTACCATTTGATTTACCTTTCTTCCACAACAAAATTATTGCTGATAAAAAAAGTAGCACGACCGTACCCGGTCTTTTTTACTGTACCAAATTATTACATATAAAATAATTTATAAGGGCATGTTTTAATATTTGATAGGATTTAATCCAATAAAATTTATAATTATAATTATATTTATTTTTTTGTTGTTATTTAAAATATTTCAATATATTTAGTAAAACTGTAGACGATTGAGAAAAGCCAAAACACATGCATTGACTAAAGTTTCGATAAATCCAAATTTTTGTTCAAAATTATGATTATCCAACCACGCGTTAAATAAGTAATCTGTCTCATATGGATCTGCCTCAGAACTTTTCTTTCGTGTTTTATAATTTCTCGGAAAACATGTTGATGTGAAAATTGATCTCATCATATTTTCTATATTTTCGTATTATTTGTTTACTTGTTTACGTTACCTGTTGTCGATGTTATTTTATTGCACATACTGTGATCTTCAATAACGGCCTTTTGGAATGAATTTCTATGAACAACAATAAAAGAATAAAATTCTTTGTATTGTCTCTAAGATACTATTTGATTATTGGTAATTATTTCTAAGCTTGAAAAATAAGTATAAAATTTCAAATTTGTTTTTATATTATATATTAGTTTACATAAATTATTACATTATTTATATAATGTAACAATTTATGAAATAATTACATTATTTGAATTTAACACGATTTAATTTTGGGCCCACGGATTTCTTTTTTTTTTGAAAATGTTATAAAAAAAACACCGAATATTTTTTTTTTTAAATTAAATTCTTCTGATTTATAATCGAAAATAATGCCATTGCCTCGGCTGGCCATGCAGTAGTTACAAACATGTTAGTCAACAGTAAAAATAAGTTAGATGGCCGACCCTATATTTATAGGAAAGGGTTTGTTAATTTTTGTTTAAATATAAGCCGAATGTTATACATACGGTTTGTGAAAGTGCACATTGACCATTTTTCGTGTGTCAATTAAAATATTATCACATTTCTCGAATTACGCCGCTGATTATATTTTCATTCAGCTCCTGAAAAAAATGTACTACGCGGCATAATCCTATGAGCATTAAAAGCTCAGCTAACTCCGCACAACTTCCCGAATTGTACATTTGACAGGTGTGTTTATTTACACGCTCGTTTTAAACTTTGCATAACAAAATTGCCCGAAAGCACAAACGATCGGTTTAATATTTAATTAGCGAGAGCGTTGTCAAAAACTTTTGTTGTAAACAAGTTGTATTTAATACTTAATAGCGTATTTGTTTTAAAAATACGACCGGAGCGTTCAAAGTTCGTAGACTTGAGAGAAAATGACTTGAATAATTTGTCGCTCTCCGGAGCTCTGGCCCTTGGAATGCAAAATATTATGCCGATGCGCAAACACTCTCTCTCCTCTCGCCCTGAAGAAACAACGGCCCGAAGGATCGAGCAGATCGAGCAGATCGAGCACATCGAGCAGATCGAGCCCTAGCCGAATTTCGACAGGCTTTTTCGTACATTTAGAGCCCAGACGATGGCAACTTCATTTTTCCATTTATTTATTTACTCTTCATATAATATTCATTTCGATACGCTCTACCTTATTTGCTTATTTGAGATATACATTTGATATATTTGGTAATGTATCATGTAACATACTTCAATAATGACACAAGTCGTTTCTCATTAATTGGACCATTTTGATATATTAAATATATATATGCTTCTGAGGAGATATTTATATTTCCTTGACGATTCAAGCTATTTTTTAACTCCACGTAGGATAAGTTATAGTAATCACAAAAAATAAAATAAATTAAAAAAAATTTTTTTTGCATATCTTTAAGTTTCAAAGGCTTTAGAATATTTCAGCATAACTTAAAAAAAACTGTAGCTTGTGCGTGTGTGAGTGTATGTGTGTATAGTATGTATGTACGTAAGGGCGGATACGTATTTTTGTCGACGTATCGGAAACACGGAATTTGAATAATTCAAAAAATATTCTAATTATATTTTTTATTTTATTATTTAATTCTAAGTAGATAGGTCCACCAAACGCAAGTGCGTATTATATATTTTTACATTTCGTTACATCTTGTAATTTTTGTTTAATTGCTTGATTATCTACATAAGTTATAAAATCTATTGAACTAAAAGAAATTCCTTATCGTGAATATTTTTCTAGAAAAAAAAATATTTTCCGTTACTAATAAATTCTATAAATGTAAAAATATATAGATGCGATTTTGAGATTTACAGATATTAATGTAAAATGAACTTTTTTTATTTTGGTTCTAGAAGTATTTCTATATGTCTTTTGCAAACAGTTTGCCAAAATGTTTGCATCGATTGAAAACATTTAAATTCACTGTAGAATACAAAGTTTTTCATAAGTAAAAATCGCGAGCCGATTTTAATAATTTATTAACCCATCGAAAGGCATTATCTGGGTACTCTAATTATAAATTTCAGGAAAAGATCTACATGCTCATTCTTTTGCAATTAAATATTCAAAAAAAAGTTTTTCAAAAATTACAAAAACTTTGTTAGATTTTAATTATTCACCGATCTTTGGCAAAAATCAACATAGCCGTTTTTTATAATTGATATTTCAAAACAATTTTATTTATCCACGTTAAAAAATCCCAATTTGATTGAGTGCTGTATAATTGTATGTAAACATTGGTCAGCTATAATTTTTTCTATAAAAACCTATAAGAGTCCTATAAGCTGTTGTAATGATTAATTAATTAGTAACAACGTCTATTTTTTATTGCTGGCAACCCAAACAGTTGTTTTATCTCTATAAATTTTATTACTACAATTCCTGTAGTAATAATGCTTTCTATTGATGCGTCAATGCCGGTAAAGGCTTTATTCACTCGAAACAAATTGCTATTTATATTTCCAAGTGGCACTACTGCTTGACATCAGGCTGCCCGTGGTGGGTATCGACATTTGATTAAAATCTTATAGCTTCAACCACTAATCCACTGGCAATCCCAATCAAAATAAATAGTAACAATTTTAAAATTTTAGTATAATTCTTATTGATAAACTCTATTTTTCCAATAGAACTTCATTTTGGGAATTTTTTTTACCTCTTGATAGTTTAAAAATTATTTATAATAAATAAATAGATAATGGGTATAGTTTGAATTGTACGTAAAGTTATAGCTAATATGTAACTCAACGTAAAATTAGCTTACAAAGAATTTAATATATATAGACGTAGGTCACTTTTAAAATAAACGGTGCAATTATTTTATTTTGAATCACAATCTCAAAACAAGCGATAATAATATTACGCAAAATGTTTTGTTTTACCTGTAGTAGAATTTTTGATTAGGCTATTGCATATATCACATATGTTTCGTTTCGTAACACTAATGGAGAACTTGCACGCAATTTTGTTTTAGTTTTACTTATTGATGTTCTGGATAGATAAAATTATTAAAAGAATAATACATGTTATCCACGAATAATAAGAATTTGTCGATTATATAGGATAGTAATAGATTTTGTAATTACAAAAAGAAAATTCTAAGAAATTTTATATTTACAAATCTATCTATCTTCTTAATGTACTCTGGTCGGTTCGGGTAGAGACATTTATGAGATTTTTTAAAAGCCGCAAAAAGCAAACAAAATTTTTACTCTTTTTTTATAAATTATTAATTAAAGTTCAAAAAAGTCATAAAGTTTTAACTCTAGAAAGTGACGAACGTGGACAAGAGGTCACAAAAAAATGGTGACATTAAAAAATACAACTTTTTGATATTCTCAATTTTTTTATTAGTTGATTACTGTTCTGAATTTAGTTGGTGAGCGCAGTTTATACTTAAGGAAAGTTGATAAAGAAGATTTTGTAAACATTTCAAGTAAATCGTATAAAAAAATACATTTAAGAAAAAAGCTCATTTATGGAGGAGGGTAACAGTGGAGGATTATTGTGGTTAAACAGCTATATCTCCAAAAATAATTTATATTTTGAAAAATCTTTTTGTACATATATTCTTGAATAGTTAAGCATTGAATGTAGAAATAGACAAATCATAACAACAGCCTATGGGACTCTTGAGTTAAAATTGCTGTCCAATTTATAAAAAAAAACTAATGGAGCATGGCATCGTGCCTCATGGCAAATAGATGGTACATCTCGTGCAGTAATTTGAAACTTTTAGAAGTTTTTAAAGACTTTGAACACAGATTTTTAAAACTTAAAAAAAAATATTTTTAAAAAAAACAGCCCTGCGTAGCTGTTATAAAGAGGAAGCGCGTATGCGCCGGTTAGCAGTCTAACAGTTGGCATTATAAATCTCGGTACGAAACCCATGAAATTGTAAACAAAATTTGCACTTATTATTAAAATCTCTATGAAATATCAATACATAGAATTCGATGTACATATGTCTAATGATCATTTTTGACGGCCAAATGGCATATTTTTTTAAATTTTATTAAATGTCCGAAACCGCCAGACCTGTCTTCTCAAAAATTGAACTAGTTCTTCACTTTGTCTATACAAGTAAAATGTTTTATTGAATTATTGAAATCGCACGCTCCGTTTTCTTGAAAACTGAGTTATCGTTTTTGCCACTTTTTGCCCCATATCTTCGGAACGGCTAGACCTGCCTTTGCCAAAAACTAATCAACACGTCTCCTTATCAATACGAATCGAATGTTTTTTGAATTATTCAAATCGCTTCATCCGTGTTCCCGAAATCGTCGACAAATTTTGTATCCGCACACATACACACACTCATATATCAATTTTTTCTAAGGTGTGCCAAAATGTTCAGAAACCTCTAAAACGTAAAGATATATAAAAAAAATTATTTTTGATTTTTTTGCGATTACTATAACTTACCCTACGGGAAGTTAAAAATGATAAAATAAATTAGTTGATTATATAATAAAATATTAGAAGATTAGAAAGATTTAAAAAAAGGGTTAGAAGAAACAGAAAAAATTACCTGTATGATTGATCATACACTAACACTTTTTCACTACAAACGATTTTATCAATAAAGTGTGTTTTTATTAACTTCTTTTCAGACAAAGAACAAATTTTGCAATTCAAAGTTATTAGTTGGGTGTTTTTCTTACATAGCAAACTCGAAAAAGACTGTTCTTGAACAGTTCTGCCTTGAAACCATAAAAAAATAGATTGTTTAAAAATTCTAGACCAGAAAAACCCGTTAAGACAAACCATCAGAAATTAGATAAATTACTATAACTTACTCACTACATGTTAAAAATTACCCTTATTCTAAAATGTGTATAAGAGTTTTTTTTACAAATAGCTAATACTGTAGTGCACTTTTATACTAATTCCTATATCATCCCTTATAATAGTTCTATGTTAGACGTGTCGGTTACCAACTTTAGCAACCGTCGATCCGTACCGAAATCAAGTGATACTTGTAGGAATGCCTCGAATGCTCCCTCGGAAAATCTCGCGTTCATTCATGTCTGACATGCTTACGAGAAACGAGCAACTTAATCCGTTTTATTTAAGAGATTCGTGTTCTTTTTAATTAACGTCGATGTGCGTTTACAAGAAAGACATTCTTTGATGACAGAATTAAACCCACGGTGCCCTTCGACAAGATAATAAATAATTTTAAATTTAGAGCAAGGAAATGTTAAAGGAAGTAAAATATACTAGTGGTGCATCGTGCCTTAAGGCAAATTGGTGAAATTTTCCGTATCGTAATTTAAGATTTTTTAATTATTTTTTAAATCTTACAGTTAACCATTAGAATTGCTGGTATGGAACGGGACTTTAGAATTCAAGATACATAAACATATGAACAATGATATTTATTTATTTTGTTATTCACAAAAAAGCCGTAGTCAACAATAATGAATATTTCTTATGTTTGTTGTCAAGCTTATTTATAATAAATAATTAAAGTAAATTTATATTATAGTAGGATAAAATAGTACATATGGATTAGATTTTTTTAGCAAATTCAAAAGTTTTAGAGTATTTTGATTTTTGTTTTCAAGTTTTACAGTTGAACATTGTATAACTTGGTACGGAACCCATAGAAATGTTAAAAAAATTAGAACTTATTTTTGAATTCTCTATAAAATATCTAATAATTTCAGGTGCACATATCTAATGATCATTTTTGACCGCCATATAGCATTTTTGTTTTCATTTTCTTTTATTGGATGTTTAAAATTGCTGAACCTGTCTTCTCAAAAATTCCATAAATGTTTTATTCTGTCAATACAAGTAAGATGTTATCAGAATCATTCAAATTGAACAATCGAAACCTGAATTGCTATTGGTACTTTTTGTCTTGTATTTTCGAAACGGCTGGTTTCGAAACGTGGACTGCCAAAAATTAATCAGGACGTCTCACTTCCAATAGTAATCGAATGAATCATTCAAATCGTTGAATCTGTGCTTTTGAAATCGTCGACAAAATATATAAAAAAATCATCAATTTTTTTCTATGGTATGCAAAATTGTTCAGAGTAGGTCTTGAAACGTGAAGTTATGCAAAAATTTTCATTGTTTGCGATTAAAATATTTCACCCTACGGAAAGTTAAGAACACCAGATTTTTGCAGATTTCAGTTTTATTTCAATTATTTCACTGAATTATATATATTCATATTTTTGGTGATAACATGAGTATTCTACCTATGTTCTTCCACTATTAAGATAAGCTATAATATATTACAATACAATTAAGTACAACATATAATTTCCTAATTATTTTTGAAAAAAAAAATTAAGTGACACTTTTCTAAAAAAAACACGATTCTTATAGTGAATATTACTGAAAATCTACGATTTGAAAACTTCATTTTTTCACATTTTAGGATATTAGTAAAACTCGAACTCTTTTGAGATTCTTATTCTTTGAGATACTTGCAATTAAGTCTAGCATACAATTTCCTAATTATTTTTGATAAAAAAAGAAGTAACACTTTGCTAAAAAAACACGATTTTTATAGTAAATATTACTGAAAATCTACGTTTTGAAAACCTTTTTTATTTTGAAAAACTTGAATATCTTTGAGATTTTTGTATTGTAGCGTGCATATTATTTAAATAATATTATATGATTTAGTTTAGTTTAGTTAAATGTATTGCAGCTATGCTGAGGCTTGCAGCGCTGAGTGTATCTGTTGACAGAAATTAAACACAAACACGCTCGAGTCTCTAGCGCATAGCCTAGTTATAGGAATCCTAGAGGCAAAAATTATTTTAAAGATTCCCATTAGTGCGAGGGAGATTGAATAATTTTTGCCTACGGGGAAAGAGAAAAAGTAACAGAAATGCTGTGACGAACAAATTCGATTCAATCCCCACCGAAAATCAGGGTGGACATTTTTGTATAAAAGGCACAGCATTCCTGTTAAAAAGAGAGTCAGTGTTTTAGTTTTGATTTTAACGCATTTAATTAAAAGATACAGAAATTTTGACCTGGGTTCGCCGGCATTTCTGATACTAAATTAAATGCAGAAATAATTAATATTAAAGTAGTTAGTTTTCCGTTTAGTAGTGAAATACTGAGATTTTGACCTGGGTTCGCCGGCATCTCTGAAATTCGAACTAAACGCGAAAACTATTACTGGAAAAGTTGAAAACTTTAGACAGGGCTCCGAACAACGTTCGCTGACCAAATACAGAAATTTTGACCTGGGTTCGCCGGCATTTCTGACATTGGATTTGAACGTTACCGGTGGATTAATTAATAAAACAACTTAGTCCTGCTAAGCTGTTTTAGATAACTTAATCAACCGTACGAGTTGTTCTTCGTAACAAGATAGGGAGTTGTGTTTTAATGTATAATTAATGTAATAAGTGACTTTTATTAGTGTCTGTACGAATCCAAAATCTAAAGATAATACATGTTTTATAACTTATAGTGGTTTTCTTTATTGCATAACTGGTGCGAAAGTGAGAATTTAATAAGTTTATAAAATCTAGTGTTATAAACTGGCGCCCAAACGAGCGGGCAGAGCTAAAAAAGACACTGTTATTGAAAAAGACATTAATCCGAACACAATGGAATTCTCAGTTACTGAAGAAATGCTATCACGCGTTTTAAATTGTGCGACGGCTAGAAACGTTCCGCCAGGTAGTTTTTCAAAGTGCGATTACAAATTCGACGGATCTCGCGATGCGCATAAGGCTCAGGAATTCGTAGAAAAAATTGTTATCTACAAGAAATATGAACAAATCCCTGATGAAAGAGCCATCCGCGAGATGCCTTTACTATTGACAGGTGAGGCAACAGTATGGTGGAAGGGTGTGGAATCGGAAATCCACACCTGGACAGACGTTATCACCAACCTGCAGGAATCATTCGCACCCACACGCCCGGACTACTTAATTTTTTCGGAATTATTCGAGCGTCAGAAGGAGAAAGAGAACGTAGACAAATTCATAGCGCATAAGCGAGCTTTGTTTGCGGAATTGTCAACGAAGACAGTAGAAAGGACGCAAATTGACATGATATACGGTCTCTTAACCTTAAAATTAAGAAAGTGCGTTGATCGAAGTAGCGTCAACACATTTAACGAACTACTGACAAGGTGTCGAACGGTGCAGCAGAACATACAGGAAGCCACATCGTTGCAAGAAACTATAAAGTGTTCGCACTGCAGAAAATTCGGACACGAAAAAGAAGACTGCAGAAAATTTGTGCAACAAACCCTGCCTCAGAGAAAACCGCTAATTGAAAATCAGCTAATTTGCTATGGCTGCGGAGAGAAGGGTTTTGTGCGAAGTAAGTGTCCAAGATGCAACTCGAAACCAAAAATTGAGGATTCACCGTTAGCTTTTTTCGCGTTGGGTGCAAAAACAGATGTTGCAATAAACAAATCAAGATGCACAATCTGTAGGAACCACAAAAGAAAACGGCCGGAAAGCGATGAAACCGACATTTTGTGGATGCATCATCACGCAGACATAGGATTACCTAACGCAGGTATCTGTTCACGGCCCGTAATCCGAATGTCTATACAGGGATCTACTGGAGCAGGCTATATAGACACCGGAGCACGCAGAAGTTTGGCAGGCGCGAGCCTGTACGCGGTTTTGAAGGAGACTGGTCATCGCTTCGAACCTGTAATTATGCAGGTAACGCTTGCAGACGGCGTTGCAAAACGCGAACAAGTGTTAATGACATGCACGATTGTACGTGTGGAAGGTCGCGCCGTGCCGGTAGAATTCGTAATATTACCAAAAGCAAAAAATAGTCGCACGCTGCTGGGGGTCGATTTTCTTACGAAGGCTGGAATAATACTTGATATGGCAAACGGTCAATGGTATTTTAATAATGACACGAGCAGAAGTTTTAAGTTTTTAAAGGAAGACCAGGTAACCGCACAAATGAATATGGTTTCGGTCGAACCAACGCCGGAAGAAATAGACGATCGGAATAAATATGATCCGACGTTTATAGAAGAGCTCTTTAGAGATTCGCTGCCGTTAAACTGTGAATTGGAATACCCCATGTATGCTCACCTAGCAGCGATCGACATGACTATAGATTTGCGAGAGGACGAAGCGACCGCGCTGACCGAAACACAACGGGGTGCCTGGAATCAGCTGCTTGACGAGTTCGATGACCTCTTTGCCGAAAATGGAACGGCTTGTGCGTACGTACAGCATCGCATAACTGTGACGGAGGACACGCCCATTGCGTTACCACCGTATAGGATGACTCCAAGGCGAAAAGGAGGAGCTGAAGACAGGCATAGACAAGCTGATGAAACTTTGGCACACAATCTGCGGACCGACGCAAGCTCTTATGCTCTAGGGGGAGCATTACTCCAGGGGGAGGAAGAGGACGAGCGGCCCGTGGAATATGCTAGCCGACTACGAGTCAATCCGCTACGGCGTAGAGGTCGTCCAAGGAAACGCTAGCATGCAGGAGATGCCCGCTGTTGATTCTGGACCGTTAGCTGGCACTTAAACGATCCAGAGGGGGAGGATGTAGCGTGCATATTATTTAAATAATATTATATGATTTAGTTTAGTTTAGTTAAATGTATTGCAGCTATGCTGAGGCTTGCAGCGCTGAGTGTATCTGTTGACAGAAATTAAACACAAACACGCTCGAGTCTCTAGCGCATAGCCTAGTTATAGGAATCCTAGAGGCAAAAATTATTTTAAAGATTCCCATTAGTGCGAGGGAGATTGAATAATTTTTGCCTACGGGGAAAGAGAAAAAGTAACAGAAATGCTGTGACGAACAAATTCGATTCAATCCCCACCGAAAATCAGGGTGGACATTTTTGTATAAAAGGCACAGCATTCCTGTTAAAAAGAGAGTCAGTGTTTTAGTTTTGATTTTAACGCATTTAATTAAAAGATACAGAAATTTTGACCTGGGTTCGCCGGCATTTCTGATACTAAATTAAATGCAGAAATAATTAATATTAAAGTAGTTAGTTTTCCGTTTAGTAGTGAAATACTGAGATTTTGACCTGGGTTCGCCGGCATCTCTGAAATTCGAACTAAACGCGAAAACTATTACTGGAAAAGTTGAAAACTTTAGACAGGGCTCCGAACAACGTTCGCTGACCAAATACAGAAATTTTGACCTGGGTTCGCCGGCATTTCTGACATTGGATTTGAACGTTACCGGTGGATTAATTAATAAAACAACTTAGTCCTGCTAAGCTGTTTTAGATAACTTAATCAACCGTACGAGTTGTTCTTCGTAACAAGATAGGGAGTTGTGTTTTAATGTATAATTAATGTAATAAGTGACTTTTATTAGTGTCTGTACGAATCCAAAATCTAAAGATAATACATGTTTTATAACTTATAGTGGTTTTCTTTATTGCATAACTGGTGCGAAAGTGAGAATTTAATAAGTTTATAAAATCTAGTGTTATAGTATTTTTTATATTGGGTTAATGTCACTTGCAAGATACAAGAGTCTTGAAATGTAGAATTGCAAGAGAATATTTAATTGCCTCATTTTGCAATTTTAATCTCACTTACATTATGTAAAATCAAAATGTTCTATAAAAGTTATTAGCTTATTATATAATTATTAGTGTTTCAATTATACTAATTTACTTATTTCCTCGAAAATCTAATTCACGCTAAATTCTTAAACCTCAAAATATAATAATCATTAAAGACGGATTAATTCATATAGAGAATAATAATCATTTGCCAACTTCCAAACTTATACAAGATTCATTATAAATCTTGATGTAAGCTTATTATGTTTCCTTGTTCATTATGAAGCATTATATAATAAATATCACAAATATTTGATATTACATACACGTATATATATATATATATATATATATATATATATATGAATTTTTCCTAAATTATTGGCATTATATGATAAGGTTTCTAAAAGATATCATATATCATTATATTGTAATAATGCGTAATTGTAAACCAATGATGTTTCAAATTTTGGGTTAATATCTGAAAGGTCACTTCATAAAAGATACTCTTTCTTATGATTGCATTAGGTTTCTAGGGTAATAAACTAACTAATCGATTGTATGATGAATTATTTAACATCGATGAGCTAATTTCTGGTATAAATAATGACGACGCTGGTATTATCCGTGCACTTCGTATATATAAAATGATGAAAAGATAATTTTACTTTCTAAAAGGAGGTCTGTCTTGGAATAAAATTGAGAAAAGGATTTTATCAATAAATTATGAATATAATTTTGTAAATTGGCATGTAAATATGCCAATATGATAATGAACATAATTCAAGAAAAGTACAGGTGAAGCAAAACCTATTTCGCAAAACAAAAGAAAGTGTTTTGAAAATAATTAACTTTAAAGACAAGTATAGTAGGGCGGGGCACAAAAGTCCAATTTTACTTTCTGTAATTATACTGTCTAAACCAAACGAACTACATTGTAACACATAATACGTATCAAAAAAACAAAAATCGAACTGTGAACGAACTGTTAATAAATTTCCAGGATAATATCTAATTATAGACCTATGTCGTTTCTAATATTTTTCTAAAATTTGTCATCTGTCCCTTTTTACGCCATAGGCAAGGTAAAATGGGATAGTCAGGGTAAAAAGGAGCACACAGATCTAATGTCGTCTCATTTTTAAATTTGAAATAACTGCTACATTATTTAACCAATGTAAAATATAAATTTCATGGGTACATTTTTTACAAAGATAACACAGTATATAACCTTGAGCTGGTATCTTGTAAGAAATATTTACCAGCAGAATTGAAATAAATTTTTATTCAATTTATTTTTTGTAAAATTTCCTCTTTTAAACTTATTGTACTTTTTTATTTAATTCATCGTTTACTCCATTACCAGGATAAAGGCATTTTTATCAGTCGTTTTTCTTACTCTACTTATATGTAAGCTATTATAAATATTATATAATAACACTTGTTGAATCTTACCTAAAATTAACAATGCAACTTATTTAACAATTAAATAACGTATACTTAAAAATTATATTTAGAAGCCGTTCATTAATTACTTGATCGATTTCTGAAAATGTTTGGACCCCTCTTCCTTTTTGGTGATACGTGGTGATATAAAAAAATTTCCTTCTCTCCCACAATAAAGATTACGTGCATTCTTAGTCCCTAGAAAAAGTGGTGAGTTTTTTTTTTTTGAGAAAATTGTTTTTTTTTTTTTTAATTCACAGGTAATATCTCACTAGACCACCCCCACGCTATGTTTTGTGATTTTATGACAAAATATCCCTTTCCCTTCAAGCCTCACGTAATTAATCGACGTCTCTATAGGTAAACTAAACAACAGTGCTCACAACTAAAAAAACTAGCTGTAACTACTGTTATGGATTTTCAATCATTGCCGTTTATCTCCGGATATTGTAAGAATCTAAATAATGTCTGGTTATACATCTTTTGCACACTACTTTCAAATATTGTTGTTGCAAAATTCTTAACTCTGCTTGTTTTTGAGATATTGGTGGTGAACCATTTACCCATGGATAATTAACCTTGCTCTTACCTATGTAGTTAAGCGAGATATTTGCATTTTACATTAACTTATTACTCAAATTACCTACTAGTTATGCCTGGTTGAAATAATATTATTCGACCAATATTACCATCAAATACTGCCGATAGTTTATATATCTATTACCCGCGACTGAAGGTGTAAATCCTCTCCCCGACAAGTTATCTTCCTAATTTGATGCGAGCAGTAGTGGGCGTGCTACGGCAGTCGATGCACTCGTCGCCGGTCGTCAGCCAGTCAGCCAGTCAGCCAGTCAGCCAGGTATATCGGTCGCTAGTTCGTGGTCTCTAGCAGTCGCGGAATATATATTGCCGATACTTGTTTTCGCGCTGCTATCTGCCATCATCGGCGCGCGTCCTGTTTGCGAGAGCGAGCCGGAATCCGCGATCCGCGAGCGGGAGCAGAACCGAATACGCAGAGCTAGCGTATCAATCTGCGGGCGCCGCGCCGTCCAGACATAGGGACACGCTCACCGCCGCCACCCGCTCAAAAAATCACCCTACTGACACCGAAAAGCGAAAAGCGAAAAGATTCGACGCGCCAACTGCCCGAATCACCTGCACGACCAGCTTCGTCCAGCCACGGCCCCACGACACGCCGTATCGACACCGAATGTGTACTCTGATGTACTACACACTGATAACACACTTTCGGATATTACTTGTCTTGTGTTATAGGAGAGACTGGGTACAGTCGTGTCACTTTTTTATCAGCAATGATTCTGTTAATTTATCAGTTAGTTTCGAGAAAAGTAAATTAAATGCTAATTTGATCATTTGTCTATGAGGAATTATTGTCCTTACATACGTTGGATTAGTCATAAAATCAAATCAAACTAGTTGGACGCATGGCATCGTGCCTTAAAGTAAATTGCTGGAACTTTCCGTACCAAAAGTTATTATTTTTTTAAAAGATTAACATTTTTGGAAAAAAAATTACTCTGAAAAATTATATTTTAGAGAAACTATAAATTTTTGACAAAAAAATCCTTTTTTTGAAAAAAAAGACTTTTTGAAGAAAAGTGTATTTTGAAATATTTTGGAAATTCTGAACTTTTTTTCAAAGCAATCGTACTGCTTTAACTGCATAGAGACGAAATATCGAAGCGTGTAAGCGCCGCATCGCCGTCTAATGGATAAACATTGGTACGGAACCCATAGGAATGTAAACAAAATTTATACTTATTGTTAAAATCTTTATAAAATATCTGATAATTTGATGTGCATATGTCTAATGATCATTTTTGACCGCCAAATGGCATTTTTTTTACTTGTTTCATTAGATCTCCGAAACCGCTGGACCTGCCTTCATGAAAATTTGATCAGATCTTCATCTTGTTAATACAAGTAAAATGTTTTTTGAATTATTTAAATCGAACGCTCCGTTCTCTTAAAAACTGAGTTACCGTTTTTGACACTTTTTGCCCCATATATTCGGAACGGCTAGACCTGCCTTCGCAAAAAACTAATCAGCACGTCTCCTTATCAATAAAAATCGAATGTCTTTTGAATATTCAAATCGCTTCATCCGTGAAATCGTCGATGAAAATCGTGAACAAAATTTGTATCCGAACACACATACACACGCACACACATATACGCACACATACACACACACACATACATCCAGTTTTTCTAAGGTATGCCAAAATATTCAGAATCCTCTGAAACGTAAAGATATATAAAAATTTTCATTTTCGATTTTTTTGCGATTACTGTAACTTACCCTACGGGAAGTTAACTAATGGTGCATGGCATCGTCCCTTAAGGCAAATTGTTGGAACTTTTCGTACTGTTTTTTTTAAGTAATAAAGTTTGTTGAAAACTTTGAAAAAATGAGATTTTTGAAAATTTAGCAATTTTTACAAAAAAAAAACATTTTTTTTTGAATAATTCGATTTTTTTAATTTTTTGAATTTGTTTAAAAATTTGGAATTTTTAAAGCAACTGTGCTACGTGGCTGTGTTAGAGAAGAAATATCGAAGCGCGTAAGCGCCGCATCGGAGCCTAACGAATAAACATTGGTACGAAAAGTGAACAAAATTCATACATATTATTAAAATCTTTATAAAATATCTGATAATTTAATGTGCATATGTCTAATGATCATTTTTGACTCCTATATGGCATTTTCTTTAACTTTTTGTACTCGATCTCCGAATCCGTTACATATGCCTACCCAAAAATCTAATCATTTCTTCATTTTCAATACAAGTAAAATGCTTTTTGAATTATTGAAATCGGACACTCCGTTCTCTCAAAAACTGAATTACCATTTCTGGCACTTTTTGTCGCGTATCTTGGAAATGATTCCTCCTGCCTTGTCGAAAAACAAATCAGAAAATAAAAAACAAATTATCAAATCCCGCCATGGCGTAATTGATAAAAAAGACAGAAGTTCTGATCATCGTCGAAAAATCTTTTTCTTGATGGTTTTTACTTTGACTATTGTAACTGCATACCCCATTATTAGGTAATGATGGTAATAGGATTTTCTTTGTTGTTTTTGTAATAACGTAGCATTGCGTTCCATCAGGTATATATATTGCAAATAAACATCAATTGAATAAGCCACAATACAGTGCCTATGATTATATTTAACGATACAAAGCGCGAATACTAAATCCGTATTTTTCATTATGTTATCGCTTACGGCGATATACGCTTGCGATGTTATTATCAAAGTTCCAGATATAAAATTTATTATGACGTATTTTTATATTCGTCGAGAAAAGTGACTTTTAGACGCTGGTAGGTGATGTACGTGTGTGTTTCTGGAATCATCTTTATATTTCCTTTTTATATCAATTGTCGATACTTTGCGTGGTAAATAAAACCTCGGCGTCTGCGATCGCTTCCATCATAATTCAATGGCGGCATTATTTATGAAAAAGTCATGTCGAACTCAGCTAATGTATTTTGTTCCGATAACACGCCGAAAAAGTTATGTAGTTCATCATTTACAGTGATAATAAAACGAGCGTATATAACTTGAGCGCACAACATTTCCAAAGATATTTTCCAGTATGGAAGTTGCAATACGATATCTTGAAACCCGAGCAAACAATTTGAAACGATAGAAATAATTTATAGAAGTATTATGCTAAGTGTAATTACTAAATATTGCTTAAAGATGAATTTTTGGAAGATATATCAACGTATCATCTATCACATGTTATATACCTCCAATTAATTCCTCATATTCCATTGATATAATTAAAGATTAAAAAGATAAAAGTAACCCTATATGTAAATAGATTCTACTTTTCAATAAATATTTTATGAGTATACCATTTATAACTATAGTTTTTCAACACGTTACTAGAGTATTTTCCGCAGTAGTGTCACTGCTGCAACCCGTCCAGACATATTTTACACACCATATTTTAAGATTATCATCTTAATCAATGGAAATAAAATTCATTTTTTAGATTGGCTTTACTTAGAGCATTCAGCTATAAACACTACTTTATTTTTGCATTTTATGCTATCTTTTTTTTATAATATGTACTATTTTATTGTATCTTACACTATTTTTATTGCATCATATACTATCCTTATATATCTTATATTATTCAATTTTTTTAAAACTGATTTCTTCATTCTTATTTCTTCTTCTAACCTTGCTTCTACTTCTAACTTCTAATTAACAATTCAAATTCTATTTAACTCGCTTCTTTTACTTCTTTATTCTTCTTCTTCATCTTCTCTTCTTCATTCTTCTTCTTCCACTTCTTCATTCTTCTCTTTCTTCCACTTCTTCATTCTTCTTTTTCTTCCACTTCTTCATTCTTCTCTTTCTTCCACTTCTTCATTCTTCTCTTTGTTCTAATCTTCTTCATCCTTCTCTCTCTTCTAATCTTTTTTATTCTTCTCTCTCTTCTAATCTTCTTCATTCTTCTTTATCCTCCAGTCTTTTTCATTCTTCCCTCTCCTTCATACTCCTAATTCTATTCATTTACTTCTTCATTCTTCTATTCTTCCTTTACTTCTTCATTATTCTTTTTACCTTCGCATGTTCTAATCTCTATTTCTTACTCATAATCCAACTCATCTATTCGAATTTTGTAATTTTAATTTTAACAATACTAATTCAAAGCTAGGACTCGAACCGTGTATCTATAGTGTGTGAGTTGGGTATGCTAATGACAGAGCTACGTCCGCCAGTATTTTAAAATAAATAATTGTACTTCTAAAAACTAAAAATTACAGTAACAAATTGGAATTCTTAATAACTTACCGCAGAGTGATAAATATTGAAACAATGTTTGACAAACTTGATGTCGCCTATAGTTGACACTCGTACACGCAGCTCGCACATTTTATAATTAAGAAGTATACTTCTAACAAAACTTGAAATTACAGTAACAAATTACAATTCTTAATAATTTACCGTGGATTTTATAAGTATTGATGTAATGTTTGACAAACTAAATGTCGTCTATAGTCGACACTCGTACCCGCAGCTTACAATTAGCGAAAAGGTGAATATTGAACAACTTTCAAAAGACTTTCACGTTTTACAAATCTATATTCAATCAATTAACATTTTTCACAAACATTATTATGAATACCAATAGAAATTTCAATTTTAAAAAAATTGTCTTCTCTTAAAATGTATCGCGTGAAACACGAAGCTTTCATTAAGCAATTGCCCATCCTCTTGGCTATTGTATCTTTTCACTCACTTTTGGAATGCTGAAAAATATATTTGGAGTTGATGGAAAGCATTTGTGCCTTTATTCAATTTTCGTTTTAATTTCATGCCGACTTTTCTTTATTACTCGATCCTTTTTCATTTAAATAAAATTTCGATATTTAGAAGACGTAATACGATTAGAGGCATACCTATAGACATGGATGGGTGTAATATATTTGCTTCCCTTAAAAAATTAGGTTATATAATATTTTTATAATGCAGTATAATTGATTTCTAAAATATAAATAAAGTTTACTGATATTTTTAAAAGGATTATCATAAATAATAATTGGCGTATTTTTCAGCACCTTATTCTATTTCACAAACCAAAGAATGACGTACATTTCATACATAAATTATTTGTTACAAATGCGCAATTATTGTTATACCTGCGTCACGGCAATGAATAACTAATAATTGCATATTGTATATAAATAAATAAATTATTATGTATAAAATATACATATGTGTTTGTGTTTATGTGAAAAAAATCAAGTTAAATGTATGTTATAAGCAATATCATAACCGTTTCTTTGAAATTTTATAGCGTCGCTTCTAAAGACTGTGCCAGAATAAGTTATTAAAAAGTTTTCAAAAAGTCGTTGAGAAAACATAGTTCAGCGTCGAGAAGTGAAGTTAAATTCTAAACATTTTTCATGGTAAAAATTAAAATGTAATGTAGTTGAAAAATATGTGTTTAAAGCTCAACCGAGAGGGAAAATAAATATTACAGCATTTAAAAGTAAATATGAGAGGATTTTCATCAATAATAATATAAAAGAAACTGTGTGATTGCATTAGAGGAAATAGTTTTATATTTTTATTATACATCTTCTCATATATACGTACCGATATTTATTTAAAATATATAGCGATTTTTTTCAAATTGCCTTAGATCATTAGATTTTATATTTTTAAAAATGAGCTGCTGGGAGCTTTCGATTCAAATTGTTAGTTTTAAATTATTTTTTTACGGTACCCTAAAATATTTGGAAATTAGCCTTTTTGTAGCACTATCAATTATCTGTTACTACATTTGAATTATCAAATAAATTTTTATCAAAATTTCTAGCTACTATAAAACATTCTAAAATGCGTTATTTAATATTTTTGTTAACTTTACATTTTATTTGCAAAATTCAATGCTAATTTGCATTTTCTACGTTCTACTTCTCATAAAAAATGCTTGGTATACCCATATCAATGATCAACATGTTTTCATGAATAGGAATCGAATCATTTTTTCATCATTCAAGGTTGTGCTTCCGAAATCGTCGACGAAAATTTGTATTCACACATGCGCGCACACACACATTCATTAGTCTAAGGTATTCAAAAATGTTCAGGAGCTCTTGAAACATTTTTTTGCAAAATTTAAATGCTAATTTGCATTTTCTACGCTCTACTTTTCATAAAAAAAAAATACCTGGTATATCAATATCAATAACAAGAACAAAATTTAACATAATATTAGTATTATTCAAATGAATATACCAAGATTCGTATATTCTAAAATAATATTTAGAATATACTAATGATCCTGACATTTATTCTGTTGTAATTCATGACAATGTGAGTATTGTATTTCACGAACAATCAATCTAATATATGTTTTAAATGCCATGATCAATAAATATATTTTACGATGTTGGAAATGGGCTTTCATGATCCAAATTTTCCTTTCGAAAGGTTCACATACGATTAAAATACCACTCAATACGAACTCAATTATT